>NC_134573.1:3988581-4301778 GCF_050947875.1 Dermacentor variabilis | reverse complement strand
CCCTTGGATAAACAGAGACATCATTCATCTCAAACGTAAAATAAAACGATACCGAAAATCTAAAGATTACGACAGGACAATTGTTGGCACGATGGCAAATGACCTGGCTCTAAAACTGAGAGAGGCAAAGGAACATTATTTTACGGAAACACTTGGTCAATTTGCCTCTCAGAACTCCCCAAAATTTTGGCAAAACCTATCTACCAAAGGTTACCAACTTTCGTGGGAAATATGCGATGGTGATCTAACAATTACAGATGCAAAGAAAATAGCTGAATCATTTAATGCGTTTTTCCAAAGTGTTTATTCCACAGCAAGCACTTGTGTTGCCGAGATGAAGATAATTGACAGCCAAGACGTGATCAGTGTAACTATTGAGAGTGTGACTCAGCTCCTTCTACGGTTAGACGCAAAGAAAGCTACAGGGCCGGATAACATTCCTCCTGCTTTTCTTAAAAGATATTCCGAAGTATTAGCTCGATTTTTGGTCATTATTTTTTCTAAATCTTTAGCCTGTGGTACTGTTCCCGACGATTGGCGTTTGGCACGAGTAATACCAGTTTTTAAGAAAGGTCTCCGATCTTCTGTAATAATTACAGACCAATATCACTCACCTGTTGCTGCTGCAAAACTTTAGAACACATCATAGTCACTTACCTGAATAATTTTTTGGAGAGAAATAATATACTCACGGCTAATCAGCATGGTTTTAGACAAGGTTACTCCACAAACACACAGTTAGTAGTCACTGTCCATGAACTCGCTTCCGTGCTTGATGGGGGCGGTCAAGTTGACGCTATTTTCTTAGATTATTCTAAGGCTTTCGACAGAGTCCCTCATTCGAAACTAATATATAAAATGAAACTTCTCGGAATACCCCTACAGATGATAAACTGGGTAAATTCATACCTGACTGGTCGTAAACAGTATGTGGAAATAAATGGATCATGCTCCCGGTTTTTGGCGGGAACTTCAGGCGTACCTCAGGGATCGGTGCTGGGCCCAGTACTGTTTAATATTTATATTAATGACCTAGTTAAAATTGTGGAATCACCTGTTCGCGTCAAATTGTTTGCAGATGATTGTATTATATTTAGCAACATTCGAACTGTTTCTGATCAGCTTTTTCTGGAAGAAACCTTGGATAGGTTGGCAGAATGGTGCAATGAATGGGATATGGTTATTAATTATGACAAAACAGTGCATATGTATATTACAAATAAGTTAAGAAAGCTAGAATACTTGTACAAAATAAAGGATAATAAGATTAGGAAAGTAGAAAACTGCAAATACTTGGGGATAACTTTAACTTCACGTCTATCCTGGGTGCCTCACATAGACAATATAACCTGTGCAGCCCGAAAAAGATTAGGATTTCTAAAGTTTAAGTTAGATGACTCCACAACCTCATTAAGATTAAAAGCTTATAAAACGTACGTTAAGCCTCTCTTAGAATATTCGAGTATCGTTTGGGATCCTAACACAGTGGTAGGTATTGAAAAATTAGAAAGAATTCAAAGGTTAGCCGCGCGCTTCATTTATAAGCGCTTCAAACGACGTGATTCTCCAACGAGTATGCTGGAAGCCGCAAACTTGGAACCACTAACTGATCGAAGAAAAACTGCCAGATTAAACTTCCTTCGCCAGCTTTATTACGGGTAGCTAGGAATACAACCGCGTGACTATATTATTAAGGACACATCTCGAATTTCCCGCCACAAACACAGCCAGTATTTAAAACCGATCTTTGCACGAACAAACCTTTTCAAAAACTCATTTTTTCTGAAAACAATCAATGATTGGAATGCCCTACCTGGAAATTCCCACTGGTTACAGCCACCCACTTGATGAATCTTGTTGACTGTAACCCTTGTATATATTGTATGTTTGCTTATTTTTGTATCTGCTCACGTAGCCCCCTCCTGCTTGGACAGATGTCCGCAGTATTGTGAAAATAAAAATAAATAAATAAATAAATAATGCACTCCTTAAGCCCATATTTTTGTTACTAGGCGGCCAACGGGTCGGCCATCGGTCGCATTGTATATATATAGTATGGGCTGCGAAATGCATTGAGCGGCCAGTAGACCACGAGGTTCGCTATGCGCGTATAGCAAAAGCACGTAGAAATGTGGAAAGAAGAGTTACAGTCAACCATCAATATAACGCACTTGTTAAGGCCATATTTTTGTTACAAGGCGACCGACGGATTGGCCATCGGTCGCACTATATATATATATTATAGGCCGCGAAATGCATTGGGCGGCCAGTAGACCGCGAGGCTCGCTATGCGCGTATGGCAAAAGCACGTAGAAATCTGGAAAGAAGAATTACAGTCAACCATCACTATAATGCACTTCTTAAGCCCATATTCTTGTTACTAGGCGGCCAACGGATCGGCCATCGGTCGCACTGTATATATATAGTATAGGCTGCGAAATGCATTGAGCGGCCAGTAGACCGCGAGGCTCGCTATGCGCGTATAGCAAAAGCACGTTGAAATCTGGAAAGAAGAGTCATAGTAAACCATCAATATAATGCGCTTGTTAAGCCCATATTTTTGTTTCAAGGCGGCCAACGGATCGGCCATAAGTCGCACTAATTATATATAGTATAGGCTGCGAAATGCATTGAGCGGCCAGTAGACCGCGAGGCTCGCTATGCGCGTATGGCAAAAGCACGTAGAAATCTGGAAAGAAGAGTTAAAGTAACCCATAACTAAAATGCACTTCTTAAGCCCATATTTTTGTTACAAGGCGGCCAATGGATCGGTCATCGGTCGCACTATATATATTTATAGTGTTGGCTGCGAAATGCATTGAGCGGGCAGTAGGCCGCGAGGCTCGCTATGCGCGTATAGAAAAAGCACGTAGAAATCTGGAATGAAGAGCTACAATCAACCATGACTGTAATGCACTTCTTAAGCCCATATTTTTGTTACTAGGCGGCCAACGGATCGGCCATCGGTCGCATTGTATATATATAGTATGTGCTGCGAAATGCATTGAGCGGCCAGTAGACCGCGAGGTTCGCTATGCGCGTATAGCAAAAGCACGTAGAAATGTGGAAAGAAGAGTTACAGTAAACCATCAATATAACGCACTTGTTAAGGCCATATTTTTGTTACAAGGCCACCGACAGGTTGCCATCGGTCGCACTGTATAGATATAGTATAGGCTGCGAAATGCATTTAGCCGCCAGGCTCGCTATGCACGTATAGCAAAAACACGTAGAAATCTCAAAAGAAGAGTTACAGTCAACCATCACTATAATGCACTTCTTAAGCCCATATTCTTGTTACTAGGCGGCCAACGGATCGGCCATCGGTCGCACTGTATATATATACTATAGGCTGCGAAATGCATCGAGCGGCCAGTAGACCACGAGGCTCGCTATGCGCGTATAGTAAAAGCACGTAGAAATCTGGAAAGAAGAGCTACAATCAACCATCACTATAATGCACTTCTTAGGCCCATATTTTTGTTACTAGGCGGCCAACGGATTGGCCGTCGGTCGCACTGTATATATATAGTATAGGCTGCGAAATGTATTGAACGGCCAGTAGACTGCGAGGCTCGCTATGCGCGTATGGCAAAAACACCTAGAAATCTGGAAAGAAGAGTTACAGTCAACCATCACTATAATGCACTTCTTAAGCCCATATTTTTGTTACTAGGCGGCCAACGGATCGGCCATCGGTCGCACTGTATATATATACTATGGGCTACGAAATGCATTCAGCGGCCAGCAGACCGCGAGGCTCGCTATGCCAGTATAGCAAACGCACGTAGAACTCTGGAAAGAAGAAAAACAGTCAACCATCACTATAATGCACTTCTTAAGCCCATATTGTTGTTACTAGGCGGCCAACGGATCGGCCATCGGTCGCACTGTATATATATAGTATAGGCTGCGAAATGTATTGAACGGCCAGTAGACTGCGAGGCTCGCTATGCGCGTATGGCAAAAGCACCTAGAAATCTGGAAAGAAGAGTTACAGTCAACCATCACTATAATGCACTTCTCAAGCCCATATTTTTGTTACTAGGCGGCCAACGGATCGGCCATCGGTCGCACTGTATTTATATACTATAGGCTACGAAATGCATTCAGTGGCCAGCAGACCGCGAGGCTCGCTATGCCAGTATTGCAAATGCACGCGTAGTAATCTGGAAAGAAGAGTTATAGTCAACCATCACTATAATGCACTTCTTAAGCCCATATTTTTGTTACTAGGAGGCGAACGGGTCGGCCATCGGTCGCATTGTATGTATATAGTAAGGGCTGCGAAATGCATTGAGCGGCCAGTAGACCGCTAGGTTCGCTATGCGCCTATAGCAAAAGCACGTAGAAATGTGGAAAGAAGAGTTACAGTCAACCATCAATATAACGCACTTGTTAAGGCCATATTTTTGTTACAAGGCGACCGACGGATTGGCCATCGGTCGCACTATATATATATAGTATACGCCGCGAAATGCATTGGGCGGTCAGTAGACCGCGAGGCTCGCTATGCGCGTATGGCAAAAGCACGTAGAAATCTGGAAAGAAGAATTACAGTCAACCATCACTGTAATGCACTTCTTAAGCCCATATTGTTGTTACTAGGCGGCCAAAGGATCGGCCATCGGTCGCACTGTATATATATAGTACAGGCTGCGAAATCTATTGAACGGCCAGTAGACCGCGAGGATCGCTATGCGCGTATGGCAAAAGCACGTAGAAATCTGGAAAGAAGAGCTACAATCAACCGTCACTATAATGCACTTATTAAGCCCATATTTTTATAAGTAGGCGTCCAACGAATCGTCCATCGGTCGCCTAGTATATATATAGTGTAGGCTGCGAAATGCATTGAGCGGCCAGTAGACCGCGAGGCTCGCTAAGCGCGTATGGCAAAAGCACGTAGAAATCTGGAAAGAAGAGTTACAGTCGACCATCGCTATAATGCACTTCTTAGGCCCATATTTTTTTTTACTAGGCGGCCAACGGATCGGCCATCGGTCGCTTTGTATATATATAGTAAAGGCTGCGAAACGCAGTGAGCAGTCAGGAGACTACGAGGCTCGCTATGCGCGTATGGCAAAAGCACCTAGAAATCTGGAAAGAAGAGTTACAGTCAACCATCACTATAATGCACTTCTTAAGCCCATATTTTTGTTACTAGGCGGCCAACGGATCGGCTATCGGTCGCACTGTATATATATACTATAGGCTACGAAATGCATTCAGCGGCCAGCAGACCGCGAGGCTCGCTATGCGAGTATAGCAAACGCACGTACAAATCTGGAAAGAAGAGTTATAATCAACCATCGCTATAATAGACTTCTTAAGCCCATATTTTTGTTACTAGGCGGCCAACTAATCGGTCATCGGTCGCACTGTATGTATATAGTAAGGGCTGCGAAATGCATTGAGCGGCCAGTAGACCGCGAGGATCGCTATGCGCGTATAGCAAAAGGTCGTAGAAATCTGGAAAGAAGAGTTATTGTCAACCATCACTATAATGCACTTCTTAAGCCCATATTTTTGTTACTTGGCGGCCAACGGGTCGGCCATCGGTCGCACTGTATGTATATAGTAAGGGCTGCGAAATGCATTGCGCGGCCAGTAGACCACGAGGCTCGCTATGCACGTATAGCAAAAGCACGTAGAAATCCGAAAAGAAGAGTGATAGTCAACCATCACTATAATGCACTTCTTAAGCCCATATTTTTACTACTAGGCGGCTAACGGATCGGCCATCGGTCGCACTGTATAGATATAGTATAGGCTGCGAAATGCATTGAGCGGCCAGTAGACCGCCAGGCTCGCTATGCAGGTATAGCAAAAACACGTAGAAATCTCGAAAGAGGAGTTACAGTCAACCATCACTATAATGCACTTCTTAAGCCCATATTTTTGTTACTAGGTGGCCAACGGATCGGCCATCGGTCGCACTGTATAGATATAGTATAGGCTGCGAAATGCATTGAGTGGCCAGTAGACCGCCAGGCTCGCTATGCAGGTATAGCAAATACACGTAGAAATCTCGAAAGAGGAGTTACAGTCAATCATCACTATAATGCACTTCTTAAGCCCATATTCTTGTTACTAGGCGGCCAACGGATCGGCCATCGGTCGCACTGTATATATATACTAAAGGCTGCGAAATGCATCGAGCGGCCAGTAGACCGCGAGGCTCGCTATACGCGTGTAGCAAAAGCACGTAGAAATCTGGAAAGAAGAGTTATAGTCAACCATCACTATAATGCAGTTCTTAAGCCCATATTTTTGTTACTAGGCGGCCAACGGATCGGCCATCGGTCGCATTGTATATATATATTATGGGCTGCGAAATGCATTGAGCGACTAGTAGACCGCCAGGCTCGCTATGCGCGTACAGCTAAAACACGTAGAAATCTCGAAAGCAGAGTTACAGTCAACCATCACTATAATGCACTTCTTGAGCCCATATTTTTAATAATAGGCGGCCAACGAATCGGCTATCGGTCGCACTGTATATATATACTATAGGCTGCGAAATGCATCGAGCTGCCAGTAGACCAAGAGGCTCGCTATGCGCGTATAGTAAAAGCACGTAGAAATCTGGAAAGAAGAGTTACAGTCAACCATCACTATAATTCACTTCTTAATCCTATATTTTGTTACTAGGCGGCCGACGGATCGGCCATCGGTCGCATTGTATATATATAGTATAGGCAGCAAATGCATTCAGCGGCCAGTAGACCGCGAGGATCGCTATGCGCGTATAGTAAGAGCACGTAGAAATCTGGAAAGAAGAGCTACAATCAACCATCACTATAATGCACTTCTTAAGCACATATTTTTATAAGTAGGCGTCCAGCGAATCGCCCATCGGTCGCCTAGTATATATGTAGTGTAGGCTGCGAAATGCAGTGAGCGGTCAGGAGACGGCGAGGCTCGCTTTGCGCGTTTGGCAAAAGCACCTATAAATCTGGAAAGAAGAGTTACAGTCAACCATCACTATAACGCACTTATCAAGCCCATATTTTTGTTACTAGGCGGCCAACGGACCGGCCATCGGTCGCACTGTATATATATACTATAGGCTACGAAATGCATTCAGCGGCCAGCAGACCGCGAGGCTCGCTATGCCAGTATAGCAAACGCACGCGTAGAAATCTGGAAAGAAGAGTTATAGTCAACCATCACTATAATGCACTTCTTTAGCCCATATTTTTGTTACTAGGCGGCCAACGGGTCGGCCATCGGTCGCATTGTATATATATAGTATAGGCTGCGAAATGCATTGAGCGGCCAGTAGACCGCGAGGCTCGCTATGCGCGTATGGCAAAAGCACGTAGAAATCTGGAAAGAAGAGTCATAGTCAACCATCAATATAATGCACTTCTTAAGCCCATATTTTTGTTTCAAGGCGGCCAACGGATCGGCCATAGGTCGCACTAATTATATATAGTATAGGCTGCGAAATGCATTGAGCGGCCAGTAGACCGCGAGGCTCGCTATGCGCGTATGGCAAAAGCACGTAGAAATCTGGAAAGAAGAGTTAAAGTAACCCATAACTAAAATGCACTTCTTAAGCCCATATTTTTGTTACAAGGCGGCCAATGGATCGGTCATCGGTCGCACTATATATATTTATAGTATTGGCTGCGAAATGCATTGAGCGGCCAGTAGGCCGCGAGGCTCGCTATGCGCGTATAGAAAAAGCACGTAGAAATCTGGAATGAAGAGCTACAATCAACCATCACTGTAATGCACTTCTTAAGCCCATATTTTTGTTACTAGGCGGCCAACGGATCGGCCATCGGTCGCATTGTATATATATAGTATGGGCTGCGAAATGCATTGAGCGGCCAGTAGACCGCGAGGTTCGCTATGCGAGTATAGCAAAAGCACGTAGAAATGTGGAAAGAAGAGTTACAGTAAACCATCAATATAACGCACTTGTTAAGGCCATATTTTTGTTACAAGGCCACCGACAGGTTGGCCATCGGTCGCACTGTATAGATATAGTATAGGCTGCGAAATGCATTTAGCCGCCAGGCTCGCTATGCACGAATAGCAAAAACACGTAGAAATCTCGAAAGAAGAGTTACAGTCAACCATCACTATAATGCGCTTCTTAAGCCCATATTCTTGTTACTAGGCGGCCAACGGATCGGCCATCCGTCGCACTGTATATATATGCTATAGGCTGCGAAATGCATCGAGCGGCCAGTAGACCACGAGGCTCGCTATGCGCGTATAGTAAAAGCACGTAGAAATCTGGAAAGAAGAGCTACAATTAACCATCACTATAATGCACTTCTTAAGCCCATATTTTTATAAGTAGGCGTCCAAGGAATCGGCCATCGGTCGCATAGTATATATATAGTATAGGCTGCGAAATGCATTAAGCGGCCAGTAGAGCGCGAGGCTCGCTATACGCGTATAGCAAAAGCACGTAGAAATCTGGAAAGAAGAGTCACAGTCAACCATCACTATAATGCACTTCTTAGGCCCATATTTTTGTTACTAGGCGGCCAACGGATCGGCCATCGGTCGCACTGTATATATATAGTATAGGCTGCGAAATGTATTGAACGGCCAGTAGACTGCGAGGCTCGCTATGCGCGTATGGCAAAAACACCTAGAAATCTGGAAAGAAGAGTTACAGTCAACCATCACTATAATGCACTTCTTAAGCCCATATTTTTGTTACTAGGCGGCCAACGGATCGGCCATCGGTCGCACTGTATATATATACTATGGGCTACGAAATGCATTCAGCGGCCAGCAGACCGCGAGGCTCGCTATGCCAGTATAGCAAACGCACGTAGAACTCTGGAAAGAAGAAAAACAGTCAACCATCACTATAATGCACTTCTTAAGCCCATATTGTTGTTACTAGGCGGCCAACGGATCGGCCATCGGTCGCACTGTATATATATAGTATAGGCTGCGAAATGTATTGAACGGCCAGTAGACTGCGAGGCTCGCTATGCGCGTATGGCAAAAGCACCTAGAAATCTGGAAAGAAGAGTTACAGTCAACCATCACTATAATGCACTTCTCAAGCCCATATTTTTGTTACTAGGCGGCCAACGGATCGGCCATCGGTCGCACTGTATTTATATACTATAGGCTACGAAATGCATTCAGTGGCCAGCAGACCGCGAGGCTCGCTATGCCAGTATTGCAAATGCACGCGTAGAAATCTGGAAAGAAGAGTTATAGTCAACCATCACTATAATGCACTTCTTAAGCCCATATTTTTGTTACTAGGAGGCGAACGGGTCGGCCATCGGTCGCATTGTATGTATATAGTAAGGGCTGCGAAATGCATTGAGCGGCCAGTAGACCGCTAGGTTCGCTATGCGCCTATAGCAAAAGCACGTAGAAATGTGGAAAGAAGAGTTACAGTCAACCATCAATATAACGCACTTGTTAAGGCCATATTTTTGTTACAAGGCGACCGACGGATTGGCCATCGGTCGCACTATATATATATAGTATACGCCGCGAAATGCATTGGGCGGCCAGTAGACCGCGAGGCTCGCTATGCGCGTATGGCAAAAGCACGTAGAAATCTGGAAAGAAGAATTACAGTCAACCATCACTGTAATGCACTTCTTAAGCCCATATTGTTGTTACTAGGCGGCCAAAGGATCGGCCATCGGTCGCACTGTATATATATAGTACAGGCTGCGAAATCTATTGAACGGCCAGTAGACCGCGAGGATCGCTATGCGCGTATGGCAAAAGCACGTAGAAATCTGGAAAGAAGAGCTACAATCAACCGTCACTATAATGCACTTATTAAGCCCATATTTTTATAAGTAGGCGTCCAACGAATCGTCCATCGGTCGCCTAGTATATATATAGTGTAGGCTGCGAAATGCATTGAGCGGCCAGTAGACCGCGAGGCTCGCTAAGCGCGTATGGCAAAAGCACGTAGAAATCTGGAAAGAAGAGTTACAGTCGACCATCGCTATAATGCACTTCTTAGGCCCATATTTTTTTTTACTAGGCGGCCAACGGATCGGCCATCGGTCGCTTTGTATATATATAGTAAAGGCTGCGAAACGCAGTGAGCAGTCAGGAGACTACGAGGCTCGCTATGCGCGTATGGCAAAAGCACCTAGAAATCTGGAAAGAAGAGTTACAGTCAACCATCACTATAATGCACTTCTTAAGCCCATATTTTTGTTACTAGGCGGCCAACGGATCGGCTATCGGTCGCACTGTATATATATACTATAGGCTACGAAATGCATTCAGCGGCCAGCAGACCGCGAGGCTCGCTATGCGAGTATAGCAAACGCACGTAGAAATCTGGAAAGAAGAGTTATAATCAACCATCGCTATAATAGACTTCTTAAGCCCATATTTTTGTTACTAGGCGGCCAACTAATCGGTCATCGGTCGCACTGTATGTATATAGTAAGGGCTGCGAAATGCATTGAGCGGCCAGTAGACCGCGAGGATCGCTATGCGCGTATAGCAAAAGGTCGTAGAAATCTGGAAAGAAGAGTTATTGTCAACCATCACTATAATGCACTTCTTAAGCCCATATTTTTGTTACTTGGCGGCCAACGGGTCGGCCATCGGTCGCACTGTATGTATATAGTAAGGGCTGCGAAATGCATTGCGCGGCCAGTAGACCACGAGGCTCGCTATGCACGTATAGCAAAAGCACGTAGAAATCCGAAAAGAAGAGTGATAGTCAACCATCACTATAATGCACTTCTTAAGCCCATATTTTTACTACTAGGCGGCTAACGGATCGGCCATCGGTCGCACTGTATAGATATAGTATAGGCTGCGAAATGCATTGAGCGGCCAGTAGACCGCCAGGCTCGCTATGCAGGTATAGCAAAAACACGTAGAAATCTCGAAAGAGGAGTTACAGTCAACCATCACTATAATGCACTTCTTAAGCCCATATTTTTGTTACTAGGTGGCCAACGGATCGGCCATCGGTCGCACTGTATAGATATAGTATAGGCTGCGAAATGCATTGAGTGGCCAGTAGACCGCCAGGCTCGCTATGCAGGTATAGCAAATACACGTAGAAATCTCGAAAGAGGAGTTACAGTCAATCATCACTATAATGCACTTCTTAAGCCCATATTCTTGTTACTAGGCGGCCAACGGATCGGCCATCGGTCGCACTGTATATATATACTAAAGGCTGCGAAATGCATCGAGCGGCCAGTAGACCGCGAGGCTCGCTATACGCGTGTAGCAAAAGCACGTAGAAATCTGGAAAGAAGAGTTATAGTCAACCATCACTATAATGCAGTTCTTAAGCCCATATTTTTGTTACTAGGCGGCCAACGGATCGGCCATCGGTCGCATTGTATATATATATTATGGGCTGCGAAATGCATTGAGCGACCAGTAGACCGCCAGGCTCGCTATGCGCGTACAGCTAAAACACGTAGAAATCTCGAAAGCAGAGTTACAGTCAACCATCACTATAATGCACTTCTTGAGCCCATATTTTTAATAATAGGCGGCCAACGAATCGGCTATCGGTCGCACTGTATATATATACTATAGGCTGCGAAATGCATCGAGCTGCCAGTAGACCAAGAGGCTCGCTATGCGCGTATAGTAAAAGCACGTAGAAATCTGGAAAGAAGAGTTACAGTCAACCATCACTATAATTCACTTCTTAATCCTATATTTTGTTACTAGGCGGCCGACGGATCGGCCATCGGTCGCATTGTATATATATAGTATAGGCAGCAAATGCATTCAGCGGCCAGTAGACCGCGAGGATCGCTATGCGCGTATAGTAAGAGCACGTAGAAATCTGGAAAGAAGAGCTACAATCAACCATCACTATAATGCACTTCTTAAGCACATATTTTTATAAGTAGGCGTCCAGCGAATCGCCCATCGGTCGCCTAGTATATATGTAGTGTAGGCTGCGAAATGCAGTGAGCGGTCAGGAGACGGCGAGGCTCGCTTTGCGCGTTTGGCAAAAGCACCTATAAATCTGGAAAGAAGAGTTACAGTCAACCATCACTATAACGCACTTATCAAGCCCATATTTTTGTTACTAGGCGGCCAACGGACCGGCCATCGGTCGCACTGTATATATATACTATAGGCTACGAAATGCATTCAGCGGCCAGCAGACCGCGAGGCTCGCTATGCCAGTATAGCAAACGCACGCGTAGAAATCTGGAAAGAAGAGTTATAGTCAACCATCACTATAATGCACTTCTTTAGCCCATATTTTTGTTACTAGGCGGCCAACGGGTCGGCCATCGGTCGCATTGTATATATATAGTATAGGCTGCGAAATGCATTGAGCGGCCAGTAGACCGCTAGGTTCGCTATGCGCGTATAGCAAAAGCACGTAGAAATGTGGAAAGAAGAGTTACAGTCAACCATCAATATAACGCACTTGTTAAGGCCATATTTTTGTTACAAGTCGACCGACGGATTGGCCATCGGTCGCACTATATATATATAGTATAGGCCGCGAAATACATTGGGCGGCCAGTAGACCGCGAGGCTCGCTATGCGCGTATGGCAAAAGCACGTAGAAATCTGGAAAGAAGAATTACAGTCAAGCATCACTATAATGCACTTCTTAAGCCCATATTGTTGTTACTAGGCGGCCAACAGATCGGCCATCGGTCGCACTGTATATATATAGTATAGGCTGCGAAATGCATTGAGCGGCCAGTAGACCGCGAGGCTCGCTATGCGCGTATGGCAAAAGCACGTAGAAATCTGGAAATAAGAGTTACAGTCGACCATCGCTATAATGCACTATAACGCACCTGTTTAGGCCATATTTTTGTTACAAGGCGACCGACGGATTCGCCATCGGTCGCACTATATATATATAGTATAAGCCGCGAAATGCATTGGGGGGCCAGTAGACCGCGAGGCTCGCTATGCGCGTATGGCAAAAGCACGTAGAAATCTGGAAAGAAGAATTACAGTCAACCATCACTATAATGCACTTCTTAAGCCCATATTCTTGTTACTAGGCGGCCAACGGATCGGCCATCGGTCGCATTGTATATATATAGTATAGGCTGCGAAATGTATTGAACGGCCAGTAGACCGGGAGGTTCGCTATGCGCGTATGGCAAAAGCACGTAGAAATCTGGAAATAAGAGATACAATCAACCATCACTATAATGCACTTATTAAGCCCATATATTTATAAGTAGGCGTCCAACGAATCGTCCATCGGTCGCCTAGTATATATATAGTGTAGGCTGCGAAATGCATTGAGCGGCCAGTAGACCGCGAGGCTCGCTATGCGCGTATGGCAAAAGCACGTAGAAATCTGGAAAGAAGAGTCATAGTCAACCATCAATATAATGCACTTGTTAAGCCCATATTTTAGTTTCAAGGCGGCCAACAAATCGGCCATCGGTCGCATTATATATATATATATTATAGGCTGCGAAATGCACTGAACGGCCAGTAGACCGCGAGGCTTCCTATCCGCGTCTAGCAAAAGCACCTAGAAATCTGGAAAGAAGAGTTATAATCAACCATCGCTATAATAGACTTCTTAAGCCCATATTTTTGTTACTCGGTGGCCAACTAATCGGCCATCGGTCGCCCTGTATGTATGTAGTAAGGGCTGCGAAATGCATTGAGCGGCCAGCAGACCGCGAGGATCGCTATGCACGTATAGCAAAAGTACGTAGAAATCTGGAAAGAAGAGTTATGGTCAACCATCACAATAATGCACTTCTTAAGCCCATATTTTTGTTACTAGGCGGCTAACGTATCGGCCATCGGTCGCATTGTAATATATAGTATGGGCTGCGAAATGCATTGAGTGGCCAGTAGAACGCTAGGTTCGCTATGCGCGTATTGCAAAAGCACGTAGAAATGTGGAAAGAAGAGTTACAGTCAACCATCAATATAACGTACTTCTTAAGGCCATATTTTTGTTACAAGGTGACCGACGGATCGGCCATCGGTCGCACTGTATATATATACTATAGGCTACGAAATGCATTCAGCGGCCAGCAGACCGCGAGGCTCGCTATACCAGTATAGCAAACGCACGCGTAGAAATCTGGAAAGAAGAGTTATAGTCAACCATCACTATAATGTACTTCTTAAGCCCATATTTTTGTTACTAGGCGGCCAACGGGTCGGCCATCGGTCGCATTGTATATATATAGTATGGGCTGCGAAATGCATTGAGCGGCCAGTAGACCGCTAGGTTCGCTATGCGCGTATGGCAAAAGCACGTAGAAATCTGGTAAGAATTACAGTCAACCATCACTATAATGCACTTCTTAAGCCCATATTGTTGTTACTAGGCGGCCAACGGATCGGCCATCGGTCGCACTGTATATATATATAGTATAGGCTGCGAAATGTATTGAACGGCCAGTAGACCGCGAGGATCGCTATGCGCGTATGGCAAAAGCACGTAGAAATCTGGAAAGAAGAGCTACAATCAACCATCACTATAATGCACTTATTAAGCCTCCATTTTTATAAGTAGGCGTCCAACGAATCGGCCATCGGTCGCACTGTATATATATAGTATAGGCTGCGAAATGTATTGAACGGCCAGTAGACCACGAGGATCGCTATGCGCGTATGGCAAAAGCACGCAGAAATCTGGAAAGAAGAGCTACAATCAACCATCACTATAATGCACTAATTAAGCCCATATTTTTATAAGTAGGAGTTCAACGAATCGTCCATCGGTCGCCTAGCATATATATAGTGTAGGCTGCGAAATGCATTGAGCGGCCAGTAGAACGCGAGGCTCGCTATGCGCGTATGGCAAAAGCACGTAGAAATCTGGAAAGAAGAGTTATAGTCGACCATCGCTATAATGCACTTCTTAGGCCCATATTTTTGTTACTAGGCGGACAACGGATCGGCCATCGGTCGCTATGTACATATATACTATAGGCTACGAAATGCATTCAGCGGCCAGCAGACCGCGAGGCTCGCTATGCCAGTATAGCAAACGCACGTAGAAATCTGGAAAGAAGAGTTACAATCAACCATCGCTATAATGCACTTCTTAAGCCCATATTTTCGTTTCTAGGCGGCCAACTAATCGGCCATCGGTCGCCCTGTATGTATATAGTAAGGACTGCGAAATGCATTGAGCGGCCAGTAGACCGCGAGGATCGCAATGCGCGTATAGCAAAAGCACGTAGAAATCTGGAAAGAAGAGTTACAATAAACCATCACAAGAATGCACTTCTTAAGCCCATATTTTTGTTATAGGCGGCCAACGGATCGGCCATCGGTCGCATTAAATATATATATAGTATTGGCTGCGAAATGCACTGAGCGGCCGGTAGACCGCGAGGCTTCCTATCCACGTCTAGCAAAAGCACGTAGAAATCTGGAAAGAAGAGTTATAGTCAACCATCACTATAATGCACAGCTTAAGCCCATATTCTTGTTACTAGGCGGCCAACGGATCGGCCATTGTTAGTTAGTTAAATGGGGTTTAATGGCGCAAAAGCGGCTAAGGCTATGCTGCGCCAAACACGAGGTGTTTTAAAATCCAGTGAATGAAGGAAAATGCTTTGTTAATAATCTATATTTTATGTAAAAGTCCAGTGTCGTCTAGAAATTTACGGATGTCACATAATGTCACTAGTGGATCATCACCTAAAATTAGAGAAGGGTGTGGAGGTATGTGTAGTTGATATAGTTTGTGCAAATGTGTTCGTCTGTGTGTTTCAGTCTGGGTACATGTTAGTAATATGTGTATAACTGTTAGTGGCTGTTGACATTTCTCGCATGTTGGTGTGTCTTCTTTCGTAAGTAAGTAATTGTGTGTGAGGTGTGTGTGCCCAATGCGTAGTCGGTATAAAACTACTTCGATGAACCGCTCCTGATGATAGCATGACTTCCACTCGCCAACTATGGGTTTCGTGAGATGTAGTTTGTTGTCAGCACAACGGTCCCATTCCCGTTGCCATTTCGCCGTTAAAGCTTTTCTAATCGCACGGATGCTATCTTTGTATGGAAGTGTTGTGTTTGTTATATCTTTGTTCGCTGCCATCGATGCACATCTATCGGCTGCTTCGTTCCCCGGTTTCCCAACATGACTTGGTACCCAGCAGAAGCGGATTGATCTCCCATATTTATTAAGCGCGACCATGTTTAGTATATCCCCTAACAGGGGTTCACACTCAGATTTCAGATTTAGAGCTTTCAGTGTACTTAAGGAATCAGTGTATATGACTGTGTTTTTGTGCTTGCCAGTGATAATCTTTTTAACTACTACCCATACAGCATAAACTTCAGCAGTGAAAACCGAAGCATGTTTTGGTAGACGAATACTTGTTTCCCAATTGTCTGTTACGGCCCCTTCGCCCACGTGTTCTTTTGTTTTGGAACCATCCGTGTAGAATTCCATGTGATTTTGATACTTCTCCTGAAGAGCACGGAATTCTTGTATGATGTGTTCGTGTGGAGTGTCTCTTTTCTTTAAATGTGTTAGTGTCCAGTCACACAACTGTGTGAAACGGTACCATGGGGCCAACCGTTGTGGTTTCTTGGCAACCTGGAGGACTTCGTGGGGAATGTCATAATCCCGACAGTACTGCTCATACCGCAGGACAAGTGGCCTAATCATATTCGGTTTATTTGTGTAGTGTAAGCGTGAGTTGCACTGCGTAAGGATGTTGTAGCATATGTGTTGAGGTGATGACAGAATTCTGAGTACGTAGGAAAAAGTGAGTAATGCTCTGCGCTGCTGTAAGGAGGGTTCATTACACTCAACATATAAACTTTGAATGGGTGACGTTCTGTAGGCACCACTTGCCAGACGCAATCCAAGGTTATGTACTGGATCAAGTAGTTGGATGTGGGACTGCCTGGCTGAACTATAAACCACGGAGCCGTAGTCTAAAAGGCTACGCACAAGAGACCGGTAAATACGTAAAAGACAGGTTCGGTCGGAACCCCAGTGCTTATGAGCCAGAACTTTTAGGATATTCAATGCTTTATTTGCCTTAATTTTGAGTGTTTTAATGTGGGCTAGGAAGTTTAGTTTTTTATCAAAGATTACTCCCAAGAATTTACATTCCTGTTTTACCGGCAGTGCGACATCATTCAATTTTAGAAGCGGGTCTAAGTACAATCCTCGTTTTTGCGAGAATAGCACTGTAACGGTTTTTTGAGTAGAGAAGCGGAAGCCATTTTTCTCAGCCCACTCGGTTAGTTTGTTAATTGTTATCTGGAGCTGTCTTTCACATGTTTGTAAGTTTGAGGCGCGGCACGCTATTTGCAGATCATCCACATATATGGAGTGCATGATAGAGGGGGGGATTGCTTTGTTAACAGAGTTCATTTTTACTATAAAGAGTGTTGTACTTAGTACGCATCCTTGTGGCACTCCATTTTCCTGGATGAATATACGTGACAGCGCCGTTCCTAAACGCACTTGGAATGTTCGGTCCGACATGAAATCGGCTAGACATTTCAGCATTCTACCTCGGATTCCTAAATCTGCTAAGTCCCTTAATATACCAAACCTCCATGTTGTGTCGTACGCCTTTTCTAAGTCAAAGAAAACAGTGAGACAATATTGTTTGTGTAGGAAGGCCGCACGTATCTCGTCTTATAGCCGGACTAGGTGATCTGTTGTGGAGCAACCTTTCTTGTATCCACACTGATGGTTATCTAGCATGTTTTCTGTGTCAAGGACGTATGTCAATCTTATGTTGATGATGGCCTCATAGGACTTTGCAAGACAACTTGTGAGTGCTATGGGTCTATAACTGGTTGCTGTTGTGGGAGACTTTCCGGCTTTCAAGAACGGGATTATGATAGCTTTCTTCCACTCTTTGGGCATTTTCCCCGTTTCCCAGATTATGTTGAAGAAATGAAGCAGGGTCTCAACTGCTTTAGGGGATAGGTGAGCTAGCATTGCATAGTGTGCCCTGTCCGGACCGGGTGCTGTTTTTTTGCCACTAGTAAGGACTCTGTTGATTTCTGGAAGTGTTAGAGGACCATTATACAGTCTTTCTGAACTTCCTGTGGTCGGAAGCTTTAGTTTTTCTGCTAATTGTTTATGTTTCAGGAATGCAGCAGAGTAGTTTTTTGAGCTCGATATATCATGGAAATGTTGCCCTAATATGTCTGCTTGTTCTTCTATATTTGTTTGTGTGCCTGGAGGTGACAGTATGGGGATAGTGTAAGAAGCGTAATCGCCTCTAAACTTGCGAAGCTGATCCCACATTTGTTTGGATGTTATTGAACTATTTACAGACGATACATAATTTTTCCATGACTGTCTTTCTGCTTGTCTGCGTGTGTACCTGGCTTTCGCTTTTGCTTTTTTGAAAGAGAGTAGATTATCTTGTGATGGGTATCGCCGAAAGATACCCCACGCTTTGTTTTGTAGTTTTTTTGTTTGCGTACATTCTTTCGTCCACCAGGGTTTTAGGTTTTTTCTTAGGAAGCCTGACGATTGTGGGACTGTTTCTGCTGCTGCAGCAAGTATACAGGCGGTGATCTGATCGTTCATTTCATCTATGGTTAGCTCATCTGATATGTTATCCAGAGTGGCCTTTTCGGTAAAGAGGGGCCAGTCTGCTAGATGGAGTTTCCAACGGGGTGGCCTCAGTGGGATGGTAGGAAAAGTAGATGTTCTTTTAATGATAGCGGGCATATGGTCACTACCATAGGGGTTCTGAATAACATTCCACTGAAAATCGCAAAAAAGAGATGGAGAGCACAGTGCTAGATCTAAGCAACTCATAGCTCCTGTGCTTGGGGAGTAGTAAGTAGGCGCACCTGTGTTTGAAAGGCATATGTCATTTGTTAGGATAAAATCTTCAAGCGTTTGACCCCTGTTGTCAGTAGTTTTACTACCCCATAACGTGTTATGCGAATTAAAATCACCGCCTATTAAAAATGGTTCAGGTAGCTGGTTTAAAATTAACTCTAGGTCTCTTACGGTAAAATTTGAATGCGGCGGAATATATACTGAACAAATGGTGATGGTTTTG
Organism: Dermacentor variabilis; assembly: GCF_050947875.1. Taxonomy (NCBI): domain Eukaryota; kingdom Metazoa; phylum Arthropoda; class Arachnida; order Ixodida; family Ixodidae; genus Dermacentor; species Dermacentor variabilis. Next base: position 4,282,816 of record NC_134573.1, on the reverse strand, counting down.
TGAGCTAAAACGGTGACAGCAACGGCTTCTATGTGAGTGTTAATGGGAATTTCTCTGGCTGCTATACCAACTGGCAGAACAATGGCTACACCACCTGACAGCCTGTTCGCCTGACTACGGTCGCGCCGTACAACGGTGAAACCTTTTAAAAAGTTCTTGTGTTTTTCGCCTAGGTTGGTTTCCTGTAAGCACAGGGCCACAGGAGAGAAGTTTATTAACAGGGCTTTTATGTCACCTAAGTTATGAATGAGACCTCTACAATTCCAATGGATCATGAAAGCCATTATGAAATTGAAAGGTAAAAAATGATATTAACGAGTGAATGGGAGATAAGAAAGATGTTAGGTGACATGGATCTGAAGAAGGCAGATACAAACAGAGCGATAACCCTTAGGTTATCGCCTTCTTATTTTGAGTTGTTATTGGGATTTTGTCCCTCTTACCGCGCTCGAGGGAGCGCTTGTCCTTCGGTGTCGAGGACACCGGGGTTTTTGTTTCGACCTCCATTGCTCTCTCTGAGGCGCTGGAGGACCGAGAGTTTGGCGCCGAGACACGTGTCGCGGGCCTTGGAGTTCGCTTGATCTTAGGACACTGCGGGACTGGTGTCTGCAGGGCCGTTGAAGAGGGCGGAGCAGTACTGACTGCTTCCACCACGGGGGCGGGAGGAGTCACAGCGGCACCACTGCGCGTGGGCTCGGAGGACTCTGGAAGCCTCTGTGACGCTGCCCCCGCCTGCGTCACATCGGCATAACTGCGTCGCGGAAGGTACGACAGTCGTTTTCGGGCTTCAAAGAACGATATTTTTTCTTTGACAGTTAGTGCTATTACTTCTTTTTCTTTTTTCCAGCATGGGCAAGACCGCGAGTAGGCTGGATGGTCTCCTTTGCAGTTAGTACAATGTGGGGAAGAAGTGCAGTTTTCAGATTGATGATCAGTTGAGCTGCATTTAGCACAAGTTGTTTGTCCTCGGCATGCATGTGAAGCATGTCCGAATCTTTGGCATTTGAAGCATCGTCTGGGGTTTGGGATATATGGTCTCACATTGACTTTGACATAACCGGCATCGAGAGAGGTAGGCATTACGCTTGTTCCGAAGGTGAGTATAACGTGTTTAGTGGGGATTTCTTGATCGTTTCTACGGATTACTATTCTTTGTACTTTTGTTACATTTTGTTCTTGGAAACCCTCAAGGAGTTCCTCATCGCTCAGTCCAATAAAGTCTTCTTCAGATATCACTCCCCGGCTTGTGTTCAGTGTTCTATGTGGTGAAATTGTCACTGTGGCGTCGCCAATACTGGTAAGGTCAGTGAGCTTCTCTACTTGGTCTTTATCATTCAGTTCTAGGAGGAGGTCCCCGCTAGACATTTTGGAGGCTTTGTACGTCGGTCCGATTTTTTCTTTCAAACATTTGGCTACAAGGAATGGTGAGAGTTTTCTTACTGGCATGTTGCTTTCGCTATGTACTACATAGTACTTGGGGAAGGATGGAGCGTTGCTCCGAAAGGAGAAATGGAATGGTACTTCGGTGCGGCATCTTTTCAGACGCCGATCATAGACGAGAGAGGTTTGTGCTGCCATAGAAAATGAGTATGTTCGGCAACAGCGCCGACCGCCCACCACGGAGCCCAACGAGGGGACGTGGCAGAGCTTGTGTACAAGCCTGCACGACGCCAGCCGTACGCCGTCGCTATAACCAAATATGGTGTACCCAAGGTAGGATATCCACACAAGGTTAACCCTTGCCACCGTGGAGAAAGGAAGTAAACGGAAGAGAGAAGAAGACAGGAAAGATCGAAAAGTGAGGGATAAAGGCGAAGGTTTGGGGAGAGAGAGACAGGAAGAGGCGACTGCCGATTTCCCCCGGGTGGGTCAGTCCGGGGGTGCCGTCTACGTGAAGCAGAGGCAGAAGAGGTGTGTTGCCTCCGCCGGGGGGCCTTAAAGGTCCTAACACCCGGCATCGGCTCAACCTCCAGGATCCCCCTTTCCCCGGACACGGCTAAGCCGCGCACGGCTACACGCGGGAGGGTCCAACCCTCGTGTGCTCGGGTACGTGGTGTCGCAACACACCAAACGCCTGCTGACGCAGACGCCCCTGCGGGGGGATCGGCCATTGGTTTCATTATATATATATATATATATATATATATATATATATATATATATATATATATTTATACATATATATATATATATATAAGGCTGCGAAATTCACTGAGCGGCAAGTAGACCGCGAGGCTCGCTAAGTGCGTATAGTAAAATCACGTAGAAATCTGGAAAGAAGAATTGCAGTCCACCATCACTATAATGCACTTCTTAAGTCCATATTCTTGTTACTAGGCGGCTAAGTGATCTGGCATCGGTCGCACTGTGTATTTATAGTATAGGCTGCGACATGCATTGAGCGGGCAGTAGACCGCGAGGCTCGCTATCCGCTTATAGCAAACGCACGTAGAAATCTGGAAAGAAGAGTTAAAGTCACCCATCACTAAAATGCACTTCTTAAGCACATATTTTTGTTATACGCGGCCAACGGAACGGCCATAGGTCGCATTGTATATATATATATATATAGTATTGGCTGCGAAATGCATTGAGCGGCCAGTAGACCGCGAGGCTCGCTATGCGCGTAAAGCAAAAGCACGTAGAAACCTGGAAAGAAGAGCTACAATCAACCATTACTGTAATGCACTTCTTAAGCCCATATTTTTATAAGAAGGCGTCCAAGCAATCGGCCATCGGTCGCATAGTATATATATAGTATAGGCTGCGAAATGCATTGAGCGCCCAGTAGACCGCCGGGCTCGCTATACGCGTATAGCAAAAGCACGTACAAATCTGGAAAGAAGAGTTATAGTCAACCATCACTATAATGCACTTCTTAAGCCCATATTTTTGTTACTAGGCGGCCAACGGATCGGCCATCGGTCGCATAGTGTATATATAGTATGGGCTGCGAAATGTATTGAACGACCAGTAGACCGCGAGGATCGCTATGCGCGTATAGCAAAAGCACTTAGAAATCTGGAAAGAAGAGCTACAATCAACCATCACTATAATGCACTTCTTAAGCACATATTTTTATAAGTAGGCGTCCAGCGAATCGCCCATCGGTCGCCTAGTATATATATAGTGTAGGCTGCGAAATGCATTGACGGCCAGTAGACCGCGAGGCTCGCTATGCGCGTATGGCAAAAGCACGTCGAAATCCGGAAAGAAGAGTTACAGTCGACCATCGCTATAATGCACTTGTTAAGCCCATATTTTTGTTACTAGGCGGCCAACTAATCGGCCATCGGTCGCCCTGTATGTATATAGTAAGGGCGGCGAAATGCATTGAGTGGCCAGTAGACCGCGAGGATCGCTATGCGCGTATAGCAAAAGCACGTAGAAATCTGGAAAGAAGAGCTACAATCAACCATCACTATAATGCACTTCTTAAGCCCATATTTTTATAAGTAGGCGTCCAACGAATCGTCCATCGGCGGCCTAGTATATATATAGTGTAGGCTGCGAAATGCATTGAGCGGCCAGTAGACCTCGAGGCTCGCTATGCGCGTATAGCAAAAGCACGTTGAAATCTGGAAAGAAGAGTCATCATAGTCAACCATCAATATAATGCACTTGTTAAGCCCATATTTTTGTTTCAAGGCGGCCAACGGATCGGCCATCGATCGCATTATATATATATATAGTATAGGCTGCGAAATGCACTGAGCGGCCAGTAGACCACGAAACTTCCTATCCGCGTCTAGCAAAAGCACATAGAAATCTGGAAAGAAGAGTTATAGTCAACCATCACTATAATGCACTGCTTAAGCCCATATTCTTGTTACTAGGCGGCCAACGGATCGGCCATTGGTCGCATTATATATATATATATATATATATATATATATATATATATATATATATATATATATAGTATAGGCAGCGAAATGCATTGTGCGGCCAGTAGACCGCGAGGATCGCTATGCGCGTATAGCAAAAGCACGTAGAAATCTGGAAAGAAGAGTTATAGTCAACCATCACTATAATGCACTTCTTAAGCCCATATTTTTGTTACTAGGCGGCCAACAGGTCGGCCATCGGTCGCATTGTATATATATAGTATGGGCTGCGAAATGCATTGAGCGGCCTGTAGACCGCTAGGTTCGCTATGCGCGTATAGCAAAAGCACGTAGAAATGTGGAAAGAAGAGTTACAGTCAACCATCAATATAACGCACTTGTTAAGGCCATATTTTTGTTACAAGGCGACCGACGGATTGGCCATCGGTCGCAATATATATATATAGTATAGGCCGCGAAATGCCTTGGGCGGCCAGTAGACCGCCAGGCTCGCTATGCGCGTATGGCAAAAGCACGTAGAAATCTGGAAAGAAGAATTACAGTCAACCATCACTATAATGCACTTCTTAAGCCCATATTTTTGTTACTAGGCGGCCAACGGATCGGCCATCGGTCGCACTGTATATATATAGTATAGGCTGCGAAATGTATTGAACGGCCAGTAGACCGCGAGAATCGCTATGCGCGTATGGCAAAAGCACGTAGAAATCTGGAAAGAAGAGCTACAATCAACCATCACTATAATGCACTTATTAAGCCCATATTTTTATAAGTAGGCGTCCAACGAATCGGCCATCGGTCGCACTTTATATATATAGTATAGGCTGCGAAATCTATTGAACGGCCAGTAGACAGCGAGGATCGCTATGCGCGTATGGCAAAAGCACGTAGAAATCTGGAAAGAAGAGCTACAATCAACTATCATTATAATGCACTTATTAAGCCCATATTTTTATAAGTAGGCGTCCAACGAATCGGCCATCGATCGCATTATATATATATATATATAGTATAGGCTGCGAAATGCATTGAGCGGCCAGTAGACCACGAGGCTCGCCATGCGCGTATAGCAAAACCACGTAGAAATCTGAAAAGAAGAGTTATAGTCAACCATCACAATAATGCATTTCTTAAGCCCATATTTTTGTTATAGGCGGCCAACGGATCGGCCATCGGTCGCATTATATATATATATATATATATATATATATATATATATATATATATATATATATATATATATATATATATATATATATATATATAGTATAGGCTGCGAAATGCACTGAGCGGCCAGTAGACCGCGAGGCTCGCTATGCGCGTATAGTAAAAGCACGCAGAAATCTGCAAAGCAGAATTACAGTCCACCATCACCACAATGCACTTCTTAAGCCCATATTCTTGTTACTAGGCGGCCAAGTGATCTGCCATCGGTCGCACTGTGTATATACAGTATAGGCTGCGACATGCATTGAGCGGCCAGTAGACCGCGAGGCTCGCTATGCGCGTATAGCAAAAGCACGTTGAAATCTGGAAAGAAGAGTCATAGTCAACCATCAATATAATGCACTTGTTAAGCCCATATTTTTGTTTCAAGGCGGCCAACGGATCGGCCATCGATCGCATTATATATATATATATAGTATAAGCTGCGAAATGCACTGAGCGGTCAGTAGACCGCGAGGCTTCCTATCCGCGTCTAGCAAAAGCACGTAGAAATCTGGAAAGAAGAGTTACAGTCAACCATCACTATAATGCACTTCTTAAGCCCATATTTTTGTTACTAGGCGGCCAACGGATCGGCCATCGGTCGCACTGTATATATATAGTATTGGCCGCGAAATGCATTGGGCGGCCAGTAGACCGCGAGGCTCGCTATGCGCGTATGGCAAAAGCACGTAGAAATCTCGAATGAAGAATTACAGTCAACCATCACTATAATGCACTTCTTGAGCCCATATTGTTGTTACTAGGCGGCCTACGGATCGGCCATCGGTCGCACTGTATATATATAGTATAGGCTGCGAAATGTATTGAACGGCCAGTAGACTGCGAGAATCGCTATGCGCGTATGGCAAAAGCACGTAGAAATCTGGAAAGAAGAGCTACAATCAACCATCACTATAATGCACTTATTAAGCCCATATTTTTATAAGTAGGCGTCCAACGAATCGGCCATCGGTCGCACTGTATATATATAGTATAGGCTGCGAAATGTATTGAACGGCCAGTAGACCGCGAGGATCGCTATGCGTGTATGGCAAAAGCACGTAGAAATCTGGAAAGAAGAGCTACAATCAACCATCACTATAATGCACTTATTAAGGCCATATTTTTATAAGTAGGCGTCCAACGAATCGTCCATCGATCGCCTAGCATATATATAGTGTAGGCAGCGGAATGCATTGAGCGGCCAGTAGAGCGCGAGGCTCGCTATGCGCGTATGGCAAAAGCACGTAGAAAACTGGAAAGAAGAGTTACAGTCGACCATCGCTATAATGCACTTCTTAGGCCCATATTTTTGTTACTAGGCGTCCAATGAATCGTGCATCGGTCGCCTAGCATATATATAGTGTAGGCTGCGAAATGCATTCAGCGGCCAGTAGACCGCGAGGCTCGCTATGCGCGTATAGCAAAAGCACGTTGAAATCTGGAAAGAAGAGTCATAGTCAACCATGAATATAATGCACTTATTAAGCCCATATTTTTGTTTCAAGACGGCCAACGGATCGGCCATCGGTCGCATTGTATATATATATTATGGGCTGCGAAATGCATTGAGCGGCCAGTAGACCGCGAGGCTCGCTATGCGCGTATAGCAAAAGCACGTTGAAATCTGAAAAGAAGAGCTACAATCAACCATCACTATAATGCACTTCTTAAGCCCATATTTTTATAAGTAGGCGTCCAACGAATCGTCCATCGGTCGCCTAGTATATATAGTGTAGGCTGCGAAGTGCATTGAGCGGCCAGTAGACCGCGAGGCTCGCTATGCGCGTATAGCAAAAGCACGTTGAAATCTGAAAAGAAGAGTCATAGTCAACCATCAATATAATGCAGTTGTTAAGCCCATATTTTTGTTTCAAGGCGGCCAACGGATCGGCCATCGATCGCATTATATATATATATATATATATATATATATATATATATATATATATATATATATATAGTATAGGCTGCGAAATGCACTGAGCGGCCAGTAGACCGCGAGGCTTCCTATCCGCGTCTAGCAAAAGCACGTAGAAATCTGGAAAGAAGAGTCATAGTCAACCATCAATATAATGCACTTGTTAAGCCCATATTTTTGTTTCAAGACGGCCAACGGATCGGCCATCGGTCGCATTGTATATATATATTATGGGCTGCGAAATGCATTGAGCGGCCAGTAGACCGCGAGGCTCGCTATGCGCGTATAGCAAAAGCACGTTGAAATCTGAAAAGAAGAGCTACAATCAACCATCACTATAATGCACTTCTTAAGCCCATATTTTTATAACTAGGCGTCCAACGAATCGTCCATCGGTCGCCTAGTATATATAGTGTAGGCTGCGAAGTGCATTGAGCGGCAAGTAGACCGCGAGGCTCGCTATGCGCGTATAGCAAAAGCACGTTGAAATCTGAAAAGAAGAGTCATAGTCAACCATCAATATAATGCAGTTGTTAAGCCCATATTTTTGTTTCAAGGCGGCCAACGGATCGGCCATCGGTCACACTGTATATATATACTATAGGCTACGAAATGCATTCAGCGGCCAGCAGACCGCGAGGCTCGCTATGCCAGTATATCAAACGCACGTAGAAATCTGGAAAGAAGAGTTATAATCAACCATCGCTATAATGCACTTCTTAAGCCCATATTTTTCTTACTAGGCGGCCAACTAATCGTCCATCGGTCGCCTAGTATATATATAGTGTAGGCTGCGAAGTGCATTGTGCGGCCAGTAGACCGCGAGGCTCGCTATGCGCGTATAGCAAAAGCACGTTGAAATCTGAGAAGAAGAGTCATAGTCAACCATCAATATAATGCAGTTGTTAAGCCCATATTTTTGTTTCAAGGCGGCCAACGGATCGACCATCGATCGCATTATATATATATATATATATATATATATATATATATATATATATATATATATATATATAGTATAGGCTGCGAAATGCACTGAGCGGCCAGTAGACCGCGAGGCTTCCTATCCGCGTCTAGCTAAAGCACGTAGAAATCTGGAAAGAAGAGTTATAGTCAACCATCACTATAATGCACTGCTCAAGCCCATATTCTTGTTACTAGGCGGCCAACGGATCGGCCATTGGTCGCATTATATAAATATATATATATATATATATATATATATATATATATATAGTATAGGCAGCGAAATGCATTGTGCGGCCAGTAGACCACGAGGATCGCTATGCGCGTATAGCAAAAGCACGTAGAAATGTGGAAAGAAGAGTCATAGTCAACCATCAATATAATGCACTTCTTAAGCCCATATTTTTGTTACAAGGCGGCCAACGGGTCGTCCATCGGTCGCATTGTATATATATTGTATGGGCTGCGAAATGCATTGAGCGGCCAGTAGACCGCGAGAATCGCTATGCGCGTATGGCAAAAGCACGTAGAAATCTGGAAAGAAGAGCTACAATCAACCATCACTATAATGCACTTATTAAGCCCATATTTTTATAAGTAGGCGTCCAACGAATCGGCCATCGGTCGCACTGTATATATATAGTATAGGCCGCGAAATGTATTGAACGGCCAGTAGACCGCGAGGATCGATATGCGCGTATGGCAAAAGCACGTAGAAATCTGGAAAGAAGAGCTACAATCAACCATCACTATAATGCACTTATTAAGCCCATATTTTTATAAGTAGGCGTCCAACGAATCGGCCATCGGTCGCCCTGTATGTATATAGTAAGGGCGGCGAAATGCATTGAGCGGCCAGTAGACCGCGAGGATCGCTATGCGCGTATAGCAAAAGCACGTAGAAATCTGGAAAGAAGAGCTACAATCAACCATCACTATAATGCACTTCTTAAGCCCATATTTTTATAAGTAGGCGTCCAACGAATCGTCCATCGGTCGCCTAGCATATATATAGTGTAGGCAGCGAAATGCATTGAGCGGCCAGTAGACCGCGAGGCTCGCTATGCGCGTATAGCAAAAGCACGTAGAAATCTGGAAAGAAGAGCTACAATCAACCATCACTATAATGCACTTTTTAAGCCCATATTTTTATAAGTAGGCGTCCAACGAATCGTCCATCGGTCGCCTAGCATATATATAGTGTAGGCTGCGAAATGCATTGAGCGGCCAGTAGACCGCGAGGCTCGCTATCCGCGTATAGACCAGAACACGACAGCCTCGCACCCAGACTAACCAAACGCATACTCTCGCACCCGGGTTGCCCGATCGACCGGCGCCATCTTGTACTGGGCTGCCAAAGTGTGTTCGCCGGCGACCGTCACACATGGCGAGCGTCAGCTCTAGGACTCCAAAGTGCGGAAATGTGCCCTTTCACGCGGATCCAAAGTACAAGAAGTCATCTGGGCATCATTGCGTCGTGTTTGGATGCCAAAACAACCAGCGCAAAAGGAGCAGGTTGCTTAGCGCTGTTTGCGAAGAGCACAACACACGTAGGGAATCGTGCCGGTGCGGTGTTTTCAGCCTGCACCGATTTCCATCCGCAACGAAGAATGCCAAGCTGCGCCACCGGTGGATAGCTGCAGTGAATAGGAAGAACTACCAACCCAGTGAAAATGCACGAGTGAGTATTCGATCTCTGTTTATTTTGGTGCCACGTTCAACTTTGCGCCCTACGAACGTAATATGTGTAACACGCAGGTTTGCTCCGAGCACTTTCTGGGCAACAAGCCTACAGAGCAGAATCCCGTGCCGGTGCTTCACCTTGGCTATAACAAAAAGACAAGCCTTTTCGTGTTTTTAGTCATGCAGAGCTCCCGACGGTTAAGCGGAACAGTTGAGTTTGCGGTTAGCGATACTTGCAGCTGGTGCACGGCATGACCATTAAGCTTGAACGACAAGTTGTAGGCAATAGAATGTTGCCCTGCTGGTGAGCGTTATTGCTATGAAAGTAAACCGAAGTCTGCTCGTCACGTAGCATGCGTCCACAAAAACGTAAACGACAACTGCTCGTCGCCGAAGGTGCTCGTGCAGCGCGCCTGTCTTTACGAGCTGGTGTTGCAGGTGTCATTCGTGACGAATTCATTTGAGCTTCCCGAGCTCTAAACTGCGCGCGGGCTGTTATGCGGGGTAAAGCGCAAGATTTTTCCGTTCATATAGCGAGGAAAATAAGGTGGTTAGTTATTGTTGTATTATGTAACAAAATTTTGCTCGTTCTCGCCAGTCTTTTTTATTTTACTGTTTTCTTTTCTAAGGGAGCGCCAACAATCCGATATGGCCTCGCACAGGCGAAACAGGTCTTACCAGGTAGCTGCAGTTGGTGGGGCTAATTTAATGCAGGTGCGGTTGTTGTATTGTACAAAGGGGTCCCTGATGATGCAGCTTAAAGTAGGGATGGTAATTTTATGTGCCCTGTCATGGTTTTTGCAGCAGCTGTACAACACCTGCATCTGTCATGCTCACCCTGTTATACGGGCTTTGACTGCACATGTAGTTGAGCATTATAACTACTGTAGTTCCTCATTTTCCATTGAGTGCAGGTTTAGCTTCGTATGTTGCTTGTTCGAGTGCTGTAGGCTTGTGTTCTGAATGTTGTACTCTTAAGTGGTTGCACGATACAATTTGCCTGGTGTATTTTTCATATTGAGAGGACTTTATATCTTCGCAATAGTGATGGCATGGGAAAGAACTACAGCCGTTCTTACTATAACATATATTTTGTTTTCAATGTGCAGGTGGTGAAGGGCAGGAGTCTGCTAATCAGGCAGTCTATGAGCCCAGTCATACGACCTCGCCAGTTGGTTGCCAAACGCGGCCAACCCTGTAGTGACCATGACAGACAAGACCAAACTGAAAGTGCAGAGGACAATGTTCTGCGTGCTTTATTAATATATGGCACCAACACAGTGCTGTATATTTCTTCACAGGTTACGTGCCAAAAATGCGGAGATATTACAGCTCACACGTGTTCTAGCATATAGCGCGCGGTTTGTACAAACGTAATAGCGTACTTGCCCGATGTATTCGCTTCTGCAGCCTGCACAGCACTCAGTGTGGCCATTGCGGACTTGCATGATGTCTTGAAGTTTGATTGGATCGAGACAGCGAAAATTACAGGTTAGAAAAAACGCGACACACGCCTTCCGCCCAGCTGAAAAGCCCAAGTTTCGCTTATGCGCCGGGTCGCATCTCCCGGCGTGGCAGCCCAGACCTGCTACTTCGCGGCGCTTGGGATAGATGGCGCGACGAGCGCTCATCAATATGGCGGCGCGCTTTGAATTCACGGTGCTCTGGTGTATAGCAAAAGCACGTAGAAATCTGGAAAGAAGAGTTATAGTCAACCATCACTAAAATGCACTTCTTAAGCCCATATTTTTGTTACTAGGCGGCCAACAGGTCGGCCATCGGTCGCATTGTATATATATTGTATGGGCTGCGAAATGCATTGAGCGGCCAGTAAACCGCTAGGTTCGCTATGCGCGTATAGCAAAAGCACGTAGAAATGTGGAAAGAAGAGTTACAGTCAACCATCAATATAACGCACTTGTTAAGGCCATATTTTTGTTACAAGGTGACCGATGAATTGGCCATCGGTCGCACTATATATATATAGTATAGGCCGCGAAATGCATTGGGCGGCCAGTAGACCGCGAGGCTCGCTATGCGCGTATGGCAAAAGCACGTAGAAATCTGGAAAGAAGAATTACAGTCAACCATCACTATAATGCACTTCTTAAGCCCATATTGTTGTTACTAGGCGGCCAACGGATCGGCCATCGGTCGCTTTGTATATATATAGTATTGGCCGCGAAATGCATTGGGCGGCCAGTAGACCGCGAGGCTCGCTATGCGCGTATGGCAAAAGCACGTAGAAATCTCGAATGAAGAATTACAGTCAACCATCACTATAATGCACTTCTTGAGCCCATATTGTTGTTACTAGGCGGCCAACGGATCGGCCATCGGTCGCACTGTATATATATAGTATAGGCTGCGAAATGTATTGAACGGCCAGTAGACTGCGAGAATCGCTATGCGCGTATGGCAAAAGCACGTAGAAATCTGGAAAGAAGAGCTACAATCAACCATCACTATAATGCACTTATTAAGCCCATATTTTTATAAGTAGGCGTCCAACGAATCGGCCATCGGTCGCACTGTATATATATAGTATAGGCTGCGAAATGTATTGAACGGCCAGTAGACCGCGAGGATCGCTATGCGTGTATGGCAAAAGCACGTAGAAATCTGGAAAGAAGAGCTACAATCAACCATCACTATAATGCACTTATTAAGCCCATATTTTTATAAGTAGGCGTCCAACGAATCGTCCATCGATCGCCTAGCATATATATAGTGTAGGCAGCGGAATGCATTGAGCGGCCAGTAGACCGCGGGGCTCGCTATGCGCGTATGGCAAAAGCACGTAGAAAACTGGAAAGAAGAGTTACAGTCGACCATCGCTATAATGCACTTCTTAGGCCCATATTTTTGTTTCAAGACGGCCAACGGATCGGCCATCGGTCGCATTGTATATATATATATTATGGGCTGCGAAATGCATTGAGCGGCCAGTAGACCGCGAGGCTCGCTATGCGCGTATAGCAAAAGCACGTTGAAATCTGAAAAGAAGAGCTACAATCAACCATCACTATAATGCACTTCTTAAGCCCATATTTTTATAAGTAGGCGTCCAACGAATCGTCCATCGGTCGCCTAGTATATATAGTGTAGGCTGCGAAGTGCATTGAGCGGCCAGTAGACCGCGAGGCTCGCTATGCGCGTATAGCAAAAGCACGTTGAAATCTGAAAAGAAGAGTCATAGTCAACCATCAATATAATGCAGTTGTTAAGCCCATATTTTTGTTTCAAGGCGGCCAACGGATCGGCCATCGATCGCATTATATATATATATATATATATATATATATATATATATATATATATATATATATATATATATAGTATAGGCTGCGAAATGCACTGAGCGGCCAGTAGACCGCGAGGCTTCCTATCCGCGTCTAGCAAAAGCACGTAGAAATGTGGAAAGCAGAGTCATAGTCAACCATTAATGTAATGCACTTGTTAAGCCCATATTTTTGTTTCAAGACGGCCAACGGATCGGCCATCGGTCGCATTGTATATATATATTATGGGCTGCGAAATGCATTGAGCGGCCAGTAGACCGCGAGGCTCGCTATGCGCGTATAGCAAAAGCACGTTGAAATCTGAAAAGAAGAGTTACAGTCAACCATCACTATAATGCACTTCTTAAGCCCATATTTTTGTTACAAGGCGGCCAACGGGTCGTCCATCGGTCGCCTAGTATATATATAGTGTAGGCTGCGAAGTGCATTGAGCGGTCAGGAGACTGCGAGGCTCGCTATGCGCGTATGGCAAAAGCACCTAGAAATCTGGAAAGAAGAGTTACAGTCAACCATCACTATAATGCAGTTCTTAAGCCCACATTTTTGTTACTAGGCGGCCAACGGATCGGCCATCGGTCACACTGTATATATATACTATAGGCTACGAAATGCATTCAGCGGCCAGCAGACCGCGAGGCTCGCTATGCCAGTATATCAAACGCACGTAGAAATCTGGAAAGAAGAGTTATAATCAACCATCGCTATAATGCACTTCTTAAGCCCATATTTTTCTTACTAGGCGGCCAACTAATCGTCCATCGGTCGCCTAGTATATATATAGTGTAGGCTGCGAAGTGCATTGAGCGGCCAGTAGACCGCGAGGCTCGCTATGCGCGTATAGCAAAAGCACGTTGAAATCTGAAAAGAAGAGTCATAGTCAACTATCAATATAATGCAGTTGTTAAGCCCATATTTTTGTTTCAAGGCGGCCAACGGATCGGCCATCGATCGCATTATATATATATATATATATATATATATATATATATATTATATATATATATATATATATATATATATATATATATATAGTATAGGCTGCGAAATGCACTGAGCGGCCAGTAGACCGCGAGGCTTCCTATCCGCGTCTAGCAAAAGCACGTAGAAATCTGGAAAGAAGAGTTATAGTCAACCATCACTATAATGCACTGCTTAAGCCCATATTCTTGTTACTAGGCGGCCAACGGATCGGCCATTGGTCGCATTATATATATATATATATATATATATAGTATAGGCAGCGAAATGCATTGTGCGGCCAGTAGACCACGAGGATCGCTATGCGCGTATAGCAAAAGCACGTAGAAATGTGGAAAGAAGAGTTATAGTCAACCATCACTATAATGCACTTCTTAAGCCCATATTTTTGTTACTAGGCGGCCAACAGGTCGGCCATCGGTCGCATTGTATATATATAGTATGGGCTGCGAAATGCATTGAGCGGCCAGTAGACTGCTAGGTTCGCTATGCGCGTATAGCAAAAGCACGTAGAAATCTGGAAAGAAGAGTTATAGTCAACCATCGCTATAATGCACTGCTTAAGCCCATATTCTTGTTACTAGGCTGCCAACGAATCGGCCATTGGTCGTATTATATATATATATATATATATATATATATATATATATATATATTTATATAGTATAGGCAGCGAAATGCATTGTGCGGCCAGTAGACCGCGAGGCTCGCTATGCGCGTATGGCAAAAGCACGTAGAAATCTGGAAAGAAGAGTTACAGTCGACCATCGCTATAATGCACTTCTTAGGCCCATATTTTTGTTACTAGGCGGCCAACGGATCGGCCATCGGTCGCTTTGTATATATATAGTAAAGGCTGCGAAACGCAGTGAGCGGTCAGGAGACTGCGAGGCTCGCTATGCGCGTATGGCAAAAGCACCTAGAAATCTGGAAAGAAGAGTTACAGTCAACCATCAATATAATGCACATCTTAAGCCCATATTTTTGTTACTAGGCGGCCAACGGGTCGGCCATCGGTCGCATTGTATATATATATTATGGGCTGCGAAATGCATTGAGCGGCCAGTAGACCGCGAGGCTCGCTAAGCGCGTATAGCAAAAGCACGTTGAAATCTGAAAAGAAGAGTCATAGTCAACCAACAATATAATGTTCTTGTTAAGCCCATATTTTTGTTTCAAGGCGGCCAACGGATCGGTCATAGGTCGCACTAATTATATATAGTATAGGCTGCGAAATGCATTGAGCGGCCAGTAGACCGCGAGGCTCGCCATGCGCGTATAGCAAAAGCACGTAGAAATCTGAAAAGAATAGTTATAGTCAACCATCACAATAATGCATTTCTTAAGCCCATATTTTTGTTATAGGCGGCCAACGGATCGTCCATTGGTCGCATTATATATATATATATATATAGTATAGGCTGCGAAATGCATTGGGTGGCCAGTAGACCGCGAGGCTCGCTATGCGCGTATGGCAAAAGCACGTAGAAATCTGGAAAGAAGAGTTAAAGTAACCCATAACTAAAATGCACTTCTTAAGCCCATATTTTTGTTATAGGCGGACAACGGATCGGCCATCGGCCGCAGTGTATATATATATACAGGCTGGAAATTGCATTGAGCTGTCAGTAGAACGCGAGGCTCGCTACGCGCGTATGGCAAAAGCACATACAAATCTGGAAAGAAGAGTTATAGTCAACCATCACTTTAATGCACGTAAGCCCATAATTTGTTACTGTTCGGCCGACGGATCAGCCATCGGTGGCACTATATATATATATATATATATATATATATATATATATATATATATATATATATATATATATATAGTATAGGCTGCGAAATGCACTGAGCGGCCAGTAGACCGCGAGGCTCGCTATGCGTGTATAGTAAAAGCACGTAGAAATCTGCAAAGCAGAAATACAGTCCACCATCACCACACTGCACTTCTTAAGCCCATATTCTTGTTACTAGGCGGCCAAGTGATCTGCCATCGGTCGCACTGTGTATATACAGTATAGGCTGCGACATGCATTGAGCGGCCAGTAGACCGCGAGGCTCGCTATGCGCGTATAGCAAAAGCACGTTGAAATCTGGAAAGAAGAGTCATAGTCAACCATCAATATTATGCACTTGTTAAGCCCATATTTTTGTTTCAAGGCGGCCAACGGATCGGCCATCGATCGCATTATATATATATATAGTATAGGCTGCGAAATGCACTGAGCGGTCAGTAGACCGCGAGGCTTCCTATCCGCGTCTAGCAAAAGCACGTAGAAATCTGGAAAGAAGAGTTATAGTCAACCATCACTATAATGCACTTCTTAAGCCCATATTTTTGTTACTAGGCGGCCAACAGGTCGGCCATCGGTCGCATTGTATATATATAGTATGGGCTGCGAAATGCATTGAGCGGCCAGTAGACCTCTAGGTTCGCTATGCGCGTATAGCAAAAGCACGTAGAAATCTGGAAAGAAGAGTTACAGTCAACCATCAATATAACGCACTTGTTAAGGCCATATTTTTGTTATAAGGCGACCGACGGATTGGCCATCGGTCGCACTATATATATATAGTATAGGCCGCGAAATGCATTGGGCGGCCAGAAGACCGCGAGGCTCGCTATGCACGTATGGCAAAAGCACGTAGAAATCTGGAAAGAAGAATTACAGTCAACCATCACTATAATGCACTTCTTACGCCCATATTGTTGTTACTAGGCGGCCAACGGATCGGCCATCGGTCGCACTGTATATATATAGTATAGGCTGCGAAATCTATTGAACGGCCAGTAGACCGCGAGTATCGCTATGCGCGTATGGCAAAAGCACGTAGAAATCTGGAAAGAAGAGCTACAATCAACCATCACTATAATGCACTTATTAAGCCCATATATTTATAAGTAGGCGTCCAACGAATCGGCCATCGGTCGCACTGTATATATATAGTATAGGCTGCGAAATCTATTGAACGGCCAGTAGACCGCGAGTATCGCTATGCGCGTATGGCAAAAGCACGTAGAAATCTGGAAAGAAGAGCTACAATCAACCATCACTATAATGCACTTATTAAGCCCATATATTTATAAGTAGGCGTCCAACGAATCGTCCATCGGTCGCCTAGCATATATATAGTGTAGGCTGCGAAATGCATTGAGCGGCCAGTAGACCGCGAGGCTCGCTATGCGCGTATGGCAAAAGCACGTAGAAATCTGGAAAGAAGAGTTACAGTCGACCATCACTATAATGCACTTCTTAAGCCCATGTTTTTGTTACTAGGCGGCCAACGGATCGGCCATCGGTCGCACTGTATATAAATACTTTAGGGTACGAAATGCATTCAGCGGCCAGCAGACCGCGAGGCTCGCTGTGCGCGTATAGCAAAAGCACGTTGAAATCTGGAAAGAAGAGTCATAGTCAACCATCAATATAATGCACTTGTTAAGTCCATATTTTTGTTTCAAGGCGGCCAACGGATCGGCCATCGATCGCTTTATATATATATATAGTATAGGCTGCGAAATGCACTGAGCGGCCAGTAGACCGCGAAACTTCCTATCCGCGTCTAGCAAAAGCACGTAGAAATCTGGAAAGAAGAGTTATAGTCAACGATCACTATAATGCACTGCTTAAGCCCATATTCTTGTTACTAGGCGGCCAACGGATCGGCCATTGGTCGCATTATATATGTGTATATATATATATATATATATATATATATATATATATATATATATATATATATATATAGTATAGGCAGCGAAATGCATTGTGCGGCCAGTAGACCGCGAGGATCGTTATGCGCGTATAGCAAAAGCACGTAGAAATCTGGAAAGAAGAGTTACAGTCGACCATCACTATAATGCACTTCTTAAGCCCATGTTTTTGTTACTAGGCGGCCAACGGATCGGCCATCGGCCGCACTGTATATATATACTATAGGCTACGAAATGCATTCAGCGGCCAGCAGACCGCGAGGCTGGCTGTGCGCGTATAGCAAAAGCACGTTGAAATCTGGAAAGAAGAGTCATAGTCAACCATCAATATAACGCACTTGTTAAGGCCATATTTTTGTTATGAGGCGACCGACGGATTGGCCATCGGTCGCACTATATATATATAGTATAGGCCGCGAAATGCATTGGGCGGCCAGTAGACCGCGAGGCTCGCTATGCACGTATGGCAAAAGCACGTAGAAATCTGGAAAGAAGAATTACAGTCAACCATCACTATAATGCACTTCTTAAGCCCATATTGTTGTTACTAGGCGGCCAACGGATCGGCCATCGGGCGCACTGTATATATATAGAATAGGCTGCGAAATGTATTCAGCGGCCAGCAGACCGCGAGGCTCGCTGTGCCAGTATATCAAACGCACGTAGAAATCTAGAAAGAAGAGTTATAATCAACCATCGCTATAATGCACTTGTTAAGCCCATATTTTTGTTACTAGGCGGCCAACTAATCGGCCATCGGTCGCCCTGTATGTATATAGTAAGGGCGGCGAAATGCATTGAGCGGCCAGTAGACCGCGAGGATCGCTATGCGCGTATAGCAAAAGCACGTAGAAATCTGGAAAGAAGAGCTACAATCAACCATCACTATATTGCACTTCCTAAGCCCATATTTTTATAAGTAGGCGTCCAACGAATCGTCCATCGGTCGCCTAGTATATATATAGTGTAGGCTGCGAAATGCATTGAGCGGCCAGAAGACCGCGAGGCTCGCTATGCGCGTATAGCAAAAGCACGTTGAAATCTGGAAAGAAGAGTCATAGTCAACCATCAATATAATGCACTTGTTAAGCCCATATTTTTGTTTCCAGGCGGCCAACGGATCGGCCATCGATCGCATTATATATATATATAGTATAGGCTGCGAAATGCACTGAGCGGCCAGTAGACCGCGAGGCTCGCTATGCGTGTATAGTAAAAGCACGTAGAAATCTGCAAAGCAGAATTACAGTCCACCATCACCACACTGCACTTCTTAAGCCCATATTCTGGTTACTAGGCGGCCAAGTGATCTGCCATCGGTCGCACTGTGTATATACAGTATAGGCTGCGACATGCATTGAGCGGCCAGTAGACCGCGAGGCTCGCTATGCGCGTATAGCAAAAGCACGTTGAAATCTGGAAAGAAGAGTCATAGTCAACCATCAATATTATGCACTTGTTAAGCCCATATTTTTGTTTCAAGGCGGCCAACGGATCGGCCATCGGTCGCACTGTATATATATACTATAGGCTACGAAATGCATTCAGCGGCCAGCAGACCGCGAGGCTCGCTGTGCCAGTATATCAAACGCACGTAGAAATCTGGAAAGAAGAATTTTAATCAACCATCGCTATAATGCACTTGTTAAGCCCATATTTTTGTTACTAGGCGGCCAACTAATCGGCCATCGGTCGCCCTGTATGTATATAGTAAGGGCGGCGAAATGCATTGAGTGGCCAGTAGACCGCGAGGATCGCTATGCGCGTATAGCAAAAGCACGTAGAAATCTGGAAAGAAGAGGTACAATCAACCATCACTATAATGCACTTCTTAAGCCCATATTTTTATAAGTAGGCGTCCAACGAATCGTCCATCGGTGGCCTAGTATATATATAGTGTAGGCTGCGAAATGCATTGAGCGGCCAGTAGACCGCGAGGCTCGCTATGCGCGTATAGCAAAAGCACGTTGAAATCTGGAAAGAAGAGTCATCATAGTCAACCATCAATATAATGCACTTGTTAAGCCCATATTTTTGTTTCAAGGCGGCCAACGGATCGGCCATCGATCGCATTATATATATATATAGTATAGGCTGCGAAATGCACTGAGCGGCCAGTAGACCACGAAACTTCCTATCCGCGTCTAGCAAAAGCACATAGAAATCTGGAAAGAAGAGTTATAGTCAACCATCACTATAATGCACTGCTTAAGCCCATATTCTTGTTACTAGGCGGCCAATGGATCGGCCATTGGTCGCATTATATATATATATATATATATATATATATATATATATATATATATATATATATAGTATAGGCAGCGAAATGCATTGTGCGGCCAGTAGACCGCGAGGATCGCTATGCGCGTATAGCAAAAGCACGTAGAAATCTGGAAAGAAGAGTTATAGTCAACCATCACTATAATGCACTTCTTAAGCCCATATTTTTGTTACTAGGCGGCCAACAGGTCGGCCATCGGTCGCATTGTATATATATAGTATGGGCTGCGAAATGCATTGAGCGGCCTGTAGACCGCTAGGTTCGCTATGCGCGTATAGCAAAAGCACGTAGAAATGTGGAAAGAAGAGTTACAGTCAACCATCAATATAACGCACTTGTTAAGGCCATATTTTTGTTACAAGGCGACCGACGGATTGGCCATCGGTCGCAATATATATATATAGTATAGGCCGCGAAATGCCTTGGGCGGCCAGTAGACCGCGAGGCTCGCTATGCGCGTATGGCAAAAGCACGTAGAAATCTGGAAAGAAGAATTACAGTCAACCATCACTATAATGCACTTCTTAAGCCCATATTTTTGTTACTAGGCGGCCAACGGATCGGCCATCGGTCGCACTGTATATATATAGTATAGGCTGCGAAATGTATTGAACGGCCAGTAGACCGCGAGAATCGCTATGCGCGTATGGCAAAAGCACGTAGAAATCTGGAAAGAAGAGCTACAATCAACCATCACTATAATGCACTTATTAAGCCCATATTTTTATAAGTAGGCGTCCAACGAATCGGCCATCGGTCGCACTTTATATATATAGTATAGGCTGCGAAATCTATTGAACGGCCAGTAGACAGCGAGGATCGCTATGCGCGTATGGCAAAAGCACGTAGAAATCTGGAAAGAAGAGCTACAATCAACTATCATTATAATGCACTTATTAAGCCCATATTTTTATAAGTAGGCGTCCAACGAATCGGCCATCGATCGCATTATATATATATATATATAGTATAGGCTGCGAAATGCATTGAGCGGCCAGTAGACCACGAGGCTCGCCATGCGCGTATAGCAAAACCACGTAGAAATCTGAAAAGAAGAGTTATAGTCAACCATCACAATAATGCATTTCTTAAGCCCATATTTTTGTTATAGGCGGCCAACGGATCGGCCATCGGTCGCATTATATATATATATATATATATATATATATATATATATATATATATATCTATATATATATATATATATATAGTATAGGCTGCGAAATGCACTGAGCGGCCAGTAGACCGCGAGGCTCGCTATGCGCGTATAGTAAAAGCACGCAGAAATCTGCAAAGCAGAATTACAGTCCACCATCACCACAATGCACTTCTTAAGCCCATATTCTTGTTACTAGGCGGCCAAGTGATCTGCCATCGGTCGCACTGTGTATATACAGTATAGGCTGCGACATGCATTGAGCGGCCAGTAGACCGCGAGGCTCGCTATGCGCGTATAGCAAAAGCACGTTGAAATCTGGAAAGAAGAGTCATAGTCAACCATCAATATAATGCACTTGTTAAGCCCATATTTTTGTTTCAAGGCGGCCAACGGATCGGCCATCGATTGCATTATATATATATATATAGTAGAAGCTGCGAAATGCACTGAGCGGTCAGTAGACCGCGAGGCTTCCTATCCGCGTCTAGCAAAAGCACGTAGAAATCTGGAAAGAAGAGTTACAGTCAACCATCACTATAATGCACTTCTTAAGCCCATATTTTTGTTAATAGGCGGCCAACGGATCGGCCATCGGTCGCACTGTATATATATAGTATTGGCCGCGAAATGCATTGGGCGGCCAGTAGACCGCGAGGCTCGCTATGCGCGTATGGCAAAAGCACGTAGAAATCTCGAATGAAGAATTACAGTCAACCATCACTATAATGCACTTCTTGAGCCCATATTGTTGTTACTAGGCGGCCTACGGATCGGCCATCGGTCGCACTGTATATATATAGTATAGGCTGCGAAATGTATTGAACGGCCAGTAGACTGCGAGAATCGCTATGCGCGTATGGCAAAAGCACGTAGAAATCTGGAAAGAAGAGCTACAATCAACCATCACTATAATGCACTTATTAAGCCCATATTTTTATAAGTAGGCGTCCAACGAATCGGCCATCGGTCGCACTGTATATATATAGTATAGGCTGCGAAATGTATTGAACGGCCAGTAGACCGCGAGGATCGCTATGCGTGTATGGCAAAAGCACGTAGAAATCTGGAAAGAAGAGCTACAATCAACCATCACTATAATGCACTTATTAAGGCCATATTTTTATAAGTAGGCGTCCAACGAATCGTCCATCGATCGCCTAGCATATATATAGTGTAGGCAGCGGAATGCATTGAGCGGCCAGTAGAGCGCGAGGCTCGCTATGCGCGTATGGCAAAAGCACGTAGAAAACTGGAAAGAAGAGTTACAGTCGACCATCGCTATAATGCACTTCTTAGGCCCATATTTTTGTTACTAGGCGTCCAATGAATCGTGCATCGGTCGCCTAGCATATATATAGTGTAGGCTGCGAAATGCATTGAGCGGCCAGTAGACCGCGAGGCTCGCTATGCGCGTATAGCAAAAGCACGTTGAAATCTGGAAAGAAGAGTCATAGTCAACCATGAATATAATGCACTTGTTAAGCCCATATTTTTGTTTCAAGACGGCCAACGGATCGGCCATCGGTCGCATTGTATATATATATTATGGGCTGCGAAATGCATTGAGCGGCCAGTAGACCGCGAGGCTCGCTATGCGCGTATAGCAAAAGCACGTTGAAATCTGAAAAGAAGAGCTACAATCAACCATCACTATAATGCACTTCTTAAGCCCATATTTTTATAAGTAGGCGTCCAACGAATCGTCCATCGGTCGCCTAGTATATATAGTGTAGGCTGCGAAGTGCATTGAGCGGCCAGTAGACCGCGAGGCTCGCTATGCGCGTATAGCAAAAGCACGTTGAAATCTGAAAAGAAGAGTCATAGTCAACCATCAATATAATGCAGTTGTTAAGCCCATATTTTTGTTTCAAGGCGGCCAACGGATCGGCCATCGATCGCATTATATATATATATATATATATATATATATATATATATATATATATATATATATATATATATATATATATATATATATATATATATATAGTATAGGCTGCGAAATGCACTGAGCGGCCAGTAGACCGCGAGGCTTCCTATCCGCGTCTAGCAAAAGCACGTAGAAATCTGGAAAGAAGAGTCATAGTCAACCATCAATATAATGCACTTGTTAAGCCCATATTTTTGTTTCAAGACGGCCAACGGATCGGCCATCGGTCGCATTGTATATATATATTATGGGCTGCGAAATGCATTGAACGGCCAGTAGACAGCGAGGATCGCTATGCGCGTATGGCAAAAGCACGTAGAAATCTGGAAAGAAGAGCTACAATCAACTATCATTATAATGCACTTATTAAGCCCATATTTTTATAAGTAGGCGTCCAACGAATCGGCCATCGATCGCATTATATATATATATATATAGTATAGGCTGCGAAATGCATTGAGCGGCCAGTAGACCACGAGGCTCGCCATGCGCGTATAGCAAAACCACGTAGAAATCTGAAAAGAAGAGTTATAGTCAACCATCACAATAATGCATTTCTTAAGCCCATATTTTTGTTATAGGCGGCCAACGGATCGGCCATCGGTCGCATTATATATATATATATATATATATATATATATATATATATATATATATATATCTATATATATATATATATATATATAGTATAGGCTGCGAAATGCACTGAGCGGCCAGTAGACCGCGAGGCTCGCTATGCGCGTATAGTAAAAGCACGCAGAAATCTGCAAAGCAGAATTACAGTCCACCATCACCACAATGCACTTCTTAAGCCCATATTCTTGTTACTAGGCGGCCAAGTGATCTGCCATCGGTCGCACTGTGTATATACAGTATAGGCTGCGACATGCATTGAGCGGCCAGTAGACCGCGAGGCTCGCTATGCGCGTATAGCAAAAGCACGTTGAAATCTGGAAAGAAGAGTCATAGTCAACCATCAATATAATGCACTTGTTAAGCCCATATTTTTGTTTCAAGGCGGCCAACGGATCGGCCATCGATTGCATTATATATATATATATAGTAGAAGCTGCGAAATGCACTGAGCGGTCAGTAGACCGCGAGGCTTCCTATCCGCGTCTAGCAAAAGCACGTAGAAATCTGGAAAGAAGAGTTACAGTCAACCATCACTATAATGCACTTCTTAAGCCCATATTTTTGTTAATAGGCGGCCAACGGATCGGCCATCGGTCGCACTGTATATATATAGTATTGGCCGCGAAATGCATTGGGCGGCCAGTAGACCGCGAGGCTCGCTATGCGCGTATGGCAAAAGCACGTAGAAATCTCGAATGAAGAATTACAGTCAACCATCACTATAATGCACTTCTTGAGCCCATATTGTTGTTACTAGGCGGCCTACGGATCGGCCATCGGTCGCACTGTATATATATAGTATAGGCTGCGAAATGTATTGAACGGCCAGTAGACTGCGAGAATCGCTATGCGCGTATGGCAAAAGCACGTAGAAATCTGGAAAGAAGAGCTACAATCAACCATCACTATAATGCACTTATTAAGCCCATATTTTTATAAGTAGGCGTCCAACGAATCGGCCATCGGTCGCACTGTATATATATAGTATAGGCTGCGAAATGTATTGAACGGCCAGTAGACCGCGAGGATCGCTATGCGTGTATGGCAAAAGCACGTAGAAATCTGGAAAGAAGAGCTACAATCAACCATCACTATAATGCACTTATTAAGGCCATATTTTTATAAGTAGGCGTCCAACGAATCGTCCATCGATCGCCTAGCATATATATAGTGTAGGCAGCGGAATGCATTGAGCGGCCAGTAGAGCGCGAGGCTCGCTATGCGCGTATGGCAAAAGCACGTAGAAAACTGGAAAGAAGAGTTACAGTCGACCATCGCTATAATGCACTTCTTAGGCCCATATTTTTGTTACTAGGCGTCCAATGAATCGTGCATCGGTCGCCTAGCATATATATAGTGTAGGCTGCGAAATGCATTGAGCGGCCAGTAGACCGCGAGGCTCGCTATGCGCGTATAGCAAAAGCACGTTGAAATCTGGAAAGAAGAGTCATAGTCAACCATGAATATAATGCACTTGTTAAGCCCATATTTTTGTTTCAAGACGGCCAACGGATCGGCCATCGGTCGCATTGTATATATATATTATGGGCTGCGAAATGCATTGAGCGGCCAGTAGACCGCGAGGCTCGCTATGCGCGTATAGCAAAAGCACGTTGAAATCTGAAAAGAAGAGCTACAATCAACCATCACTATAATGCACTTCTTAAGCCCATATTTTTATAAGTAGGCGTCCAACGAATCGTCCATCGGTCGCCTAGTATATATAGTGTAGGCTGCGAAGTGCATTGAGCGGCCAGTAGACCGCGAGGCTCGCTATGCGCGTATAGCAAAAGCAGGTTGAAATCTGAAAAGAAGAGTCATAGTCAACCATCAATATAATGCAGTTGTTAAGCCCATATTTTTGTTTCAAGGCGGCCAACGGATCGGCCATCGATCGCATTATATATATATATATATATATATATATATATATATATATATATATATATATATATATATATATATATATATATAGTATAGGCTGCGAAATGCACTGAGCGGCCAGTAGACCGCGAGGCTTCCTATCCGCGTCTAGCAAAAGCACGTAGAAATCTGGAAAGAAGAGTCATAGTCAACCATCAATATAATGCACTTGTTAAGCCCATATTTTTGTTTCAAGACGGCCAACGGATCGGCCATCGGTCGCATTGTATATATATATTATGGGCTGCGAAATGCATTGAGCGGCCAGTAGACCACGAGGCTCGCTATGCGCGTATAGCAAAAGCACGTTGAAATCTGAAAAGAAGAGCTACAATCAACCATCACTATAATGCACTTCTTAAGCCCATATTTTTATAACTAGGCGTCCAACGAATCGTCCATCGGTCTCCTAGTATATATAGTGTAGGCTGCGAAGTGCATTGAGCGGCAAGTAGACCGCGAGGCTCGCTATGCGCGTATAGCAAAAGCACGTTGAAATCTGAAAAGAAGAGTCATAGTCAACCATCAATATAATGCAGTTGTTAAGCCCATATTTTTGTTTCAAGGCGGCCAACGGATCGGCCATCGATCGCATTATATATATATATATATATATATATATATATATATATATATAGTATAGGCTGCGAAATGCACTGAGCGGCCAGTAGACCGCGAGGCTTCCTATCCGCGTCTAGCAAAAGCACGTAGAAATCTGGAAAGAAGAGTCATAGTCAACCATTAATATAATGCACTTGTTAAGCCCATATTTTTGTTTCAAGACGGCCAACGGATCGGCCATCGGTCGCATTGTATATATATATTATGGGCTGCGAAGTGCATTGAGCGGTCAGGAGACTGCGAGGCTCGCTATGCGCGTATGGCAAAAGCACCTAGAAATCTGGAAAGAAGAGTTACAGTCAACCATCACTATAATGCACTTCTTAAGCCCACATTTTTGTTACTAGGCGGCCAACGGATCGGCCATCGGTCACACTGTATATATATACTATAGGCTACGAAATGCATTCAGCGGCCAGCAGACCGCGAGGCTCGCTATGCCAGTATATCAAACGCACGTAGAAATCTGGAAAGAAGAGTTATAATCAACCATCGCTATAATGCACTTCTTAAGCCCATATTTTTCTTACTAGGCGGCCAACTAATCGTCCATCGGTCGCCTAGTATATATATAGTGTAGGCTGCGAAGTGCATTGTGCGGCCAGTAGACCGCGAGGCTCGCTATGCGCGTATAGCAAAAGCACGTTGAAATCTGAGAAGAAGAGTCATAGTCAACCATCAATATAATGCAGTTGTTAAGCCCATATTTTTGTTTCAAGGCGGCCAACGGATCGGCCATCGATCGCATTATATATATATATATATATATATATATATATATTATATATATATATATATATATATATATATAGTATAGGCTGCGAAATGCACTGAGCGGCCAGTAGACCGCGAGGCTTCCTATCCGCGTCTAGCTAAAGCACGTAGAAATCTGGAAAGAAGAGTTATAGTCAACCATCACTATAATGCACTGCTCAAGCCCATATTCTTGTTACTAGGCGGCCAACGGATCGGCCATTGGTCGCATTATATATATATATATATATATATATATATATATATATATATATATATATATATATATATATATATATATATATATATATATATATATATATATATATATATATATAGTATAGGCAGCGAAATGCATTGTGCGGCCAGTAGACCACGAGGATCGCTATGCGCGTATAGCAAAAGCACGTAGAAATGTGGAAAGAAGAGTCATAGTCAACCATCAATATAATGCACTTCTTAAGCCCATATTTTTGTTACAAGGCGGCCAACGGGTCGTCCATCGGTCGCATTGTATATATATTGTATGGGCTGCGAAATGCATTGAGCGGCCAGTAGACCGCTACGTTCGCTATGCGCGTATAGCAAAAGCACGTAGAAATGTGGAAAGAAGAGTTACAGTCAACCATCAATATAACGCACTTGTTAAGGCCATGTTTTTGTTACAAGGCGACCGACGGATTGGCCATCGGTCGCACTATATATATATAGTATAGGCCGCGAAATGCATTGGGCGGTTAGTAGACCGCGAAGGTCGCTATGCGCGTATGGAAAAAGCACGTAGAAATCTGGAAAGAAGAATTACAGTCAACCATCACTATAATGCACTTCTTAAGCTCATATTGTTGTTATTAGGCGGCCAACGGATCGGCCATCGGTCGCACTGTATATATATAGTATAGGCTGCGAAATGTATTGAAGGGCCAGTAGACCGCGAGAATCGCTATGCGCGTATGGCAAA
The DNA here is from genome assembly GCF_050947875.1 of Dermacentor variabilis. NCBI lineage: Eukaryota > Metazoa > Arthropoda > Arachnida > Ixodida > Ixodidae > Dermacentor > Dermacentor variabilis. The sequence continues at coordinate 4,254,924 of NC_134573.1, read as the reverse complement.
AGCACGTAGAAATCTGGAAAGAAGAGCTACAATCAACCATCACTATAATGCACTTATTAAGCCCATATTTTTATAAGTAGGCGTCCAACGAATCGGCCATCGGTCGCACTGTATATATATAGTATAGGCCGCGAAATGTATTGAACGGCCAGTAGACCGCGAGGATCGATATGCGCGTATGGCAAAAGCACGTAGAAATCTGGAAAGAAGAGCTACAATCAACCATCACTATAATGCACTTATTAAGCCCATATTTTTATAAGTAGGCGTCCAACGAATCGGCCATCGGTCGCCCTGTATGTATATAGTAAGGGCGGCGAAATGCATTGAGCGGCCAGTAGACCGCGAGGATCGCTATGCGCGTATAGCAAAAGCACGTAGAAATCTGGAAAGAAGAGCTACAATCAACCATCACTATAATGCACTTCTTAAGCCCATATTTTTATAAGTAGGCGTCCAACGAATCGTCCATCGGTCGCCTAGCATATATATAGTGTAGGCAGCGAAATGCATTGAGCGGCCAGTAGACCGCGAGGCTCGCTATGCGCGTATAGCAAAAGCACGTAGAAATCTGGAAAGAAGAGCTACAATCAACCATCACTATAATGCACTTCTTAAGCCCATATTTTTATAAGTAGGCGTCCAACGAATCGTCCATCGGTCGCCTAGCATATATATAGTGTAGGCTGCGAAATGCATTGAGCGGCCAGTAGACCGCGAGGCTCGCTATCCGCGTATAGACCAGAACACGACAGCCTCGCACCCAGACTAACCAAACGCATACTCTCGCACCCGGGTTGCCCGATCGACCGGCGCCATCTTGTACTGGGCTGCCAAAGTGTGTTCGCCGGCGACCGTCACACATGGCGAGCGTCAGCTCTAGGACTCCAAAGTGCGGAAATGTGCCCTTTCACGCGGATCCAAAGTACAAGAAGTCATCTGGGCATCATTGCGTCGTGTTTGGATGCCAAAACAACCAGCGCAAAAGGAGCAGGTTGCTTAGCGCTGTTTGCGAAGAGCACAACACACGTAGGGAATCGTGCCGGTGCGGTGTTTTCAGCCTGCACCGATTTCCATCCGCAACGAAGAATGCCAAGCTGCGCCACCGGTGGATAGCTGCAGTGAATAGGAAGAACTACCAACCCAGTGAAAATGCACGAGTGAGTATTCGATCTCTGTTTATTTTGGTGCCACGTTCAACTTTGCGCCCTACGAACGTAATATGTGTAACACGCAGGTTTGCTCCGAGCACTTTCTGGGCAACAAGCCTACAGAGCAGAATCCCGTGCCGGTGCTTCACCTTGGCTATAACAAAAAGACAAGCCTTTTCGTGTTTTTAGTCATGCAGAGCTCCCGACGGTTAAGCGGAACAGTTGAGTTTGCGGTTAGCGATACTTGCAGCTGGTGCACGGCATGACCATTAAGCTTGAACGACAAGTTGTAGGCAATAGAATGTTGCCCTGCTGGTGAGCGTTATTGCTATGAAAGTAAACCGAAGTCTGCTCGTCACGTAGCATGCGTCCACAAAAACGTAAACGACAACTGCTCGTCGCCGAAGGTGCTCGTGCAGCGCGCCTGTCTTTACGAGCTGGTGTTGCAGGTGTCATTCGTGACGAATTCATTTGAGCTTCCCGAGCTCTAAACTGCGCGCGGGCTGTTATGCGGGGTAAAGCGCAAGATTTTTCCGTTCATATAGCGAGGAAAATAAGGTGGTTAGTTATTGTTGTATTATGTAACAAAATTTTGCTCGTTCTCGCCAGTCTTTTTTATTTTACTGTTTTCTTTTCTAAGGGAGCGCCAACAATCCGATATGGCCTCGCACAGGCGAAACAGGTCTTACCAGGTAGCTGCAGTTGGTGGGGCTAATTTAATGCAGGTGCGGTTGTTGTATTGTACAAAGGGGTCCCTGATGATGCAGCTTAAAGTAGGGATGGTAATTTTATGTGCCCTGTCATGGTTTTTGCAGCAGCTGTACAACACCTGCATCTGTCATGCTCACCCTGTTATACGGGCTTTGACTGCACATGTAGTTGAGCATTATAACTACTGTAGTTCCTCATTTTCCATTGAGTGCAGGTTTAGCTTCGTATGCTGCTTGTTCGAGTGCTGTAGGCTTGTGTTCTGAATGTTGTACTCTTAAGTGGTTGCACGATACAATTTGCCTGGTGTATTTTTCATATTGAGAGGACTTTATATCTTCGCAATAGTGATGGCATGGGAAAGAACTACAGCCGTTCTTACTATAACATATATTTTGTTTTCAATGTGCAGGTGGTGAAGGGCAGGAGTCTGCTAATCAGGCAGTCTATGAGCCCAGTCATACGACCTCGCCAGTTGGTTGCCAAACGCGGCCAACCCTGTAGTGACCATGACAGACAAGACCAAACTGAAAGTGCAGAGGACAATGTTCTGCGTGCTTTATTAATATATGGCACCAACACAGTGCTGTATATTTCTTCACAGGTTACGTGCCAAAAATGCGGAGATATTACAGCTCACACGTGTTCTAGCATATAGCGCGCGGTTTGTACAAACGTAATAGCGTACTTGCCCGATGTATTCGCTTCTGCAGCCTGCACAGCACTCAGTGTGGCCATTGCGGACTTGCATGATGTCTTGAAGTTTGATTGGATCGAGACAATGAAAATTACAGGTTAGAAAAAACGCGACACACGCCTTCCGCCCAGCTGAAAAGCCCAAGTTTCGCTTATGCGCCGGGTCGCATCTCCCGGCGTGGCAGCCCAGACCTGCTACTTCGCGGCGCTTGGGATAGATGGCGCGACGAGCGCTCATCAATATGGCGGCGCGCTTTGAATTCACGGTGTTCTGGTGTATAGCAAAAGCACGTAGAAATCTGGAAAGAAGAGTTATAGTCAACCATCACTAAAATGCACTTCTTAAGCCCATATTTTTGTTACTAGGCGGCCAACAGGTCGGCCATCGGTCGCATTGTATATATATTGTATGGGCTGCGAAAGGCATTGAGCGGCCAGTAAACCGCTAGGTTCGCTATGCGCGTATAGCAAAAGCACGTAGAAATGTGGAAAGAAGAGTTACAGTCAACCATCAATATAACGCACTTGTTAAGGCCATATTTTTGTTACAAGGCGACCGATGAATTGGCCATCGGTCGCACTATATATATATAGTATAGGCCGCGAAATGCATTGGGCGGCCAGTAGACCGCGAGGCTCGCTATGCGCGTATGGCAAAAGCACGTAGAAATCTGGAAAGAAGAATTACAGTCAACCATCACTATAATGCACTTCTTAAGCCCATATTGTTGTTACTAGGCGGCCAACGGATCGGCCATCGGTCGCTTTGTATATATATAGTAAAGGCGGCGAAACGCAGTGAGCGGTCAGGAGACTGCGAGGCTCGCTATGCGCGTATGGCAAAAGCACCTAGAAATCTGGAAAGAAGAGTTACAGTCAACCATCACTATAATGCACTTCTTAAGCCCATATTTTTGTTACTAGGCGGCCAACGGATCGGCCATCGGTCGCACTGTATATATATAGTATTGGCCGCGAAATGCATTGGGCGGCCAGTAGACCGCGAGGCTCGCTATGCGCGTATGGCAAAAGCACGTAGAAATCTCGAATGAAGAATTACAGTCAACCATCACTATAATGCACTTCTTGAGCCCATATTGTTGTTACTAGGCGGCCAACGGATCGGCCATCGGTCGCACTGTATATATATAGTATAGGCTGCGAAATGTATTGAACGGCCAGTAGACTGCGAGAATCGCTATGCGCGTATGGCAAAAGCACGTAGAAATCTGGAAAGAAGAGCTACAATCAACCATCACTATAATGCACTTATTAAGCCCATATTTTTATAAGTAGGCGTCCAACGAATCGGCCATCGGTCGCACTGTATATATATATAGTATAGGCTGCGAAATGTATTGAACGGCCAGTAGACCGCGAGGATCGCTATGCGTGTATGGCAAAAGCACGTAGAAATCTGGAAAGAAGAGCTACAATCAACCATCACTATAATGCACTTATTAAGCCCATATTTTTATAAGTAGGCGTCCAACGAATCGTCCATCGATCGCCTAGCATATATATAGTGTAGGCAGCGGAATGCATTGAGCGGCCAGTAGACCGCGGGGCTCGCTATGCGCGTATGGCAAAAGCACGTAGAAAACTGGAAAGAAGAGTTACAGTCGACCATCGCTATAATGCACTTCTTAGGCCCATATTTTTGTTACTAGGCGTCCAATGAATCGTCCATCGGTCGCCTAGCATATATATAGTGTAGGCTGCGAAATGCATTGAGCGGCCAGTAGACCGCGAGGCTCGCTATGCGCGTATAGCAAAAGCACGTTGAAATCTGGAAAGAAGAGTCATAGTCAACCATGAATATAATGCACTTGTTAAGCCCATATTTTTGTTTCAAGACGGCCAACGGATCGGCCATCGGTCGCATTGTATATATATATATTATGGGCTGCGAAATGCATTGAGCGGCCAGTAGACCGCGAGGCTCGCTATGCGCGTATAGCAAAAGCACGTTGAAATCTGAAAAGAAGAGCTACAATCAACCATCACTATAATGCACTTCTTAAGCCCATATTTTTATAAGTAGGCGTCCAACGAATCGTCCATCGGTCGCCTAGTATATATAGTGTAGGCTGCGAAGTGCATTGAGCGGCCAGTAGACCGCGAGGCTCGCTATGCGCGTATAGCAAAAGCATGTTGAAATCTGAAAAGAAGAGTCATAGTCAACCATCAATATAATGCAGTTGTTAAGCCCATATTTTTGTTTCAAGGCGGCCAACGGATCGGCCATCGATCGCATTATATATATATATATATATATATATATATATATATATATATATATATATATCTATATATATATATATATATATATATAGTATAGGCTGCGAAATGCACTGAGCGGCCAGTAGACCGCGAGGCTTCCTATCCGCGTCTAGCAAAAGCACGTAGAAATGTGGAAAGCAGAGTCATAGTCAACCATTAATGTAATGCACTTGTTAAGCCCATATTTTTGTTTCAAGACGGCCAACGGATCGGCCATCGGTCGCATTGTATATATATATTATGGGCTGCGAAATGCATTGAGCGGCCAGTAGACCGCGAGGCTCGCTATGCGCGTATAGCAAAAGCACGTTGAAATCTGAAAAGAAGAGTTACAGTCAACCATCACTATAATGCACTTCTTAAGCCCATATTTTTGTTACAAGGCGGCCAACGGGTCGTCCATCGGTCGCCTAGTATATATATAGTGTAGGCTGCGAAGTGCATTGAGCGGTCAGGAGACTGCGAGGCTCGCTATGCGCGTATGGCAAAAGCACCTAGAAATCTGGAAAGAAGAGTTACAGTCAACCATCACTATAATGCAGTTCTTAAGCCCACATTTTTGTTACTAGGCGGCCAACGGATCGGCCATCGGTCACACTGTATATATATACTATAGGCTACGAAATGCATTCAGCGGCCAGCAGACCGCGAGGCTCGCTATGCCAGTATATCAAACGCACGTAGAAATCTGGAAAGAAGAGTTATAATCAACCATCGCTATAATGCACTTCTTAAGCCCATATTTTTCTTACTAGGCGGCCAACTAATCGTCCATCGGTCGCCTAGTATATATATAGTGTAGGCTGCGAAGTGCATTGAGCGGCCAGTAGACCGCGAGGCTCGCTATGCGCGTATAGCAAAAGCACGTTGAAATCTGAAAAGAAGAGTCATAGTCAACTATCAATATAATGCAGTTGTTAAGCCCATATTTTTGTTTCAAGGCGGCCAACGGATCGGCCATCGATCGCATTATATATATATATATATATATATATTTATATATATATATATATATATATATATATATATATATATATATATATATATATATATATATATATAGTATAGGCTGCGAAATGCACTGAGCGGCCAGTAGACCGCGAGGCTTCCTATCCGCGTCTAGCAAAAGCACGTAGAAATCTGGAAAGAGTTACAGTCAACCATCACTATAATGCACTGCTTAAGCCCATATTCTTGTTACTAGGCGGCCAACAGGTCGGCCATCGGTCGCATTGTATATATATAGTATGGGCTGCGAAATGCATTGAGCGGCCAGTAGACTGCTAGGTTCGCTATGCGCGTATAGCAAAAGTACGTAGAAATCTGGAAAGAAGAGTTATAGTCAACCATCGCTATAATGCACTGCTTAAGCCCATATTCTTGTTACTAGGCTGCCAACGAATCGGCCATTGGTCGTATTATATATATATATATATATATATTTATATAGTATAGGCAGCGAAATGCATTGTGCGGCCAGTAGACCGCGAGGCTCGCTATGCGCGTATGGCAAAAGCACGTAGAAATCTGGAAAGAAGAGTTACAGTCGACCATCGCTATAATGCACTTCTTAGGCCCATATTTTTGTTACTAGGCGGCCAACGGATCGGCCATCGGTCGCTTTGTATATATATAGTAAAGGCTGCGAAACGCAGTGAGCGGTCAGGAGACTGCGAGGCTCGCTATGCGCGTATGGCAAAAGCACCTAGAAATCTGGAAAGAAGAGTTACAGTCAACCATCAATATAATGCACTTCTTAAGCCCATATTTTTGTTACTAGGCGGCCAACGGGTCGGCCATCGGTCGCATTGTATATATATATTATGGGCTGCGAAATGCATTGAGCGGCCAGTAGACCGCGAGGCTCGCTAAGCGCGTATAGCAAAAGCACGTTGAAATCTGAAAAGAAGAGTCATAGTCAACCATCAATATAATGTTCTTGTTAAGCCCATATTTTTGTTTCAAGGCGGCCAACGGATCGGTCATAGGTCGCACTAATTATATATAGTATAGGCTGCGAAATGCATTGAGCGGCCAGTAGACCGCGAGGCTCGCCATGCGCGTATAGCAAAAGCACGTAGAAATCTGAAAAGAATAGTTATAGTCAACCATCACAATAATGCATTTCTTAAGCCCATATTTTTGTTATAGGCGGCCAACGGATCGTCCATTGGTCGCATTATATATATATATATATATATAGTATAGGCTGCGAAATGCATTGGGTGGCCAGTAGACCGCGAGGCTCGCTATGCGCGTATGGCAAAAGCACGTAGAAATCTGGAAAGAAGAGTTAAAGTAACCCATAACTAAAATGCACTTCTTAAGCCCATATTTTTGTTATAGGCGGACAACGGATCGGCCATCGGCCGCAGTGTATATATATATACAGGCTGGAAATTGCATTGAGCTGTCAGCAGAACGCGAGGCTCGCTACGCGCGTATGGCAAAAGCACATACAAATCTGGAAAGAAGAGTTATAGTCAACCATCACTTTAATGCACGTAAGCCCATAATTTGTTACTGTTCGGCCGACGGATCAGCCATCGGTGGCACTATATATATATATATATATATATATATATATATATATATATATATATATATATATATAGTATAGGCTGCGAAATGCACTGAGCGGCCAGTAGACCGCGAGGCTCGCTATGCGTGTATAGTAAAAGCACGTAGAAATCTGCAAAGCAGAATTACAGTCCACCATCACCACACTGCACTTCTTAAGCCCATATTCTTGTTACTAGGCGGCCAAGTGATCTGCCATCGGTCGCACTGTGTATATACAGTATAGGCTGCGACATGCATTGAGCGGCCAGTAGACCGCGAGGCTCGCTATGCGCGTATAGCAAAAGCACGTTGAAATCTGGAAAGAAGAGTCATAGTCAACCATCAATATTATGCACTTGTTAAGCCCATATTTTTGTTTCAAGGCGGCCAACCGATCGGCCATCGATCGCATTATATATATATATATTATAGGCTGCGAAATGCACTGAGCGGCCAGTAGACCGCGAGGCTCGCTATGCGCGTATAGCAAAAGCATGTTGAAATCTGAAAAGAAGAGTCATAGTCAACCATCAATATAATGCAGTTGTTAAGCCCATATTTTTGTTTCAAGGCGGCCAACGGATCGGCCATCGATCGCATTATATATATATATATATATATATATATATATATAGATATATATATATATATATATATATATATATATATATAGTATAGGCTGCGAAATGCACTGAGCGGCCAGTAGACCGCGAGGCTTCCTATCCGCGTCTAGCAAAAGCACGTAGAAATGTGGAAAGCAGAGTCATAGTCAACCATTAATGTAATGCACTTGTTAAGCCCATATTTTTGTTTCAAGACGGCCAACGGATCGGCCATCGGTCGCATTGTATATATATATTATGGGCTGCGAAATGCATTGAGCGGCCAGTAGACCGCGAGGCTCGCTATGCGCGTATAGCAAAAGCACGTTGAAATCTGAAAAGAAGAGTTACAGTCAACCATCACTATAATGCACTTCTTAAGCCCATATTTTTGTTACAAGGCGGCCAACGGGTCGTCCATCGGTCGCCTAGTATATATATAGTGTAGGCTGCGAAGTGCATTGAGCGGTCAGGAGACTGCGAGGCTCGCTATGCGCGTATGGCAAAAGCACCTAGAAATCTGGAAAGAAGAGTTACAGTCAACCATCACTATAATGCAGTTCTTAAGCCCACATTTTTGTTACTAGGCGGCCAACGGATCGGCCATCGGTCACACTGTATATATATACTATAGGCTACGAAATGCATTCAGCGGCCAGCAGACCGCGAGGCTCGCTATGCCAGTATATCAAACGCACGTAGAAATCTGGAAAGAAGAGTTATAATCAACCATCGCTATAATGCACTTCTTAAGCCCATATTTTTCTTACTAGGCGGCCAACTAATCGTCCATCGGTCGCCTAGTATATATATAGTGTAGGCTGCGAAGTGCATTGAGCGGCCAGTAGACCGCGAGGCTCGCTATGCGCGTATAGCAAAAGCACGTTGAAATCTGAAAAGAAGAGTCATAGTCAACTATCAATATAATGCAGTTGTTAAGCCCATATTTTTGTTTCAAGGCGGCCAACGGATCGGCCATCGATCGCATTATATATATATATATATATATATATATATATATATATATATATATATATATATATATATATATATATATATATATATAGTATAGGCTGCGAAATGCACTGAGCGGCCAGTAGACCGCGAGGCTTCCTATCCGCGTCTAGCAAAAGCACGTAGAAATCTGGAAAGAAGAGTTATAGTCAACCATCACTATAATGCACTGCTTAAGCCCATATTCTTGTTACTAGGCGGCCAACGGATCGGCCATTGGTCGCATTATATATATATATATATAGTATAGGCAGCGAAATGCATTGTGCGGCCAGTAGACCACGAGGATCGCTATGCGCGTATAGCAAAAGCACGTAGAAATGTGGAAAGAAGAGTTATAGTCAACCATCACTATAATGCACTTCTTAAGCCCATATTTTTGTTACTAGGCGGCCAACAGGTCGGCCATCGGTCGCATTGTATATATATAGTATGGGCTGCGAAATGCATTGAGCGGCCAGTAGACTGCTAGGTTCGCTATGCGCGTATAGCAAAAGTACGTAGAAATCTGGAAAGAAGAGTTATAGTCAACCATCGCTATAATGCACTGCTTAAGCCCATATTCTTGTTACTAGGCTGCCAACGAATCGGCCATTGGTCGTATTATATATATATATATATATATATTTATATAGTATAGGCAGCGAAATGCATTGTGCGGCCAGTAGACCGCGAGGCTCGCTATGCGCGTATGGCAAAAGCACGTAGAAATCTGGAAAGAAGAGTTACAGTCGACCATCGCTATAATGCACTTCTTAGGCCCATATTTTTGTTACTAGGCGGCCAACGGATCGGCCATCGGTCGCTTTGTATATATATAGTAAAGGCTGCGAAACGCAGTGAGCGGTCAGGAGACTGCGAGGCTCGCTATGCGCGTATGGCAAAAGCACCTAGAAATCTGGAAAGAAGAGTTACAGTCAACCATCAATATAATGCACTTCTTAAGCCCATATTTTTGTTACTAGGCGGCCAACGGGTCGGCCATCGGTCGCATTGTATATATATATTATGGGCTGCGAAATGCATTGAGCGGCCAGTAGACCGCGAGGCTCGCTAAGCGCGTATAGCAAAAGCACGTTGAAATCTGAAAAGAAGAGTCATAGTCAACCATCAATATAATGTTCTTGTTAAGCCCATATTTTTGTTTCAAGGCGGCCAACGGATCGGTCATAGGTCGCACTAATTATATATAGTATAGGCTGCGAAATGCATTGGGTGGCCAGTAGACCGCGAGGCTCGCTATGCGCGTATGGCAAAAGCACGTAGAAATCTGGAAAGAAGAGTTAAAGTAACCCATAACTAAAATGCACTTCTTAAGCCCATATTTTTGTTATAGGCGGACAACGGATCGGCCATCGGCCGCAGTGTATATATATATACAGGCTGGAAATTGCATTGAGCTGTCAGCAGAACGCGAGGCTCGCTACGCGCGTATGGCAAAACCACATACAAATCTGGAAAGAAGAGTTATAGTCAACCATCACTTTAATGCACGTAAGCCCATAATTTGTTACTGTTCGGCCGACGGATCAGCCATCGGTGGCACTATATATATATATATATATATATATATATATATATATATAGTATAGGCTGCGAAATGCACTGAGCGGCCAGTAGACCGCGAGGCTCGCTATGCGTGTATAGTAAAAGCACGTAGAAATCTGCAAAGCAGAATTACAGTCCACCATCACCACACTGCACTTCTTAAGCCCATATTCTTGTTACTAGGCGGCCAAGTGATCTGCCATCGGTCGCACTGTGTATATACAGTATAGGCTGCGACATGCATTGAGCGGCCAGTAGACCGCGAGGCTCGCTATGCGCGTATAGCAAAAGCACGTTGAAATCTGGAAAGAAGAGTCATAGTCAACCATCAATATTATGCACTTGTTAAGCCCATATTTTTGTTTCAAGGCGGCCAACCGATCGGCCATCGATCGCATTATATATATATATAGTATAGGCTGCGAAATGCACTGAGCGGTCAGTAGACCGCGAGGCTTCCTATCCGCGTCTAGCAAAAGCACGTAGAAATCTGGAAAGAAGAGTTATAGTCAACCATCACTATAATGCACTTCTTAAGCCCATATTTTTGTTACTAGGCGGCCAACAGGTCGGCCATCGGTCGCATTGTATATATATAGTATGGGCTGCGAAATGCATTGAGCGGCCAGTAGACCTCTAGGTTCGCTATGCGCGTATAGCAAAAGCACGTAGAAATCTGGAAAGAAGAGTTACAGTCAACCATCAATATAACGCACTTGTTAAGGCCATATTTTTGTTATAAGGCGACCGACGGATTGGCCATCGGTCGCACTATATATATATAGTATAGGCCGCGAAATGCATTGGGCGGCCAGAAGACCGCGAGGCTCGCTAAGCACGTATGGCAAAAGCACGTAGAAATCTGGAAAGAAGAATTACAGTCAACCATCACTATAATGCACTTCTTACGCCCATATTGTTGTTACTAGGCGGCCAACGGATCGGCCATCGGTCGCACTGTATATATATAGTATAGGCTGCGAAATGTATTGAACGGCCAGTAGACCGCGAGAATCGCTATGCGCGTATGGCAAAAGCACGTAGAAATCTGGAAAGAAGAGCTACAATCAACCATCACTATAATGCACTTATTAAGATCATATTTTTATAAGTAGGCGTCCAACGAATCGGCCATCGGTCGCACTGTATATATATAGTATAGGCTGCGAAATGTATTGAACGGCCAGTAGACCGCGAGTATCGCTATGCGCGTATGGCAAAAGCACGTAGAAATCTGGAAAGAAGAGCTACAATCAACCATCACTATAATGCACTTATTAAGCCCATATATTTATAAGTAGGCGTCCAACGAATCGTCCATCGGTCGCCTAGCATATATATAGTGTAGGCTGCGAAATGCATTGAGCGGCCAGTAGACCGCGAGGCTCGCTATGCGCGTATGGCAAAAGCACGTAGAAATCTGGAAAGAAGAGTTACAGTCGACCATCACTATAATGCACTTCTTAAGCCCATGTTTTTGTTACTAGGCGGCCAACGGATCGGCCATCGGTCGCACTGTATATATATACTATAGGCTACGAAATGCATTCAGCGGCCAGCAGACCGCGAGGCTCGCTGTGCGCGTATAGCAAAAGCACGTTGAAATCTGGAAAGAAGAGTCATAGTCAACCATCAATATAATGCACTTGTTAAGTCCATATTTTTGTTTCAAGGCGGCCAACGGATCGGCCATCGATCGCTTTATATATATATATAGTATAGGCTGCGAAATGCACTGAGCGGCCAGTAGACCGCGAAACTTCCTATCCGCGTCTAGCAAAAGCACGTAGAAATCTGGAAAGAAGAGTTATAGTCAACGATCACTATAATGCACTGCTTAAGCCCATATTCTTGTTACTAGGCGGCCAACGGATCGGCCATTGGTCGCATTATATATATGTGTATATATATATATATATATATATATATATATATATATAGTATAGGCAGCGAAATGCATTGTGCGGCCAGTAGACCGCGAGGATCGTTATGCGCGTATAGCAAAAGCACGTAGAAATCTGGAAAGAAGAGTTACAGTCGACCATCACTATAATGCACTTCTTAAGCCCATGTTTTTGTTACTAGGCGGCCAACGGATCGGCCATCGGCCGCACTGTATATATATACTATAGGCTACGAAATGCATTCAGCGGCCAGCAGACCGCGAGGCTGGCTGTGCGCGTATAGCAAAAGCACGTTGAAATCTGGAAAGAAGAGTCATAGTCAACCATCAATATAACGCACTTGTTAAGGCCATATTTTTGTTATGAGGCGACCGACGGATTGGCCATCGGTCGCACTATATATATATAGTATAGGCCGCGAAATGCATTGGGCGGCCAGTAGACCGCGAGGCTCGCTATGCACGTATGGCAAAAGCACGTAGAAATCTGGAAAGAAGAATTACAGTCAACCATCACTATAATGCACTTCTTAAGCCCATATTGTTGTTACTAGGCGGCCAACGGATCGGCCATCGGGCGCACTGTATATATATAGAATAGGCTGCGAAATGTATTGAACGGCCAGTAGACCGCGAGAATCGCTATGCGCGTATGGCAAAAGCACGTAGAAATCTGGAAAGAAGAGCTACAATCAACCATCACTATAATGCACTTATTAAGATCATATATTTATAAGTAGGCGTCCAACGAATCGGCCATCGGTCGCACTGTATATATATACTATAGGCTACGAAATGCATTCAGCGGCCAGCAGACCGCGAGGCTCGCTGTGCCAGTATATCAAACGCACGTAGAAATCTAGGAAGAAGAGTTATAATCAACCATCGCTATAATGCACTTGTTAAGCCCATATTTTTGTTACTAGGCGGCCAACTAATCGGCCATCGGTCGCCCTGTATGTATATAGTAAGGGCGGCGAAATGCATTGAGCGGCCAGTAGACCGCGAGGATCGCTATGCGCGTATAGCAAAAGCACGTAGAAATCTGGAAAGAAGAGCTACAATCAACCATCACTATATTGCACTTCCTAAGCCCATATTTTTATAAGTAGGCGTCCAACGAATCGTCCATCGGTCGCCTAGTATATATATAGTGTAGGCTGCGAAATGCATTGAGCGGCCAGAAGACCGCGAGGCTCGCTATGCGCGTATAGCAAAAGCACGTTGAAATCTGGAAAGAAGAGTCATAGTCAACCATCAATATAATGCACTTGTTAAGCCCATATTTTTGTTTCCAGGCGGCCAACGGATCGGCCATCGATCGCATTATATATATATATAGTATAGGCTGCGAAATGCACTGAGCGGCCAGTAGACCGCGAGGCTCGCTATGCGTGTATAGTAAAAGCACGTAGAAATCTGCAAAGCAGAATTACAGTCCACCATCACCACACTGCACTTCTTAAGCCCATATTCTGGTTACTAGGCGGCCAAGTGATCTGCCATCGGTCGCACTGTGTATATACAGTTTAGGCTGCGACATGCATTGAGCGGCCAGTAGACCGCGAGGCTCGCTATGCGCGTATAGCAAAAGCACGTTGAAATCTGGAAAGAAGAGTCATAGTCAACCATCAATATTATGCACTTGTTAAGCCCATATTTTTGTTTCAAGGCGGCCAACGGATCGGCCATCGGTCGCACTGTATATATATACTATAGGCTACGAAATGCATTCAGCGGCCAGCAGACCGCGAGGCTCGCTGTGCCAGTATATCAAACGCACGTAGAAATCTGGAAAGAAGAATTTTAATCAACCATCGCTATAATGCACTTGTTAAGCCCATATTTTTGTTACTAGGCGGCCAACTAATCGGCCATCGGTCGCCCTGTATGTATATAGTAAGGGCGGCGAAATGCATTGAGTGGCCAGTAGACCGCGAGGATCGCTATGCGCGTATAGCAAAAGCACGTAGAAATCTGGAAAGAAGAGCTACAATCAACCATCACTATAATGCACTTCTTAAGCCCATATTTTTATAAGTAGGCGTCCAACGAATCGTCCATCGGTGGCCTAGTATATATATAGTGTAGGCTGCGAAATGCATTGAGCGGCCAGTAGACCGCGAGGCTCGCTATGCGCGTATAGCAAAAGCACGTTGAAATCTGGAAAGAAGAGTCATCATAGTCAACCATCAATATAATGCACTTGTTAAGCCCATATTTTTGTTTCAAGGCGGCCAACGGATCGGCCATCGATCGCATTATATATATATATAGTATAGGCTGCGAAATGCACTGAGCGGCCAGTAGACCACGAAACTTCCTATCCGCGTCTAGCAAAAGCACATAGAAATCTGGAAAGAAGAGTTATAGTCAACCATCACTATAATGCACTGCTTAAGCCCATATTCTTGTTACTAGGCGGCCAATGGATCGGCCATTGGTCGCATTATATATATATATATATATATATATATATAGTATAGGCAGCGAAATGCATTGTGCGGCCAGTAGACCGCGAGGATCGTTATGCGCGTATAGCAAAAGCACGTAGAAATCTGGAAAGAAGAGTTACAGTCGACCATCACTATAATGCACTTCTTAAGCCCATGTTTTTGTTACTAGGCGGCCAACGGATCGGCCATCGGTCGCACTGTATATATATACTATAGGCTACGAAATGCATTCAGCGGCCAGCAGACCGCGAGGCTCGCTGTGCGCGTATAGCAAAAGCACGTTGAAATCTGGAAAGAAGAGTCATAGTCAACCATCAATATAATGCACTTGTTAAGTCCATATTTTTGTTTCAAGGCGGCCAACGGATCGGCCATCGATCGCTTTATATATATATATAGTATAGGCTGCGAAATGCACTGAGCGGCCAGTAGACCGCGAAACTTCCTATCCGCGTCTAGCAAAAGCACGTAGAAATCTGGAAAGAAGAGTTATAGTCAACGATCACTATAATGCACTGCTTAAGCCCATATTCTTGTTACTAGGCGGCCAACGGATCGGCCATTGGTCGCATTATATATATGTGTATATATATATATATATATATATATATATATATATATTTATATAGTATAGGCAGCGAAATGCATTGTGCGGCCAGTAGACCGCGAGGATCGTTATGCGCGTATAGCAAAAGCACGTAGAAATCTGGAAAGAAGAGTTACAGTCGACCATCACTATAATGCACTTCTTAAGCCCATGTTTTTGTTACTAGGCGGCCAACGGATCGGCCATCGGCCGCACTGTATATATATACTATAGGCTACGAAATGCATTCAGCGGCCAGCAGACCGCGAGGCTGGCTGTGCGCGTATAGCAAAAGCACGTTGAAATCTGGAAAGAAGAGTCATAGTCAACCATCAATATAACGCACTTGTTAAGGCCATATTTTTGTTATGAGGCGACCGACGGATTGGCCATCGGTCGCACTATATATATATAGTATAGGCCGCGAAATGCATTGGGCGGCCAGTAGACCGCGAGGCTCGCTATGCACGTATGGCAAAAGCACGTAGAAATCTGGAAAGAAGAATTACAGTCAACCATCACTATAATGCACTTCTTAAGCCCATATTGTTGTTACTAGGCGGCCAACGGATCGGCCATCGGGCGCACTGTATATATATAGAATAGGCTGCGAAATGTATTGAACGGCCAGTAGACCGCGAGAATCGCTATGCGCGTATGGCAAAAGCACGTAGAAATCTGGAAAGAAGAGCTACAATCAACCATCACTATAATGCACTTATTAAGATCATATATTTATAAGTAGGCGTCCAACGAATCGGCCATCGGTCGCACTGTATATATATACTATAGGCTACGAAATGCATTCAGCGGCCAGCAGACCGCGAGGCTCGCTGTGCCAGTATATCAAACGCACGTAGAAATCTAGGAAGAAGAGTTATAATCAACCATCGCTATAATGCACTTGTTAAGCCCATATTTTTGTTACTAGGCGGCCAACTAATCGGCCATCGGTCGCCCTGTATGTATATAGTAAGGGCGGCGAAATGCATTGAGCGGCCAGTAGACCGCGAGGATCGCTATGCGCGTATAGCAAAAGCACGTAGAAATCTGGAAAGAAGAGCTACAATCAACCATCACTATATTGCACTTCCTAAGCCCATATTTTTATAAGTAGGCGTCCAACGAATCGTCCATCGGTCGCCTAGTATATATATAGTGTAGGCTGCGAAATGCATTGAGCGGCCAGAAGACCGCGAGGCTCGCTATGCGCGTATAGCAAAAGCACGTTGAAATCTGGAAAGAAGAGTCATAGTCAACCATCAATATAATGCACTTGTTAAGCCCATATTTTTGTTTCCAGGCGGCCAACGGATCGGCCATCGATCGCATTATATATATATATAGTATAGGCTGCGAAATGCACTGAGCGGCCAGTAGACCGCGAGGCTCGCTATGCGTGTATAGTAAAAGCACGTAGAAATCTGCAAAGCAGAATTACAGTCCACCATCACCACACTGCACTTCTTAAGCCCATATTCTGGTTACTAGGCGGCCAAGTGATCTGCCATCGGTCGCACTGTGTATATACAGTTTAGGCTGCGACATGCATTGAGCGGCCAGTAGACCGCGAGGCTCGCTATGCGCGTATAGCAAAAGCACGTTGAAATCTGGAAAGAAGAGTCATAGTCAACCATCAATATTATGCACTTGTTAAGCCCATATTTTTGTTTCAAGGCGGCCAACGGATCGGCCATCGGTCGCACTGTATATATATACTATAGGCTACGAAATGCATTCAGCGGCCAGCAGACCGCGAGGCTCGCTGTGCCAGTATATCAAACGCACGTAGAAATCTGGAAAGAAGAATTTTAATCAACCATCGCTATAATGCACTTGTTAAGCCCATATTTTTGTTACTAGGCGGCCAACTAATCGGCCATCGGTCGCCCTGTATGTATATAGTAAGGGCGGCGAAATGCATTGAGTGGCCAGTAGACCGCGAGGATCGCTATGCGCGTATAGCAAAAGCACGTAGAAATCTGGAAAGAAGAGCTACAATCAACCATCACTATAATGCACTTCTTAAGCCCATATTTTTATAAGTAGGCGTCCAACGAATCGTCCATCGGTGGCCTAGTATATATATAGTGTAGGCTGCGAAATGCATTGAGCGGCCAGTAGACCGCGAGGCTCGCTATGCGCGTATAGCAAAAGCACGTTGAAATCTGGAAAGAAGAGTCATCATAGTCAACCATCAATATAATGCACTTGTTAAGCCCATATTTTTGTTTCAAGGCGGCCAACGGATCGGCCATCGATCGCATTATATATATATATAGTATAGGCTGCGAAATGCACTGAGCGGCCAGTAGACCACGAAACTTCCTATCCGCGTCTAGCAAAAGCACATAGAAATCTGGAAAGAAGAGTTATAGTCAACCATCACTATAATGCACTGCTTAAGCCCATATTCTTGTTACTAGGCGGCCAATGGATCGGCCATTGGTCGCATTATATATATATATATATATATATATATATATATATAGTATAGGCAGCGAAATGCATTGTGCGGCCAGTAGACCGCGAGGATCGCTATGCGCGTATAGCAAAAGCACGTAGAAATCTGGAAAGAAGAGTTATAGTCAACCATCACTATAATGCACTTCTTAAGCCCATATTTTTGTTACTAGGCGGCCAACAGGTCGGCCATCGGTCGCATTGTATATATATAGTATGGGCTGCGAAATGCATTGAGCGGCCTGTAGACCGCTAGGTTCGCTATGCGCGTATAGCAAAAGCACGTAGAAATGTGGAAAGAAGAGTTACAGTCAACCATCAATATAACGCACTTGTTAAGGCCATATTTTTGTTACAAGGCGACCGACGGATTGACCATCGGTCGCAATATATATATATAGTATAGGCCGCGAAATGCATTGGGCGGCCAGTAGACCGCGAGGCTCGCTATGCGCGTATGGCAAAAGCACGTAGAAATCTGGAAAGAAGAATTACAGTCAACCATCACTATAATGCACTTCTTAAGCCCATATTTTTGTTACTAGGCGGCCAACGGATCGGCCATCGGTCGCACTGTATATATATAGTATAGGCTGCCAAATGTATTGAACGGCCAGTAGACCGCGAGAATCGCTATGCGCGTATGGCAAAAGCACGTAGAAATCTGGAAAGAAGAGCTACAATCAACCATCACTATAATGCACTTATTAAGCCCATATTTTTATAAGTAGGCGTCCAACGAATCGGCCATCGGTCGCACTTTATATATATAGTATAGGCTGCGAAATCTATTGAACGGCCAGTAGACAGCGAGGATCGCTATGCGCGTATGGCAAAAGCACGTAGAAATCTGGAAAGAAGAGCTACAATCAACTATCATTATAATGCACTTATTAAGCCCATATTTTTATAAGTAGGCGTCCAACGAATCGGCCATCGATCGCATTATATATATATATATATAGTATAGGCTGCGAAATGCATTGAGCGGCCAGTAGACCACGAGGCTCGCCATGCGCGTATAGCAAAACCACGTAGAAATCTGAAAAGAAGAGTTATAGTCAACCATCACAATAATGCATTTCTTAAGCCCATATTTTTGTTATAGGCGGCCAACGGATCCGCCATCGGTCGCATTATATATATATATATATATATATATATATATATATATATTTATATATATATATATATATATATATATATATATATATATATATATATATATATATATATATATATAGTATAGGCTGCGAAATGCACTGAGCGGCCAGTAGACCGCGAGGCTCGCTATGCGCGTATAGTAAAAGCACGTAGAAATCTGCAAAGCAGAATTACAGTCCACCATCACCACAATGCACTTCTTAAGCCCATATTCTTGTTACTAGGCGGCCAAGTGATCTGCCATCGGTCGCACTGTGTATATACAGTATAGGCTGCGACATGCATTGAGCGGCCAGTAGACCGTGAGGCTCGCTATGCGCGTATAGCAAAAGCACGTTGAAATCTGGAAAGAAGAGTCATAGTCAACCATCAATATAATGCACTTGTTAAGCCCATATTTTTGTTTCAAGGCGGCCAACGGATCGGCCATCGATCGCATTATATATATATATAGTATAGGCTGCGAAATGCACTGAGCGGCCAGTAGACCGCGAAACTTCCTATCCGCGTCTAGCAAAAGCACGTAGAAATCTGGAAAGAAGAGTTATAGTCAACGATCACTATAATGCACTGCTTAAGCCCATATTCTTGTTACTAGGCGGCCAACGGATCGGCCATTGGTCGCATTATATATATGTGTATATATATATATATCTATATATATATATATATATATATATATAGTATAGGCAGCGAGATGCATTGTGCGGCCAGTAGACCGCGAGGATCGTTATGCGCGTATAGCAAAAGCACGTAGAAATCTGGAAAGAAGAGTTACAGTCGACCATCACTATAATGCACTTCTTAAGCCCATGTTTTTGTTACTAGGCGGCCAACGGATCGGCCATCGGTCGCACTGTTTATATATACTATAGGCTACGAAATGCATTCAGCGGCCAGCAGACCGCAGGGCTCGCTGTGCGCGTATAGCAAAAGCACGTTGAAATCTGGAAAGAAGAGTCATAGTCAACCATCAATATAACGCACTTGTTAAGGCCATATTTTTGTTATGAGGCGACCGACGGATTGGCCATCGGTCGCACTATATATATATAGTATAGGCCGCGAAATGCATTGGGCGGCCAGTAGACCGCGAGGCTCGCTATGCACGTATGGCAAAAGCACGTAGAAATCTAGAAAGAAGAATTACAGTCAACCATCACTATAATGCACTTCTTAAGCCCATATTGTTGTTACTAGGCGGCCAACGGATCGGCCATCGGGCGCACTGTATATATATAGAATAGGCTGCGAAATGTATTGAACGGCCAGTAGACCGCGAGAATCGCTATGCGCGTATGGCAAAAGCACGTAGAAATCTGGAAAGAAGAGCTACAATCAACCATCACTATAATGCACTTATTAAGATCATATATTTATAAGTAGGCGTCCAACGAATCGGTTATCGGTCGCACTGTATATATATACTATAGGCTACGAAATGCATTCAGCGGCCAGCAGACCGCGAGGCTCGCTGTGCCAGTATATCAAACGCACGTATAAATCTGGAAAGAAGAGTTATAATCAACCATCGCTATAATGCACTTGTTAAGCCGATATTTTTGTTACTAGGCGGCCAACTAATCGGCCATCGGTCGCCCTGTATGTATATAGTAAGGGCAGCGAAATGCATTGAGCGGCCAGTAGACCGCGAGGATCGCTATGCGCGTATAGCAAAAGCACGTAGAAATCTGGAAAGAAGAGCTACAATCAACCATCACTATAATGCACTTCTTAAGCCCATATTTTTATAAGTAGGCGTCCAACGAATCGTCCATCGGTCGCCTAGTATATATATAGTGTAGGCTGCGAAATGCATTGAGCGGCCAGTAGACCGCGAGGCTCGCTATGCGCGTATAGCAAAAGCACGTTGAAATCTGGAAAGAAGAGTCATAGTCAACCATCAATATAATGCACTTGTTAAGCCCATATTTTTGTTTCAAGGCGGCCAACGGATCGGCCATCGATCGCATTATATATATATATAGTATAGGCTGCGAAATGCACTGAGCGGCCAGTAGACCGCGAAACTTCCTATCCGCGTCTAGCAAAAGCACGTAGAAATCTGGAAAGAAGAGTTATAGTCAACCATCACTATAATGCACTGCTTAAGCCCATATTCTTGTTACTAGGCGGCCAACGGATCGGCCATTGGTCGCACTGTATATATATAGAATAGGCTGCGAAATGTATTGAACGGCCAGTAGACCGCGAGAATCGCTATGCGCGTATGGCAAAAGCACGTAGAAATCTGGAAAGAAGAGCTACAATCAACCATCACTATAATGCACTTATTAAGATCATATTTTTATAAGTAGGCGTCCAACGAATCGGCCATCGGTCGCACTGTATATATATAGTATAGGCTGCGAAATGTATTGAACGGCCAGTAGACCGCGAGGATCGCTATGCGCGTATGGCAAAAGCACGTAGAAATGTGGAAAGAAGAGCTACAATCAACCATCACTATAATGCACTTATTAAGCCCATATATTTATAAGTAGGCGTCCAACGAATCGTCCATCGGTCGCCTAGCATATATATAGTGTAGGCTGCGAAATGCATTGAGCGGCCAGTAGACTGCGAGGCCCGCTATGCGCGTATGGCAAAAGCACGTAGAAATCTGGAAAGAAGAGTTACAGTCGACCATCGCTATAATGCACTTCTTAAGCCCATGTTTTTGTTACTAGGCGGCCAACGGATCGGCCATCGGTCGCACTGTATATATATTGAATAGGCTGCGAAATGTATTGAACGGCCAGTAGACCGCGAGAATCGCTATGCGCGTATGGCAAAAGCACGTAGAAATCTGGAAAGAAGAGCTACAATCAACCATCACTATAATGCACTTATTAAGATCATATTTTTATAAGTAGGCGTCCAACGAATCGGCCATCGGTCGCACTGTATATATATAGTATAGGCTGCGAAATGTATTGAACGGCCAGTAGACCGCGAGGATCGCTATGCGCGTATGGCAAAAGCACGTAGAAATGTGGAAAGAAGAGCTACAATCAACCATCACTATAATGCACTTATTAAGCCCATATATTTATAAGTAGGCGTCCAACGAATCGTCCATCGGTCGCCTAGCATATATATAGTGTAGGCTGCGAAATGCATTGAGCGGCCAGTAGACTGCGAGGCTCGCTATGCGCGTATGGCAAAAGCACCTAGAAATCTGGAAAGAAGAGTTACAGTCAACCATCACTATAATGCACTTCTTAAGCCCATGTTTTTGTTACTAGGCGGCCAACGGATCGGCCATCGGTCGCACTGTATATATATACTATAGGCTACGAAATGCATTCAGCGGCCAGCAGACCGCGAGGCTCGCTGTGCCAGTATATCAAACGCACGTAGAAATCTGGAAAGAAGAATTTTAATCAACCATCGCTATAATGCACTTGTTAAGCCCATATTTTTGTTACTAGGCGGCCAACTAATCGGCCATCGGTCGCCCTGTATGTATATAGTAAGGGCGGCGAAATGCATTGAGTGGCCAGTAGACCGCGAGGATCGCTATGCGCGTATAGCAAAAGCACGTAGAAATCTGGAAAGAAGAGCTACAATCAACCATCACTATAATGCACTTCTTAAGCCCATATTTTTATAAGTAGGCGTCCAACGAATCGTCCATCGGTGGCCTAGTATATATATAGTGTAGGCTGCGAAATGCATTGAGCGGCCAGTAGACCGCGAGGCTCGCTATGCGCGTATAGCAAAAGCACGTTGAAATCTGGAAAGAAGAGTCATCATAGTCAACCATCAATATAATGCACTTGTTAAGCCCATATTTTTGTTTCAAGGCGGCCAACGGATCGGCCATCGATCGCATTATATATATATATAGTATAGGCTGCGAAATGCACTGAGCGGCCAGTAGACCACGAAACTTCCTATCCGCGTCTAGCAAAAGCACATAGAAATCTGGAAAGAAGAGTTATAGTCAACCATCACTATAATGCACTGCTTAAGCCCATATTCTTGTTACTAGGCGGCCAACGGATCGGCCATTGGTCGCATTATATATACATATATATATATATATATATATATATATATATATATATATATATATATAGTATAGGCAGCGAAATGCATTGTGCGGCCAGTAGACCGCGAGGATCGCTATGCGCGTATAGCAAAAGTACGTAGAAATCTGGAAAGAAGAGTTATAGTCAACCATCACTATAATGCACTTCTTAAGCCCATATTTTTGTTACTAGGCGGCCAACAGGTCGGCCATCGGTCGCATTGTATATATATAGTATTGGCTGCGAAATGCATTGAGCGGCCTGTAGACCGCTAGGTTCGCTATGCGCGTATAGCAAAAGCACGTAGAAATGTGGAAAGAAGAGTTACAGTCAACCATCAATATAACGCACTTGTTAAGGCCATATTTTTGTTACAAGGCGACCGACGGATTGGCCATCGGTCGCAATATATATATATAGTATAGGCCGCGAAATGCATTGGGCGGCCAGTAGACCGCGAGGCTCGCTATGCGCGTATGGCAAAAGCACGTAGAAATCTGGAAAGAAGAATTACAGTCAACCATCACTATAATGCACTTCTTAAGCCCATATTTTTGTTACTAGGCGGCCAACGGATCGGCCATCGGTCGCACTGTATATATATAGTATAGGCTGCGAAATGTATTGAACGGCCAGTAGACCGCGAGAATCGCTATGCGCGTATGGCAAAAGCACGTAGAAATCTGGAAAGAAGAGCTACAATCAACCATCACTATAATGCACTTATTAAGCCCATATTTTTATAAGTAGGCGTCCAACGAATCGGCCATCGGTCGCACTTTATATATATAGTATAGGCTGCAAAATCTATTGAACGGCCAGTAGACAGCGAGGATCGCTATGCGCGTATGGCAAAAGCACGTAGAAATCTGGAAAGAAGAGCTACAATCAACTATCATTATAATGCACTTATTAAGCCCATATTTTTATAAGTAGGCGTCCAACGAATCGGCCATCGATCGCATTATATATATATATATATATATATATAGTATAGGCTGCGAAATGCATTGAGCGGCCAGTAGACCACGAGGCTCGCCATGCGCGTATAGCAAAACCACGTAGAAATCTGAAAAGAAGAGTTATAGTCAACCATCACAATAATGCATTTCTTAAGCCCATATTTTTGTTATAGGCGGCCAACGGATCGGCCATCGGTCGCATTATATATATATATATATATATATATATATATATATATATATATAGTATAGGCTGCGAAATGCACTGAGCGGCCAGTAGACCGCGAGGCTCGCTATGCGCGTATAGTAAAAGCACGTAGAAATCTGCAAAGCAGAATTACAGTCCACCATCACCACAATGCACTTCTTAAGCCCATATTCTTGTTACTAGGCGGCCAAGTGATCTGCCATCGGTCGCACTGTGTATATACAGTATAGGCTGCGACATGCATTGAGCGGCCAGTAGACCGTGAGGCTCGCTATGCGCGTATAGCAAAAGCACGTTGAAATCTGGAAAGAAGAGTCATAGTCAACCATCAATATAATGCACTTGTTAAGCCCATATTTTTGTTTCAAGGCGGCCAATGGATCGGCCATCGATCGCATTATATATATATATATAGTATAAGCTGCGAAATGCACTGAGCGGTCAGTAGACCGCGAGGCTTCCTATCCGCGTCTAGCAAAAGCACGTAGAAATCTGGAAAGAAGAGTTATAGTCAACCATCACTATAATGCACTGCTTAAGCCCATATTCTTGTTACTAGGCGGCCAACGGATCGGCCATTGGTCGCATTATATATATAGATTTATATATATATATATATATATATATATATATATAGTTGAAGAAACGAAGGAGCACACTTACGAAAATTCCATTTTTAAGGTTGTAACGTTTCGGCTGTGGCACGGCCTTCGTCAGAATACACACAGATACAAGTGCGCACCCGCTTTTAGCGCACCCGCGTAGCTGGTAGATTTTATCTCCTCCCTAAAATTCATAAGGAAAACAACCCAGGGCGACCAATAGTTTCAGGAATAGGTACCGTCACAGAGAATTTGTCCCGCTATGTAGATAACCTTATCAGTTCAATTCCTCCTAAATTTTCTTCTTACATCAAAGATACTAACCACTTCCTGTCTGATATCGCTGACTTGCATGTTCCTAGCGATGCTCTTCTAGTCACACTAGACGTGGCGTCGCTATACACGAACTTTCCCCATACAGATGGGATTCAATCTGTACTCAGGGCATATAACGACTCTGCAGATGACAAACCCATTGACGATTCTACCCTTGGCATAATTCTAACACTAATCCTTGAACTTAACAACTTTGTATTCGACGGCGAACATTTTGTTCAAACTAGTGGTACTTCCATGGGCACAAAAATAGGTCCCAATTATGCTAACATTTTTATGGGCATGCTAGAAAAGAATTTCCTCGAAACTCGTGACCTCAAACCATTCTATTACAAACGCTTCATCGATGATATTTTCTTAATTTGGCACCATGGTGAAGCTGCATTACTTTCCTTCATTACTGATTTTAACAACGCCGCACCGTCCATTTCCTTTTCCCATTCCTATTCATCACTCAGCATAAACTTTCTTGACGTCTCGGTATCTCTGAGTAATGGTAACTTGACGACAAATCTTTACAGAAAGCCCACTGACCGACAGCGATATCTGCATTTCAAAAGCAGCCATGTCAAACATTGCAAAACGAGCATTCCCTACAGCCAAGCTATCCGGTTCAAAAGAATTTGTTCGGACGACAGTGAATTCACTCGCAACTGTAACCAGCTTCGCAACGCACTAACCGTACAAAAATACCCTTTACAAATAATGGACGATGCCCTTAAAAGGGCCGACTACCTCGACCGGAAAGAACTGATCTGCACGGACCAGCGATCGGCGCCAATTTCACGTACTAACCTTATCCTAACACATTCTGCATCTATTCCTAACGTGTCGCACATTCTCAGGAAGCATTACAATTTACTGAGACAGAGCGACCGACTTGAAAATATTTTCACGGAATCGCCAAGAGTGGTCTATCGTCGCTCTAGGAATCTGCGTGACATAGTAACCTCATCTAAGACTAAAGCGATTGCTCCTTCTGGCTGTCATCCCTGCAATAAGCCCCGTTGTAAAGTCTGTACACATATGACCACATCAATGACTGCTAGAAGCACAACATCAAATTTTTCTGTTAAAATCAATGGTGACTTCACTTGCGACAGTACTAACATCATCTATCTGCTTGAATGTTCAGTGTGCCATATGCAATATATCGGTCAGACCGAAACATCTTTTCGTATAAGATTTAACAACCACATAGCACACGCCAACAGCTTGCCGCACCTTCCATTGTCTAAACATGTTCGACTGCCAGGTCATACGTTTGACAACATCAAAGCAACAGTAATACAATCAGGTTTCAAATCGCACCACGATCGAGAAGTACGAGAATCCTTTTTCATTCATAAATTTAACACTGTGTCATCCGGTATCAACGAGAGCGCAGGCAAAATGTCGTGCCTGTCTGCCATAGCTTGATGTGTATATTCTTGTACAGAGTTGACAAACCATGCCAAATCAATTTGTTCCTAGGTTTGCCATGTCGCAATTGATATCATCCTGTAACTTCATGTACCATCATCGTGCTACCACAATGATATTTCATACATATAATTTATCGGCGTATGTTATATTTACTGCTGTACTTTTCTGTTATTATTCGCAAGTGTACACGCGCAAGACCGCGAGTATCGCTATGCGCGTATAGCAAAAGCACGTAGAAATCTGGAAAGAAGAGTTATAATCAACCAACACTATAATGCACTTCTTAAGCCCATATTTTTGTTACTAGGCGGCCAACAGGTCGGCCGTCGGTCGCATTGTATATATATAGTATGGGCTGCGAAATGCATTGAGCGGCCAGTAGACCGCTAGGTTCGCTATGCGCGTATAGCAAAAGCACGTAGAAATGTGGAAAGAAGAGTTACAGTCAACCATCAATATAACACACTTGTTAAGGCCATATTTTTGTTACAAGGCGACCGACGGATTGGCCATCGGTCGCACTATGTATATATAGTATAGGCTGCGAAATGTATTGAACGGCCAGTAGACCGCGAGAATCGCTATGCGCGTTTGGCAAAAGCACGAAAAAATCTGGAAAGAAGAGCTACAATCAACCATCACTATAATGCACTTATTAAGCCCATATTTTTATAAGTAGGCGTCCAACGAATCGGCCATCGGTCGCACTGTATATATATAGTTAGGCTGCAAAATGTATTGAACGGCCAGTAGACCGCGAGGATCGCTATGCGCGTATGGTAAAAGCACGTAGAAATCTGGAAAGATGAGCTACAGTCAACCATCACTATAATGCACTTCTTAAGCCCATATTTTTGTTACTAGGCGGCCAATGGATCGGCCATCGGTTGCACTGTATATATATACTATAGGCTACGAAATGCATTGGGCGGCCAGCAGACCGCGAGGCTCGCTATGCCAGTATATCAAACGCACGTAGAAATCTGGAAAGAAGAGTTATAATCAACCATCGCTATAATGGACTTCTTAAGCCCATATTTTTGTTACTAGGCGGCCAACTAATCGGCCATCCGTCGCAATGTATGTATATAGTAAGGGCTGCGAAATGCATTGAGCGGCCAGTAGACCGCGAGGATCGCTATGCGCGTATGGCAAAAGCACGTAGAAATCTGGAAAGAAGAGCTACAATCAACCATCACTATAATGCACTTCTTAAGCCCATATTTTTATAAGTAGGCGTCCAACGAATCGTCCATCGGTCACCCAGTATATATATAGCGTAGGCTGCGAAATGCACTGAGCGGCCAGTAGACCGCGAGGATCGCTATGCGCGTATGGCAAAAGCACGTAGAAATCTGGAAAGAAGAGCTACAATCAACCATCACTATAATGCACTTATTAAGCCCATATTTTTATAAGTAGGCGTCCAACGAATCGGCCATCGGTCGCTTTGTATATATATAGTAAAGGCTGCGAAATGCATTGAGCGGCCAGTAGACCGCGAGGCTCGCTATGCGCGTATAGCAAAAGCACGTTGAAATCTGGAAAGAAGAGTCATAGTCAACCATCAATATAATGCACTTGTTAAGCCCATATTTTTGTTTCAATAGCGGCCAACGGATCGGCCATCAATCGCATTATTTATTTATATAGTATAGGCTGCGAAATGCACTCAGCGGCCAGTAGACCGCGAGGCTTCCTATCCGCGTCTAGCAAAAGCACGTAGAAATCTGGAAAGAAGAGTTATAGTCAACCATCACTATAATGCACTGCTTAAGCCCATATTCTTGTTACTAGGCGGCCAACGGATCGGCCATTGGTCGCATTATATATATATATATATATATATATATATATATATATATATATATATATATATATATATATATATATATATATATATATATATATATTATAGGCTGCGAAATGCATTGGGTGGCCAGTAGACCGCGAGGCTCGCTATGCGCGTATGGCAAATGCACGTAGATTTCTGGAAAGAAGAGTTAAAGTAACCCATAACTAAAATGCACTTCTTAAGCCCATATTTTTGTTATAGGCGGACAACGGATGGGCCATCGGCCGCAGTGTACATATATACAGGCTGGAAATTGCATTGAGCTGTCAGCAGAACGCGAGGCTCGCTACGCGCGTATGGCAAAAGCACATACAAATCTGGAAAGAAGAGTGATAGTCAACCATCACTATAATGCACGTAAGCCCATAATTTGTTACTGTTCGGCCAACGGATCAGCCATCGGTGGCACTATATATATATATATATATATATATATATATATATATATATATATATATATATATATATATATTGTACAGGCTGCGAAATGCACTGAGCGGCCAGTAGACCGCGAGGCTCGCTATGCGCTTATAGCAAACGCACGTAGAAATCTAGAAAGAAGAGTTATAATCAACCATCACTCTAATGCACTTCTTATTCCCATATTTTGTTACTAGGCGGCCGACGGATCGGCCATCGGTGGCAATGTATATATATAGTATAGGCAGCGAAATGCATTGAGCGGCCAGTAGACCGCGAGGCTCGCTATGCGCGTAAAGCAAAACCACGTGTAAATCTGGAAAGCAGAGTTAAAGTCAACCATCACCATAATGCACTTAAGCCCATATTTTTGCTACTAGGCGGCTAACGGATCGGCCATAGGTCGCACTAATTATATATAGTAAAGGCTGCGAAATGCATTGAGCGGCCAGTAGACCGCGAGGCTCGCTATGCGCGTATGGCAAAAGCACGTAGAAATCTGGAAAGAAGAGTTAAAGTAACCCATAACTAAAACGCACTTCTTAAGCCCATATTTTTGTTGTAGGCAGACAACGGATCGGCCATCGGCCGCAGTGTATATATATATACACGCTGGAAATTGCATTGAACTGTCAGCAGAACGCGAGGCTCGCTACGCGCGTATGGCAAAAGCACATACAAATCTGGAAAGAAGAGTTATAGTCAACCATCACTATAATGCACGTAAGCCCATAATTTTTTACTGTTCGGCCAACGGATCAGCCATCGGTGGCACTGTATATATATATATATATATATATATATATATAGTATAGGCTGCGAAATGCACTGAGCGGCCAGTAGACTGCGAGGCTCGCTATGCGCGTATAGTTAAAGCACGTAGAAATCTGCAAAGCAGAATTACAGTCCACCATCACAACAATGCACTTCTTAAGCCCATATTCTTGTTACTAGGCGGCCAAGTGATCTGCCATCGGTCGCACTGTGTATATACAGTATAGGCGGCGACATGCATTGAGCGGCCAGTAGACCGCGAGGCTCGCTATGCGCTTATAGCAAACGCACGTAGAAATCTACAAAGAAGAGTTATAATCAACCATCACTCTAATGCACTTCTTATTCCCATATTTTGTTACTAGGCGGCCGACGGATCGGCCATCGGTGGCAATGTATATATATAGTATAGGCTGCGAAATGCATTGAGCGGCCAGTAGACCGCGAGGCTCGCTATGCGCGTAAAGCAAAAACACGTGGAAATCTGGAAAGCAGAGTTAAAGTCAACCATCACAATAATGCACTTAAGCCCATATTTTTGCTACTAGGCGGCTAACGGATCGGCCATTGGTCGCACTGTTTAGATATAGTATAGGCTGCGAAATGCATTGAGCGGCCAGTAGACCGCCAGGCTCGCTATGCACGTATAGGAAAAGGACGTAGAAATCTCAAAAGAAGAGTGATAGTCAACGATCACTATAATGCACTTCTTAAGCCCATATTCTTGTTACTAGTCGGCCAACGGATCGGCCATCGGTCGCACTGTATAGATATAGTATAGGCTGCGAAATGCATTGAGCGGCCAGTAGACAGCCAGGCTCGCTATGCACGTATAGCAAAAACACGTAGAAATCTCTAAAGAAGAGTTACAGTCAACCATCACTATAATGCACTTCTTAAGCCCCATATTTTGTTACTAGGCGGCAAACGGATCGGCCATCCGTCGCACTGTATGTATATAGTAAGGGCTGCGAAATGCATCGAGCGGCCAGTAGACCACGAGGCTCGCTTTGCGCGTATAGTCAAAGCACGTAGAAATCTGGAAAGAAGAGTTACAGTCAACCATCACTATAATGCACTTCTTAAGCCCATATTGTTGTTACTAGGCGGCCAACGGATCGGCCATCGGTCGCACTGTATATATATAGTATAGGCTGCGAAATGTATTGAACGGCCAGTAGACCGCGAGGATCGCTATGCGCCTTTGGCAAAAGCACGTAGAAATCTGGAAAGAAGAGCTACAATCAACCATCACTATATTGCACTTATTAGGCCCATATTTTTATAAGTAGGCGTCCAACGAATCGTCCATCGGTCGCCTAGTATATATATAGTGTAGGCTGCGAAATGCATTGAGCGGCCAGTAGACCGCGAGGCTCGCTATGCGCGTATGGCAAAAGCACGTAGAAATCTGGAAAGAAGAGTTACAGTCGACCATCGCTATAATGCACTTCTTAGGCCCATATTTTTGTTACTAGGCGGCCAACGGATCGGGCATCGGTCGCTTTGTATATATATAGTAAAGGCTGCGAAACGCAGTGAGCGGTCAGGAGACTGCGAGGCTCGCTATGCGCGTATGGCAAAAGCACCTAGAAATCTGGAAAGAAGAGTCATAGTCAACCATGAAGATAATGCACTTGTTAAGCCCATATTTTTGTTTCAAGGCGGCCAACGGATCGGCCATATGTCGCACTAATTATATATAGTATAGGCGGCGAAATGCATTGAGCGGCCAGTAGACCGCGAGGCTCGCTATGCGCGTATAGCAAAAGCACGTAGAAGTCTGAAAAGAAGAGTTATAGTCAACCATCACAATAATGCATTTCTTAAGCCCATATTTTTGTTACTAGGCGGCCAACTGATCGGCCATCGGTCGCCCTGTATGTATATAGTGTAGGCTGCGAAGTGCATTGAGCGGCCAGTAGACCGCGAGGCTCGCTATGCGCGTATAGCAAAAGCACGTTGAAATCTGAAAAGAAGAGTCATATACAACCATCAATATAATGCAGTTGTTAAGCCCATATTTTTGTTTCAAGGCGGCCAACGGATCGGCCATCGATCGCATTATATATATATATATATATATATATATATATATATAT
Source organism: Dermacentor variabilis (assembly GCF_050947875.1). NCBI lineage: Eukaryota > Metazoa > Arthropoda > Arachnida > Ixodida > Ixodidae > Dermacentor > Dermacentor variabilis. The sequence continues at coordinate 4,223,067 of NC_134573.1, read as the reverse complement.
ATATATATATATATATATATATATATATATATATATATAGTATAGGCTGCGAAATGCACTGAGCGGCCAGTAGACCGCGAGGCTCGCTATGCGCGTATAGCAAAAGCACGTAGAAATCTGGAAAGAAGAGTTATAGTCAACCATCACTATAATGCACTTCTTAAGCCCATATTTTTGTTACTAGGCGGCCAACAGGTCGGCCATCGGTCGCATTGTATATATATAGTATGGGCTGCGAAATGCATTGAGCGGCCAGTAGACCGCTAGGTTCGCTATGCGCGTATAGCAAAAGCACGTAGAAATGTGGAAAGAAGAGCTACAATCAACCATCACTATAATGCACTTATTAAGCCCATATATTTATAAGTAGGCGTCGAACGAATCGTCCATCGGTCGCCTAGCATATATATAGTGTAGGCTGCGAAATGCATTGAGCGGCCAGTAGACCGCGAGGCTCGCTATGCGCGTATGGCAAAAGCACGTAGAAATCTGGAAAGAAGAGTTACAGTCGACCATAGCTATAATGCACTTCTTAGGCCCATATTTTTATAAGTAGGCGTCCAACGAATCGTCCATCGGTCGCCTAGTATATATATAGTGTAGGCTGCGAAGTGCATTGAGCGGCCAGTAGACCGCGAGGCTCGCTATGCGCGTATAGCAAAAGCACGTTGAAATCTGAAAAGAAGAGTCATATATAACCATCAATATAATGCAGTTGTTAAGCCCATATTTTTGTTTCAAGGCGGCCAACGGATCGGCCATCGATCGCATTATATATATATATATATATATATATATATATATATATATATATATATATATATATATATATATATATATAGTATAGGCTGCGAAATGCACTGAGCGGCCAGTAGACCGCGAGGCTCGCTATGCGCGTATAGCAAAACACGTAGAAATGTGGAAAGAAGAGTTACAGTCAACCATCAATATAACGCACTTGTCAAGGCCATATTTTTGTTACAAGGCGACCGACGGATTGGCCATCGGTCGCACTATATATGTATAGTATAGGCCGCGAAATGCATTGGGCGGCCAGTAGACCGCGAGGCTCGCTATGCGCGTATGGCAAAAGCACGTAGAAATTTGGAAAGAAGAATTACAGTCAACCATCACTATAATGCACTTATTAGGATCATATTTTTATAAGTAGGCATCTAACGAATCAGCCATCGGTCGCACTGTGTAAATATAGTATAGGCTGCGAAATATATTGAACGGCCAGTAGACCGCGAGGATCGCTATGCGCGTATGGCAAAAGCACGTAGAAATCTGGAAAGCAGAGTTACAGTCGACCATCGCATAATGCTCTTCTTAGGCCCATATTTTTGTTACTAGGCGGCCAACGGATCGGCCATCGGTCGCTTTCTATATTTATAGTAAAGGCGGCGAAACGCAGTGAGCGGTCAGGAGACTGCGAGGCTCGCTATGCGCGTATGGCAAAAGCACCTAGAAATCTGGAAAGAAGAGTTACAGTCGACCATAGCTATAATGCACTTATTAGGCCCATATTTTTGTTACTAGGCGGCCAACGGATCGGCCATCGGTCGCTTTGTATATATATAGTAAACGCGGCGAAACGCAGTGAGCGGTCAGGAGACTGCGAGGCTCGCTATGCGCGTATGGCAAAAGCACCTAGAAATCTGGAAAGAAGAGTTACAGTCAACCATCACTATAATGCACTTGTTAAGCCCATATTTTTGTTTCAAGGCGGCCAACGGATCGGGCATAGGTCGCACTAATTATAGATAGTATAGGCTGCGAAATGCATTGAGCGGCCAGTAGACCGTGAGGCTCGCCATGCGTGTATAGCAAAAGCACGTAGAAATCTGAAAAGAAGAGTTATAGTCAACCATCACAATAATGCATTTCTTAAGCCCATATTTTTGTTATAGGCGGCCAACGGATCGGCCATCGGTCGCATTATATATATATAAAGTATAGGCTGCGAAATGCACTGAGCGGCCAGTAGACCGCGAGGCTTCCTATCCGCGTCTAGCAAAAGCACGTAGAAATCTGGAAAGAAGAGTTATAGTCAACCATCACTATAATGCACTGCTTAAGCCCATATGCTTGTTACTAGGCGGCCAACGGATCGGCCATTGGTCGCATTATATATATATATATATAAATAGTATAGGCTGCGAAATGCACTGAGCGGCCAGTAGACCGCGAGGCTTCCTATCCGCGTCTAGCAAAAGCACGTAGAAATCTGGAAAGAAGAGTTATAGTCAACCATCACTATAATGCACTGCTTAAGCCCATATTCTTGTTAGTAGGCGGCCAACGGATCGGCCATTCGTCGCATATATATATATATATATATATATATATATATATATATATATATATATATATATAGTATAGCCAGCGAAATGCATTGTGCGGCCAGTAGACCGCGAGGATCGCTATGCGCCTATAGCAAAAGCACGTAGAAATCTGGAAAGAAGAGTTATAGTCAACCATCACTATAATGCACTTCTTAAGCCCATATTTTTGTTACTAGGCGGCCAACAGGTCGGCCATCGGTCGCATTGTATATATATAGTATGGGCTGCGAAATGCATTGAGCGGCCAGTAGACCGCTAGGTTCGCTATGCGCGTATAGCAAAAGCACGTAGAAATGTGAAAGAAGAGTTACAGTCAACCATCAATATAACGCACTTGTTAAGGCCATATTTTTGTTACAAGGCGACCGACGGATCGGCCATCGGTCGAACTATATATATATAGTATAGGCCGCGAAATGCATTGGGCGGCCAGTAGACCGCGAGGCTCGCTACGCGCGTATGGCATAAGCACGTAGAAATCTGGAAAGAAGAGCTACAATCAACCATCACTATAATGCACTTATTAAGCCCATATATTTATAAGTAGGCGTCCAACGAATCGTCCATCGGTCGCCTAGCATATATATCGTGTAGGCTGTGAAATGCATTGAGCGGCCAGTAGACCGCGAGGCTCGCTATGCGCGTATGGCAAAAGCACGTAGAAATCTGGAAAGAAGAGTTACAGTCGACCATCGCTACAATGCACTTCTTAGGCCCATATTTTTGTTACTAGGCGGCCAACGGATCGGCCATCGGTCGCTTTGTATATATATAGTAAAGGCGGCGAAACGCAGTGAGCGGTCAGGAGACTGCGAGGCTCGCTATGCGCGTATGGCAAAAGCACCTAGAAATCTGGAAAGAAGAGTTACAGTCAACCATCACTATAATGCACTTCTTAAGCCCATGTTTTTGTTACTAGGCGGCCAACGGATCGGCCATCGGTCGCACTGTATATATATACTTTAGGCTACGAAATGCATTCAGCGGCCAGCAGACCGCGAGGCTCGCTATGCCAGTATATCAAACGCACGTAGAAATCTGGAAAGAAGAGTTATAATCAACCATCGCTATAATGCACTTTTAAGCCCATATTTTTGTTACTAGGCGGCCAACTAATCGGCCATCGGTCGCCCTGTATGTATATAGTAAGGGCTGCGAAATGCATTGAGCGGCCAGTAGACCGCGAGGATCGCTATGCGCGTATAGCAAAAGCACGCAGAAATCTGGAAAGAAGAGCTACAATCAACCATCACTATAATGCACTTCTTAAGCCCATATTTTTATAAGTAGGCGTCCAACGAATCGTCCATCGGTCGCCTAGTATATATATAGTGTAGGCTGCGAAATGCATTGAGCGGCCAGTAGACCGCGAGGCTCTCTATGCGCGTATAGCAAAAGCACGTTGAAATCTGGAAAGAAGAGTCATAGTCAACCATCAATATAATGCACTTGTTAAGCCCATATTTTTGTTTCAAGGCGGCCAACGGATCGGCCATCGATCGCATTATATATATATATATATATAGTATAGGCTGCGAAATGCATTGAGCGGCCAGTAGACCGCGAGGCTCGCCATGCGCGTATAGCAAAAGCACGTAGAAATCTGAAAAGAAGAGTTATAGTCAACCATCACAATAATGCATTTCTTAAGCCCATATTTTTGTTACAGGCGGCCAACGGATCGGCCATCAGTCGCATTATATATATATATATATATATATATATATATATATATATATATATAGTATAGGCTGCGAAATGCATTGGGTGGCCAGTAGACCGCGAGGCTCGCTATGCGCGTATGGCAGAAGCACGTAGAAATCTGGAAAGAAGAGTTAAAGTAACCCATAACTAAAATGCACTTCTTAAGCCCATATTTTTGTTATAGGCGGACAACGGATCGGCCATCGGCCGCAGTGTATATATATATACAGGCTGGAAATTGCATTGAGCTGTCAGCAGAACGCGAGGCTCGCTACGCGCGTATGGCAAAAGCACATACAAATCTGGAAAGAAGAGTTATAGTCAACCATCACTATACTGCACGTAAGCCCATAATTTGTTACTGTTCGGCCAACGGATCAGCCATCGGTGGCACTATATATATATATATATATATATATATAGTATAGGCTGCGAAATGCACTGAGCGGCCAGTAGACCGCGAGGCTCGCTATGCGCGTATAGTAAAAGCACGTAGAAATCTGCAAAGCAGAATTACAGTCCACCATCACCACAATGCACTTCTTAAGCCCATATTCTTGTCACTAGGCGGCCAAGTGATCTGCCATCGGTCGCACTGTGTATATACAGTATAGGCTGCGACATGCATTGAGCGGCCAGTAGACCGCGAGGCTCGCTATGCGCGTATAGCAAAAGCACGTTGAAATCTGGAAAGAAGAGTCATAGTCAACCTTCAATATAATGCACTCGTTAAGCCCATATTTTTGTTTCAAGGCGGCCAACGGATCGGCCATCGATCGCATTATATATATATATATATATAGTATAGGCTGCGAAATGCACTGAGCGGTCAGAAGACCGCGAGGCTTCCTATCCGCGTCTAGCAAAAGCACGTAGAAATCTGGAAAGAAGAGGTATAGTCAACCATCACTATAATGCACTGCTTAAGCCCATATTCTTGTTACTAGGCGGCCAACGGATCGGCCATTGGTCGCATTATATATATATATATATATATATATATATATATATATATATATATATATATATATATATATTTAGTTGAAGAAACGAAGGAGCACGCTTACGAAAATTCCATTTTTAATGTTGTAACGTTTCGGCCGTGGCACGGCCTTCGTCAGAATACACACAGATACAAGTGCGCACCCGCTTTTAGCGCACCCGCCTAGCTGGTAGATTTTATCTCCTCCCGAAAATTCATAAGGAAAACAACCCAGGGCGACCAATAGTTTCAGGAATAGGTACCGTCACAGAGAATTTGTCCCGCTATGTAGATAACCTTATCAGTTCAATCCCTCCTAAATTTTCTTCTTACATCAAAGATACTAACCACTTCCTGTCTGATATCGCTGACTTGCATGTTCCTAGCGATGCTCTTCTAGTCATACTAGACGTGGCGTCGCTATACACGAACATTCCCCATACAGATGGGATTCAATCTGTACTCAGGGCATATAACGACTCTGCAGATGACAAACCCAATGACGATTCTACCCTTGGCATAAGTCTAACACTAATCCTTGAACTTAACAACTTTGAATTCGACGGCGAACATTATGTTCAAACTAGTGGTACTTCTATGGGCACAAAAATAGGTCCCAATTATGCTAACATTTTTATGGGCATGCTAGAAAAGAATTTCCTCGCCACTCGTGACCTCAAACCATTCTATTACAAACGCTTCATCGATGATATTTTCTTAATTTGGCACCATGGTGAAGCTGCATTACTTTCCTTCATTACTGATTTTAACAACGCCGCACCGTCCATTTCCTTTTCCCATTCCTATTCATCACTCAGCATAAACTTTCTTGACGTCTCGGTATCTCTGAGTAATGGTAACTTGACGACAAATCTTTACAGAAAGCCCACTGACCGACAGCGATATCTGCATTTCAAAAGCAGCCATGTCAAACATTGCAAAACGAGCATTCCCTACAGCCAAGCTATCCGGTTCAAAAGAATTTGTTCGGAGGACAGTGAATTCACTCGCAACTGTAACCAGCTTCGCAACGCACTAACCGTACGAAAATACCCTTTACAAATAATTGACAATGCCCTTAAAAGGGCCGACTACCTCGACCGGAAAGAACTGATCTGCACGGACCAGCGATCGGCGCCAATTTCACGTACTAACCTTATCCTAACACATTCTGCATCCATTCCTAACGTGTCGCACATTCTCAGGAAGCATTACAACTTACTGAGACAGAGCGACCGACTTAAAAACATTTTCACGGAATCGCCAAGAGTGGTCTATCGTCGCGCTAGGAATCTGAGTGACATAGTAACCTCATCTAAGACTAAAGCGATTGCTCCTTCTGGCTGTCATCCCTGCAATAAGCCCCGTTGTAAAGTCTGTACACATATGACCACATCAATGACTGCTAGAAGCACAACATCTAATTTTTCTGTTAAAATCAATGGTGACTTCACTTGCGACAGTACTAACATCATCTATCTGCTTGAATGATCAGTGTGCCATATGCAATATATCGGTCAGATCGAAACATCTTTTCGTGTAAGATTTAACAACCACAAAGCACACGCCAACAGCTTGCCGCACCTTCCATTGTCTAAACATGTTCGACTGCCAGGTCATACGTTTGACAACATCAAAGCAACAGTAATACAATCAGGTTTCAAATCGCACCACGATCGAGAAGTACGAGAATCCTTTTTCATTCATAAATTTAACACTGTGTCATCCGGTATCAACGAGAGCGCAGGCAAAATGTCGTGCCTGTCTGCCATAGCTTGATGTGTATATTCTTGTAGAGTTGACAAACCATGCCAAATTAGTTTGGTCCTAGGTTTGCCATGTCGCAATTGATATCATCCTGTAACTTCATGTACCATCATCGTGATACCACAATCATATTTCATACATATAATTTATCGGCGTATGTTATACTTACTGCTGTACTTTTCTGTTATTCGCAAGTGTACAAGCGCATGTACTGCTGATTATGCCCACGTGCGCACGCCCATAAAAGCGGGTGCGCACTTGTATCTGTGTGTATTCTGACGAAGGCCGTGCCACGGCCGAAACGTTACAACATTAAAAATGGAATTTTCGTAAGTGTGCTCCTTCGTTTCTTCAACTATCTATGCACCGGACCTACAGAACTTTTCCTTGAGATATATATATATATATATATATATATATATGTATAGTATAGGCAGCGAAAAAATTGTGCGGCCAGTAGACCGCGAGGATCGCTATGCGCGTATAGCAAAAGCACGTAGAAATCTGGAAAGAAGAGTTATAATCAACCAACACTATAATGCACTTCTTAAGCCCATATTTTTGTTACTAGGCGGCCAACAGGTCGGCCATCGGTCGCATTGTATATATATAGTATGGGCTGCGAAATGCATTGAGCGGCCAGTAGACCGCTAGGTTCGCTATGCGCGTATAGCAAAAGCACGTAGAAATGTGGAAAGAAGAATTACAGTCAACCATCAATATACCGCACTTGTTAAGGCCATATTTTTGTTACAAGCGACCGACGGATTGGCCATCGGTCGCACTATATATATATAGTATAGGCTGCGAAATGTATTGAACGGCCAGTAGACCGCGAGAATCGCTATGCTCGTATGGCAAAAGCACGAAAAAATCTGGAAAGAAGAGCTACATTCAACCATCACTATAATGCACTTATTAATCCCATATTTTTATAAGTAGGCGTCCAACGAATCGGCCATCGGTCGCACTGTATGTATATAGTATAGGCTGCGAAATGTATTGAACGGCCAGTAGACCGCGAGGATCGCTATGCGCGTATAGCAAAAGCACGTAGAAATCTGGAAAGAAGTGTTGTAATCAACCAACACTATAATGCACTTCTTAAGCCCATATTTTTGTTACTAGGCGGCCAACAGGTCGGCCATCGGTCGCATTGTATATATATATAGTATGGGCTGCGAAATGCATTGGGCGGCCAGTAGACCGCGAGGCTCGCTATGCGCGTATGGCAAAAGCACGTAGAAATCTGGAAAGGAGAATTACAGTCAACCATCACTATAATGCACATCTTAAGCCCATATTGTTGTTACTAGGCGGCCAACGGATCGGCCATCGGTCGCACTGTATATATATAGTATAGGCTGCGAAATGCATTGAACGGCCAGTAGACCGCGAGAATCGCTATGCGCGTATGGCAAAAGCACGTAGAAATCTGGAAAGAAGAGCTACAATCAACCATCACTATAATGCACTTATTAGGATCATATTTATAAGTAGGCGTCCAACGAATCGGCCATCGGTCGCACTGTATATATATAGTATAGGCTGCGAAATATATTGAACGGCCAGTAGACCGCGAGGATCGCTATGCGCGTATGGCAAAACCACGTAGAAATCTGGAAAGAAGAGCTACAATCAACCATCACTATAATGCACTTATTAAGCCCATATATTTATAAGTAGGCGTCCAACGAATCGTCCATCGGTCGCCTAGCATATATATCGTGTAGGCTGTGAAATGCATTGAGCGGCCAGTAGACCGCGAGGCTCGCTATGCGCGTATGGCAAAAGCACGTAGAAATCTGGAAAGAAGAGTTACAGTCGACCATCGCTACAATGCACTTCTTAGGCCCATATTTTTGTTACTAGGCGGCCAACGGATCTGCCATCGGTCGCTTTGTATATATATAGTAAAGGCGGCGAAACGCAGTGAGCGGTCAGGAGACTGCGAGGCTCGCTATGCGCGTATGGCAAAAGCACCTAGAAATCTGGAAAGAAGAGTTACAGTCAACCATCACTATAATGCACTTCTTAAGCCCATGTTTTTGTTACTAGGCGGCCAACGGATCGGCCATCGGTCGCACTGTATATATATACTTTAGGCTACGAAATGCATTCAGCGGCCAGCAGACCGCGAGGCTCGCTATGCCAGTATATCAAACGCACGTAGAAATCTGGAAAGAAGAGTTATAATCAACCATCGCTATAATGCACTTTTAAGCCCATATTTTTGTTACTAGGCGGCCAACTAATCGGCCATCGGTCGCCCTGTATGTATATAGTAAGGGCTGCGAAATGCATTGAGCGGCCAGTAGACCGCGAGGATCGCTATGCGCGTATAGCAAAAGCACGCAGAAATCTGGAAAGAAGAGCTACAATCAACCATCACTATAATGCACTTCTTAAGCCCATATTTTTATAAGTAGGCGTCCAACGAATCGTCCATCGGTCGCCTAGTATATATATAGTGTAGGCTGCGAAATGCATTGAGCGGCCAGTAGACCGCGAGGCTCTCTATGCGCGTATAGCAAAAGCACGTTGAAATCTGGAAAGAAGAGTCATAGTCAACCATCAATATAATGCACTTGTTAAGCCCATATTTTTGTTTCAAGGCGGCCAACGGATCGGCCATCAATCGCATTATATATATATATATATATAGTATAGGCTGCGAAATGCATTGAGCGGCCAGTAGACCGCGAGGCTCGCCATGCGCGTATAGCAAAAGCACGTAGAAATCTGAAAAGAAGAGTTATAGTCAACCATCACAATAATGCATTTCTTAAGCCCATATTTTTGTTACAGGCGGCCAACGGATCGGCCATCAGTCGCATTATATATATATATATATATATATATATAGTATAGGCTGCGAAATGCATTGGGTGGCCAGTAGACCGCGAGGCTCGCTATGCGCGTATGGCAGAAGCACGTAGAAATCTGGAAAGAAGAGTTAAAGTAACCCATAACTAAAATGCACTTCTTAAGCCCATATTTTTGTTATAGGCGGACAACGGATCGGCCATCGGCCGCAGTGTATATATATATACAGGCTGGAAATTGCATTGAGCTGTCAGCAGAACGCGAGGCTCGCTACGCGCGTATGGCAAAAGCACATACAAATCTGGAAAGAAGAGTTATAGTCAACCATCACTATACTGCACGTAAGCCCATAATTTGTTACTGTTCGGCCAACGGATCAGCCATCGGTGGCACTATATATATATATATATATATATATATATATATATATATATATATATATATATATATATATATATATATAGTATAGGCTGCGAAATGCACTGAGCGGCCAGTAGACCGCGAGGCTCGCTATGCGCGTATAGTAAAAGCACGTAGAAATCTGCAAAGCAGAATTACAGTCCACCATCACCACAATGCACTTAAGCCCATATTCTTGTCACTAGGCGGCCAAGTGATCTGCCATCGGTCGCACTGTGTATATACAGTATAGGCTGTGACATGCATTGAGCGGCCAGTAGACCGCGAGGCTCGCTATGCGCGTATAGCAAAAGCACGTTGAAATCTGGAAAGAAGAGTCATAGTCAACCTTCAATATAATGCACTCGTTAAGCCCATATTTTTGTTTCAAGGCGGCCAACGGATCGGCCATCGATCGCATTATATATATATATATAGTATAGGCTGCGAAATGCACTGAGCGGTCAGTAGACCGCGAGGCTTCCTATCCGCGTCTAGCAAAAGCACGTAGAAATCTGGAAAGAAGAGGTATAGTCAACCATCACTATAATGCACTGCTTAAGCCCATATTCTTGTTACTAGGCGGCCAACGGATCGGCCATTGGTCGCATTATACATATATATATATATATATATATATATATATATATATATATATATATATATATATATTTAGTTGAAGAAACGAAGGAGCACGCTTACGAAAATTCCATTTTTAATGTTGTAACGTTTCGGCCGTGGCACGGCCTTCGTCAGAATACACACAGATACAAGTGCGCACCCGCTTTTAGCGCACCCGCCTAGCTGGTAGATTTTATCTCCTCCCGAAAATTCATAAGGAAAACAACCCAGGGCGACCAATAGTTTCAGGAATAGGTACCGTCACAGAGAATTTGTCCCGCTATGTAGATAACCTTATCAGTTCAATCCCTCCTAAATTTTCTTCTTACATCAAAGATACTAACCACTTCCTGTCTGATATCGCTGACTTGCATGTTCCTAGCGATGCTCTTCTAGTCATACTAGACGTGGCGTCGCTATACACGAACATTCCCCATACAGATGGGATTCAATCTGTACTCAGGGCATATAACGACTCTGCAGATGACAAACCCAATGACGATTCTACCCTTGGCATAAGTCTAACACTAATCCTTGAACTTAACAACTTTGAATTCGACGGCGAACATTATGTTCAAACTAGTGGTACTTCTATGGGCACAAAAATAGGTCCCAATTATGCTAACATTTTTATGGGCATGCTAGAAAAGAATTTCCTCGCCACTCGTGACCTCAAACCATTCTATTACAAACGCTTCATCGATGATATTTTCTTAATTTGGCACCATGGTGAAGCTGCATTACTTTCCTTCATTACTGATTTTAACAACGCCGCACCGTCCATTTCCTTTTCCCATTCCTATTCATCACTCAGCATAAACTTTCTTGACGTCTCGGTATCTCTGAGTAATGGTAATTTGACGACAAATCTTTACAGAAAGCCCACTGACCGACAGCGATATCTGCATTTCAAAAGCAGCCATGTCAAACATTGCAAAACGAGCATTCCCTACAGCCAAGCTATCCGGTTCAAAAGAATTTGTTCGGAGGACAGTGAATTCACTCGCAACTGTAACCAGCTTCGCAACGCACTAACCGTACGAAAATACCCTTTACAAATAATTGACAATGCCCTTAAAAGGGCCGACTACCTCGACCGGAAAGAACTGATCTGCACGGACCAGCGATCGGCGCCAATTTCACGTACTAACCTTATCCTAACACATTCTGCATCCATTCCTAACGTGTCGCACATTCTCAGGAAGCATTACAACTTACTGAGACAGAGCGACCGACTTAAAAACATTTTCACGGAATCGCCAAGAGTGGTCTATCGTCGCTCTAGGAATCTGAGTGACATAGTAACCTCATCTAAGACTAAAGCGATTGCTCCTTCTGGCTGTCATCCCTGCAATAAGCCCCGTTGTAAAGTCTGTACACATATGACCACATCAATGACTGCTAGAAGCACAACATCTAATTTTTCTGTTAAAATCAATGGTGACTTCACTTGCAACAGTACTAACATCATCTATCTGCTTGAATGATCAGTGTGCCATATGCAATATATCGGTCAGATCGAAACATCTTTTCGTGTAAGATTTAACAACCACAAAGCACACGCCAACAGCTTGCCGCACCTTCCATTGTCTAAACATGTTCGACTGCCAGGTCATACGTTTGACAACATCAAAGCAACAGTAATACAATCAGGTTTCAAATCGCACCACGATCGAGAAGTACGAGAATCCTTTTTCATTCATAAATTTAACACTGTGTCATCCGGTATCAACGAGAGCGCAGGCAAAATGTCGTGCCTGTCTGCCATAGCTTGATGTGTATATTCTTGTAGAGTTGACAAACCATGCCAAATTAGTTTGGTCCTAGGTTTGCCATGTCGCAATTGATATCATCCTGTAACTTCATGTACCATCATCGTGATACCACAATGATATTTCATACATATAATTTATCGGCGTATGTTATACTTACTGCTGTACTTTTCTGTTATTATTCGCAAGTGTACAAGCGCATGTACTGCTGATTATGCCCACGTGCGCACGCCCATAAAAGCGGGTGCGCACTTGTATCTGTGTGTATTCTGACGAAGGCCGTGCCACGGCCGAAACGTTACAACATTAAAAATGGAATTTTCGTAAGTGTGCTCCTTCGTTTCTTCAACTATCTATGCACCGGACCTACAGAACTTTTCCTTGAGATATATATATATATATATATATATATATATATATATATATATATATATATATATATATATATATATATATGTATAGTATAGGCAGCGAAAAAATTGTGCGGCCAGTAGACCGCGAGGATCGCTATGCGCGTATAGCAAAAGCACGTAGAAATCTGGAAAGAAGAGTTATAATCAACCAACACTATAATGCACTTCTTAAGCCCATATTTTTGTTACTAGGCGGCCAACAGGTCGGCCATCGGTCGCATTGTATATATATAGTATGGGCTGCGAAATGCATTGAGCGGCCAGTAGACCGCTAGGTTCGCTATGCGCGTATAGCAAAAGCACGTAGAAATGTGGAAAGAAGAATTACAGTCAACCATCAATATACCGCACTTGTTAAGGCCATATTTTTGTTACAAGCGACCGACGGATTGGCCATCGGTCGCACTATATATATATAGTATAGGCTGCGAAATGTATTGAACGGCCAGTAGACCGCGAGAATCGCTATGCTCGTATGGCAAAAGCACGAAAAAATCTGGAAAGAAGAGCTACATTCAACCATCACTATAATGCACTTATTAATCCCATATTTTTATAAGTAGGCGTCCAACGAATCGGCCATCGGTCGCACTGTATGTATATAGTATAGGCTGCGAAATGTATTGAACGGCCAGTAGACCGCGAGGATCGCTATGCGCGTATAGCAAAAGCACGTAGAAATCTGGAAAGAAGTGTTGTAATCAACCAACACTATAATGCACTTCTTAAGCCCATATTTTTGTTACTAGGCGGCCAACAGGTCGGCCATCGGTCGCATTGTATATATATATAGTATGGGCTGCGAAATGCATTGGGCGGCCAGTAGACCGCGAGGCTCGCTATGCGCGTATGGCAAAAGCACGTAGAAATCTGGAAAGGAGAATTACAGTCAACCATCACTATAATGCACATCTTAAGCCCATATTGTTGTTACTAGGCGGCCAACGGATCGGCCATCGGTCGCACTGTATATATATAGTATAGGCTGCGAAATGTATTGAACGGCCAGTAGACCGCGAGAATCGCTATGCGCGTATGGCAAAAGCACGAAAGAATCTGGAAAGAAGAGCTACAATCAACCATCACTATATTGCACCTATTAAGCCCATAAATTTATAAGTAGGCGTCCAACTAATCGTCCATCGGTCGCCTAGCATATATATAGTGTAGGCTGCGAAATGCATTGAGCGGCCAGTAGACCGCGAGGCTCGCTATGCGCGTATGGCAAAAGCAAGTAGAAATCCGGAAAGAAGAGTTACAGTCGACCATCGCTATAATGCACTTCTTAAGCCCATATTTTTGTTTCAAGGTGGCCAACGGATCGGGCATCGATCGCATTATATATATATATAGTATAGGCTGCGAAATGCACTGAGCGGCCAGTAGACCGCGAGGCTTCCTATCCGCGTCTAGCAAAAGCACGTAGAAATCTGGAAAGAAGTTATAGTCAACCATCACTATAATGCACTGCTTAAGCCCATATTCTTTTTACTAGGCTGCCAACGGATCGGCCATTGGTCGCATTATATATATATAGTATAGGCAGCGAAATGCATTGTGCGGCCAGTAGACCGCGAGGCTTCCTATCCGCGTCTAGCAAAAGCACGTAGAAATCTGGAAAGAAGAGTTATAGTCGACCATCGCTATAATGCACTTCTTAGGACCATATTTTTGTTACTAGGCGGCCAACGGATCGGCCATCGGTCGCTTTGTATATATATAGTAAAGGCTGCGAAACGCAGTGAGCGGTCAGGAGACTGCGAGGCTCGCTATGCGCGTATAGCAAAAGCACCTAGAAATCTGGAAAGAAGAGTTACAGTCAACCATCACTATAATGCACTTCTTAAGCCCATATTTTTGTTACTAGGCGGCCAACGGGTCGGCCATCGGTCGCATTGTATATATATAATATGGGCTGCGAAATGCATTGAGCGGCCAGTAGACCGCGAGGCTCGCTATGCGCGTATAGCAAAGGCACGTTGAAATCTGAAAAGAAGAGTCATAGTCAACCATCAATATAATACACTTGTTAAGCCCATATTTTTGTTTCAAGGCGGCCAACGGGTCGGCCATCGGTCGCACTGTATAGATATAGTATAGGCTGCGAAATGCATTGAGCGGCCAGTAGACCGCCAGGCTCGCTATGCACGTATAGGTAAAGCACGTACAAATCTGAAAAGAAGAGTGATAGTCAACGATCACTATAATGCACTTCTTAAGCCCATATTCTTGTTACTAGTCGGGCAACGGATCGGCCATCGGTCGCACTGTACAGATATAGTATAGGCTGCGAAATGCATTGAGCGGCCAGTAGACAGCCAGGCTCGCTATGCACGTATAGCAAAAACACGTAGAAATCTCGAAAGAAGAGTTACAGTCAACCATCACTATAATGTACTTTTAAGCCCCATATTTTGTTACTAGGCGGCCAACGGATCGGCCATCGGTCGCACTGTATGTATATAGTAAGGGCTGCGAAATGCATTGAGCGGCCAGTAGACCGCGAGGCTCGCTATGCGCGTAAAGCAAAAACACGTGGAAATCTGGAAAGCAGAGTTAAAGTCAACCATCACCATAATGCACTTCTTAAGCCCATATGTTTGCTACTAGGCGGCTAACGGTTCGGCCATCGGTCGCACTGTATAGATATAGTATAGGCTGCGAAATGCATTGAGCGGCCAGTAGACCACGAGGCTCGCTATGCGCGTATACTCAAAGCACGTAGAAATCTGGAAAGAAGAGTTACAGTCAACCATCACTATAATGCACTTCTTAAGCCCATATTGTTGTTACTAGGCGGCCAACGGATCGGCCATCGGTCGCACTGTATATATATAATATAGGCTGCGAAATGTATTGAACGGCCAGTAGACCGCGAGGATCGCTATGCGCGTATGGCAAAAGCACGTAGAAATCTGGAAAGAAGAGCTACAATCAACCATCACTCTAATGCACTTAATAAGCCCATAGTTTTATAAGTAGGCGTCCAACGAATCGTCCATCGGTCGCCTAGTATATACATAGTGTAGGCTGCGAAATGCATTGAGCGGCCAGTAGACCGCGAGGCTCGCTATGCGCGTATGGCAAAAGCACGTAGAAATCTGGAAAGAAGAGTTATAGTCGACCATCGCTATAATGCACTTCTTAGGCCCATATTTTTGATACTAGGCGGCCAACGGATCGGCCATCGGTCGCTTTGTATATATATAGTAAAGGCTGCAAAACGCAGTGAGCGGTCAGGAGACTGCGAGGCTCGCTATGCGCGTATGGCAAAAGCACGTAGAAATCTGGAAAGAAGAGTTATAGTCGACCATCGCTATAATGCACTTCTTAGGCCCATATTTTTGTTACTAGGCGGCCAACGGATCGGCCATCGGTCGCTTTGTATATATATAGTAAAGGCTGCAAAACGCAGTGAGCGGTCAGGAGACTGCGAGGCTCGCTACGCGCGTATAGCAAAAGCACGTAGAATTCTGGAAAGAAGAGTTATAGTCAACCATCACTATAATGCACTTCTTAAGCCCATATTTTTGTTACTAGGTGGCCAACGGGTCGGCCATCGGTCGCATTGTATATATATAGTATGGGCTGCGAAATGCATTCAGCGGCCAGTAGACCGCTAGGTTCGCTATGCGCGTATAGCAAAAGCACGTAGAAATGTGGAAAGAAGAGTTACAGTCAACCATAAATATAACGCACTTGTTAAGGCCATATTTTTGTTACAAGGCGACCGACAAATTGGCCATCGGTCGCACTATATATATATATATATATATATATATATATATATATATATATATATATAGTATAGGCCGCGAAATGCATTGGGCGGCCAGTAGACCGCGAGGCTCGCTGTGCGCGTATGGCAAAAGCACGTAGAAATCTGGAAAGAAGAATTACAGTCAACCATCACTATAATGCACTTCTTATGATGATGATATGTGGTGTTTAATGGCGCAAGGGCCAGGTGTAGCCAAAGAGCGCCATGACAAGTGGTGATGTTGACGATGTATTATGGAGATGTGACTTGGCTGTAAAGTGGCCTAAAAATAGTTGCTGTAAAGTGCATTAAATCTACGTGATATAAAATTATGGCGATGATTAATGACGAATACTATGAACATTAAAATCTATCGTAGGAAAATGATGCAAAATGGAAAATATATAAGACAGCAAAATTACTTGGGGCACTGCTGCCTCGCCAGAGCCCTTGAAACACAAGGGCCTAGAGGCATGTGCTATTTAAAATAATTATCGCAGCGTCATCCTCTGAAGAGAGGAAGCGCTACGAACATGTGGGGCTAAAAACATGCAAGACAACATCTTTCAGAAAACTTAGGACGGCGTTGGTGTCAAATAAAGGTTGTGGGCCGAGTAGCATTGCGGAATGAAGGGGGATGTGATGCCGGTATGCTAAAGGAAAATGTTTCTTTCAGATTCGGCTTCCCGACACTCCAGTAGGACGTGGAGGACGGTCAGCCTCTCCCCGCATCTACCACAGGTTGGAGGATCATTTCCAGTGAGCAGAAAGTTATGCGTGCCAAACGTGTGTCCTATTCTGAGGCGACAGAATAGGACATCTGTTCGCCGTGATTTTGTTACGGAGGGCCAAGAAACTAACTGTGGCTTTATTACGTGCAGTTTATTATTTACTTCTGCGTCCCACATACGTTGCCAGTGGTTTCGCAGTTTTCTTCTTAAGAAAGGCTTCAGGTCTGTGACAGGGACCGAAGCAGTAGGACTAACTGCATGCAATGAAATGGATGTGGCCATCTGGTCCGCTAGTACGTTTCCCTCAATGCCCCTATGCCCAGGCACCCAGCATATAATCACATGTTGGTTGGATATATATGCTTTACACAGTACGGAGTAGAGTTCGTTAATTACCGGATTTTTGTGGTTACAGAATGACATCAAGGCCTTCACAACACTAAGGGAGTCCGTATATATAATTGATTTCTGGAGGTTTGATTTCTTTATATGCTTTACAACCGACAAGAGTGCGTAGGCCTCAGCCGTAAAGATACTGGTTTCCGGATGTAGTACGTCGGATTCCGAGAAAGATGGACCGACGGCTGCATAGGACACCCCGTCGCGTGACTTCGATGCATCTGTGTAGAACTCCGTGCAGGAATATTTGTACTGGATTTCCCGGAAATGCATTTGGATTTCTATCTCAGGAGCATGCTTTGTCACTTGCACAAAAGATATATCGCATTGTATGAGCTGCCACTCCCAAGGAGGTAGCAGCTTCGCTGGATGCATTAGGCGGAGCTCGAGGAGTGGGACATGCATTTGATCACTAAGCTCCCTCACACGCAGCGAGAAAGGCTGTCTTACGGAGGGACGATTATGAAAGAGTGTAGCATATGTCATATCGTTAACGGTATTGAAACATGGATGTTGAGGGTTAGAGTGGACTTTCAGGAAATATGTTTGGCTGATGTATGTTCTCTGCAGATGTAGTGACCACTCATTTGATTCTGCATATAAACTTTCGATGGGACTTGTTCTAAAAGCTCCAGTGGCCAGTCGGATTCCTAGATGGTGGACCGGATCTAGCATCTTTAGCGCGCTCGGGGCTGCAGAATGATAGATCACGGCACCATAGTCCAACCGTGATCGAATGAGGCTCTTGTAAAGGTTCATTAAACATTTCCTGTCGCTGCCCCATGTTGTGTGGGATAGCACTTTAAGTAAGTTCATTTTTTTAAGCATTTGACCTTGAGGTACTTTATGTGTGGAATAAAGGTTAATTTCGAATCAAGTATGATGCCTAAGAACTTGTGTTCTTTGATCACAGGAATTTGCTGGCCATACATTACGATACTGGGTTCTGCAGTAAGCCCTCTCTTTCTTGTGAAAAGCACACAAGAACTTTTGTTGGGGTTAACTTTAAATCCGTTTTCTTCTGCCCATTTGGACACTTTGTTCAAGCCCTGTTGAACTTGCCTCTCACATACAGTAAGGTTGCAGGATTTGAAACCTATCTGTATGTCGTCTACGTAAACAGAATAAAAAATGGCTGGCGGTAATGAAGCAGGAAGAGTGTTCATTTTCACGATGAAGAGAGTGCAGCTGAGTACACCTCCTTGAGGTACACCAGTTTCCTGTATAAAAGGTCGCGACAATACATTGCCGACTTTCACGCGGAATGTACGGTCGGACAAATAGCTTTCTATTAGCACGAGCATATTGCCACGGATGCCAATTCCCGGCAAGTCTCTCAAGATTCCATAGCGCCACGTAGTGTCGTACGCCTTCTCCATATCGAGGAATACGGATAGGAAATATTGTTTATGTAGAAAGGCGTCGCGAATGTTTCCCTCAATGCGCACAAGGTGATCGGTTGTGGACCGCCCTTCTCTGAAGCCACACTGAAAGGGATCGAGGATATTGTTGAGTTCAAGGAAATGTACTAGTCTGCGGTTAACCATTTTTTCAAAAAGCTTACAAAGACAATTTGTAAGAGCTATCGGACGGTAGCTTGCCGCCAAGGAAGGGTCTTTACCGTGCTTAAGAACAGGGACCACAATCGCTTCTTTCCATGTGGATGGGAGGTATCCCGTAACCCAAATAACGTTGAAGAGCGTGAGTAGTGTAAGTTTGGTGTCAGTGTGTAAGTTTCTGATCATTTCGTACATGACTCTATCAGGTCCCGGTGCAGAGCTTTTGCATGTGGTCAAAGCAGCTCTCAGCTCTGCAATACTGAACGGCCGGTTATAAGGTTCATTTTGTCTGGATTTTTGTATTATTGGCTTACATTCTTCTATTTGTTTGTATTTCAAAAATAATTGCGAATAGTGGTTTGAACTCGACACGCTCTCAAAGTGTTCTCCAAGTGTGTCCACCTGATCTTTCAGTGTTTCACCTTGTGTGTTCACCAAAGGGAGTGAATATGTTTGTCGCCCTTTTATCCTATTGACCCTGTTCCAGACTTTGGTCTCATCTGTATAGGAGTTGATACCAGATAAAAACTTCTGCCAACTCTCTCTTCTGGCTTGTCGGTGGGTTCGCCTGCCTTGGGATTTTACTTTTTTAAAATTGATAAGATTCTCCGCAGTGGGGGAGGCGCGTAGCATCCCCCACGCTTTGTTCTGTTTCCTACGAGCAATCCTACAATCGTCGTTCCACCACGGGACACGCCGTTTGCATGCCCATCCATTTACTTGTGATATACATTTAGTTGCGGCATCTATTATGAAGGCTGTAAAATATTCCACGGCAGCATCAATTCCTAACGAGGACATGTCATCCCATGATATACTGGTTAAGTTTTGGAATTTCTCCCAGTCTGCTGTCTCAGTCTTCCACCTAGGAGCCTGTGGTGGATATTCGTCTTCTTTAAGTGTTCTTAATAGTACGGGGAAGTGGTCGCTTCCGTAGGGATCGCTGGTAACTTCCCATTCTAGTTCAGGCAGTATGGACGGAGAAACTATGCTCAGATCAATTGAAGAAAAAGTATTGTTTGCAAGACAGTAATATGTGGGTTTCTTCTTATTGAGAAGGCACGCACCAGAAGAGAAAAGGAACTGTTCAATAAGACGACCTCGCGAATCTATACGAGAGTCGCCCCACATAGAGCTGTGCGCATTGAAATCGCCAAGAACAACGTAAGGTTCTGGCAATTGATCAATAAAGGATTGGAATTCGTGCTTCGTTAATTTGTAATGTGGGGGTATGTAAAGAGAGCTAATGGTGATGAGTTTGTTTAGGAGTACAGCTCGAACCGCCACAGCTTCGAGAGGCGTTTGTAGCTGTAAAAGTTGACATGCAATGCTCTTATGGATAGCAATGGCAACACCGCCCGATGATGCGACAGCACCATCGCGATCTTTGCGAAATGTTATATACTGTCGGAGAAAGTTTGTGTGTTTGGGTTTTAAGTTTGTTTCTTGTAAACACAGCACTTTGGGATTGTGTTTGTGGATTAGTTCTTGAACATCATCAAGGTTTCTAAGGAGACCTCTGACGTTCCACTGAATTATCTATGTATCCATATTGGAGGTCAATAGGTGCTGTGTTTACGGAAACGGAAGAGATGCCTTAGATTACAGAGCCCTTTCGAGGCCCTGTAACAGGGGTTTTGCTCTTTCTGAAGCGTTCGAGCGAGTGTCGACGCTCCTTCGGCGCTAGGTGCGCCTTGAGGATAGGTGTTGTGTCCATTGCCTCTAGTGAGGCGCCGGACACGTGCTCTTGCGAGCGAGAAGTTACCAGGGAAGATCCCGCCTTGGAGGGCAAGACCCCTGTGCCCACCAGCCCGGAGGTCGATGGGGCTCCCTGAGGGATTTGGCTGCGCCGGCTGTTGCCAGCGCTGGAAAGGGCCGGGGAGGTTGGGGCAGCCTCGGCTGCGCCCACCTTCGGGGTCGATGGCCCCGTTTGCTGAGTAGGCGGAGCAGCGCTAGCTGCAACCGCCGCGGGGGCAGATGGCGTAACTGCCGACTCACTGCCTGTGGGTCGGACAGCCACCGGAGGCCGCTGTGACGCTGCCCCCTGACGCCGCGCCACTTCGGCAAAGCTTTTCTTTGGCAGGTACACTACCCGCCTGCGTGCCTCTTTGAAGGATATATTCTCTTTTACTTTGATCGTTACTATTTCTTTTTCCTTCTTCCATGAGGGGCACGACCGCAAGTACGCGGCGTGATCCCCGTCACAGTTTACACAGTGGAAAGCGTTCTCACAAGCTTCAGAGGTGTGTTCTTGGGCACTACATTTAGCACAAGTCTGGCGGCCTCGGCAGCTCTGCGAGCTGTGACCGAAGCGCTGGCATTTGAAACAACGGAGTGGGTTTGGCACGTACGGCCTAACACGGAGCTTGATGTACCCGGCCTCGATTGACTCGGGCAAGATACTTGATGCAAAAGTAATTATTAGGTGCTTCGTCTGGATCTCTTTACCATCCCGCCTCATCTTAATTCTTCTGACGTTGATCACATTTTGTTCGCTGAAGCCCTCCAGGAGCTCCGCCTCAGTCAGGTCAATCAAATCATCATCTGACACAACACCACGGGTGGTGTTCATTGTACGGTGTGAGGTTACTGTTATGGGGGTCTCCCCAAATGACACTAGTTTCTGTATATTCTCATATTGTTTCAGATCGCGGAGCTCCAAGAGGAGGTCACCGCTTCCCATTCTCGACACCTTGTAACCTGGACCAAAAACATCAGTCAAGTACTTTGAGACAAGGAATGGGGAAATGCTTCGAACTGCTTTGTTTGGCTTTTCAGAGTGGATAACGTGGAAGCGCGGGAAATTCTGGATTTGGTGTCCAAAAAACTTGAAGACATCTTCGGTGCGCCCTTGTTTCTGAGGGCGATCAACAAGGGAGGGGAAAGAAGTTTCCATGAAAATATGTGTACATTCGGCAACAGCGCCGACCGCCCACCATGGAGTCCAACGAGGGGACGCGGCAGAGCTTGCATACAAGTCTGCACGACGCCAGTCGTACGCCGTCACTATAACCGAATATGGTTTACTCAAGGTTGGATAGCCACACAGGGTTAACCCTTGCCGCCAAGGAGAAAGGAAGTAAATAGAAGAGAGAAGAAGACAGGAAAGATGTAAAGTGAGAGATAAAGACGAAGGTTTGAGAAGAGAGAGACAGGAAAAGGCGACTACCGGTTTCCCCCGGGTGGGTCAGTCCGGGGGTGCCGTCTACGTGAAGCAGAGGATGAAGGTACACAATGTACCTTCATCCTGTAACACTGAATGAAGTTGCGTCCGTTATAAAAGCCTTGAACAATAGCACCAGTTGTGACATAGACGGTCTTCAAGTTGGCCCTATTAAACACGTGGTTGACATTATTGCCCCAGTACTCGCTCATATTTTTAACACGTGCTTGCAATCGGCAATTTTTCCGGCGAAAATGCAGTTTGCAAAGGTTACTGTTATTTATAAAAAAGGAGATCGTAATGATCTGGGAAATTACAGGCCGGTATCCATTCTACCCGTGTTTTCAAAAGTGTTCGAAAAAATTTTGTGTCCAAGGATGACACACTTCATTGAAAAACATAACTTGTTAACACCACATCAATACGGTTTGCGTAAGAACAAATCAGTCGAGTTAGCATTACTAGAACAGAAAGAATATATACTAACAGAGTTTGAGAACAGAGCAATTGTTGTTGGTATTTTCGTAGATTTTTCAAAAGCATTTGATTTAGTTGACCATAATATTTTGCTGGAGAAATTACAGAATTATGGGATACGAGGACAGTCACCATCTCTTATAAAATCCTACCTTTCCAACAGATCCCAAGTTGTTAAAATAGACACTTTTACTTCAAAAGCCAGGACTGTTCATAGCGGAGTGCCCCAGGGAAGTATTTTAGGCCCTATACTTTTTAATATTTATATTAACGATATCGTCAACATAAACCCTCAGGCAAGATTTATCATCTATGCAGATGACACCAGTATTTTTTTCGCTGGTAATGACATCCATACTCTAATTAAACAATGTAACAGTACAATGAAATCCTTAGAGGAATGGCCGAAACTAAATCTAATGAAGGTAAATGAGAGCAAAACGAAAGCAGTTATATTTAAGCCGAAACATAAACATATACCTCTGCATCAAGATATTAAATTAAACTCGCGCAGTATTGAAATAGTCGAGAATTTCAAATGTCTGGGTGTCGTCTTTTCCGCGAACATGTCTTGGGATAGTCATGTCAAAAATGTTGTAATCAAACTGAGCCAAATAACAGGTGTAATAGGCCGATTAAGGTACATTCTTCCTGCGCGCATTAAACTCTTGCTATATAATGCCCTTTTTTATTCACAGTTGAACTATTGTCAGTTAGTGTGGGGAAACACGACATCCAACAATCTAGAGCATATTCACTTAGTACAGAAAAAATATCTCCGACATACATATAATGCTCCCTACACTGCATCGACAATAACTTTCTTCATGAACACCGGGGTAATTCCAGCGTATAATCTGTACAAATATCGATTAAGTCGTGTCTACAAGGCAGAAGTCTATAAGAATATTTTTAATCTGCATAAACTCGCCCAATTGCAAACTAGACCACCACATTATAGCACAAGACACTTTGAAGACTGGACAGTACCGACACCACGGTCAAACTATGGGAAACAGTGTCTGAGGTATACATTACCCACACTCCTAAACTATTACAATTCGGTTGGTTTCAATCTCTTCTCTTCGTCTCTCAGTGAGCTCCGGCTGATGTATGTGATTAATTTGTAATACTTCTATGACCATTATATGTGTATTTTTCCTTGATGATCTTCGTGACTTCTTGAGTTATGTATATGATGTGCAATAATATGTATGTACGGTATACATGCGTATATTTGAATGAAAGATTCTGATGCTGCTTCTGTCCAAATGAGGGATGGGGGACTTGTCAAGCTGTTCAATGGACAGCTTTTTTTCCTCCACCTCTCCATCTGTATCTTACAAGATCTGTACCTTACAAGATGGAAATAAACTTTCATTTCATTTCATTTCATTTCACTTTCATTTCATTTCAAAGAAGTGTGTTGCCGCCGCCGAGGGGCCGTAAAGGTCCAAACACCCGGCATTGGCTCAACCCCCAGGATCCCCTTTTCCCCGGACACGGCTAAGCCACGCACGGCTACACGCGGGAGGGTCCAACCCCCATGTGCTCGGGTACGTGGTGTCGCAACACACCAAACGCCTGCTGACGCAGACGCCCCTGCGGGGGTGTGCTCGGGTCCGTGGTGTCGCAACATACCAAACGCCTGCTGACGCAGACGCCCCTGCGGGGTGCACTTCTTAAGCCCATATTGTTGTTACTAGACGGCCAACGGATCGGCCATCGGTTGCACTGTATATATATAGTATAGGCTGCGAAATGTATTGAACGGCCAGTAGACCGCGAGAATCGCTATGCGCGTATGGCAAAAGCACGTAGAAATCTGGAAAGAAGAGCTACAATCAACCATCACTATAATGCACTTAATAAGCCCATATTTTTATAAGTAGGGGTCCAACGAATCGGCCATCGGTCGCACTGTATATATATAGTATAGGCTGCGAAATGTATTGAACGGCCAGTAGACCGCGAGGATCGCTATGCGCGTATGGCAAAAGCACGTAGAAATCTGGAAAGAAGAGCTACAATCAACCATCACTATAATGCAGTTATAAAGCCCATATATTTATAAGTAGGCGTCCAACGAATCGTCCATCGGTCGCCTAGCATATATATAGTGTAGACTGCGAAATGCATTGAGCGGCCAGTAGACCGCGAAGCTCGCTATGCGCGTATGGCAAAAGCACGTAGAAATCTGGAAAGAAGAGTTACAGTCGACCATCGCTATAATGCACTTCTTAGGCCCATATTTTTGTTACTAGGCGGCCAACGGATCGGCCATCGGTCGCACTGTATATATATACTATAGGCTACGAAATGCATTCAGCGGCCAGCAGACCGCGAGGCTCGCTATGCCAGTATATCAAACGCACGTAGAAATCTGGAAAGAAGAGTTATAATCAACCATCGCTATAATGCACTTCTTGAGCCCATATTTTTGTTACTAGGCGGCCAACTAATCGGCCATCCGCCGCCCTGTATGTATATAGTAAGGGCTGCGAAATGCATTGAGCGGCCAGTAGACCGCGAGGATCGCTATGCGCGTATGGCAAAAGCACGTAGATATCTGGAAAGAAGAGTTAAAGTAACCTATAACTAATATGCACTTCTTAAGCCCATATTTTTGTTATAGGCGGACAACGGATGGGCCATCGGCCGCTGTGTAAATATATACAGGCTGGAAATTGCATTGAGCTGTCAGCAGAACGCGAGGCTCGCTACGCGCGTATGGCAAAAGCACATACAAATCTGGAAAGAAGAGTGATAGTCAACCATCACTATAATGCACGTAAGCCCATAATTTGTTACTGTTCGGCCAACGGATCAGCCATCGGTGGCACTATATATATATATATATATAGTACAGGCTGCGAAATGCACTGAGCGGCCAGTAGACCGCGAGGCTCGCTATGCGCGTATAGTAAAAGCACGTAGAAATTTGCAAAGCGGAATTACAGTCCACCATCACCACAATGCACTTAAGCCCATATTCTTGTTACTAGGCGGCCAAGTGATCTGCCATCGGTCGCACCGTGTATATACAGTGTAGGCTGCGACATGCATTGAGCGGCCAGTAGACCGCGAGGCTCGCTATGCGCTTATAGCAAACGCACCTAGAAATCTAGTAAGAAGAGTTATAATCAACCATCACTCCAATGCACTTCTTATTCCCATATTTTGTTACTAGGCGGCCAACGGATCGGCCATCGGTCGCACTGTATGTATATAGTAAGGGCTGCGAAATGCATTGAGCGGCCAGTAGACCGCGAGGCTCGCTATGCGCGTAATGCAAAAACACGTGGAAATCTGGAAAGCAGAGTTAAAGTCAACCATCACCATAATGCACTTCTTAAGCCTATATTTTTGGTACTAGGCGGCTAACGGATCGGCCATCGGTCGCACTGTATATATATAGTATAGGCTGCGAAATGCATTGAGCGGCCAGTAGACCGCCAGGCTCGCTATGCACGTATAGCAAAAAAACGTTGAAATCTCTAAAGAAGAGTTACAGTCAACCATCACTATAATGCACTTCTTAAGCCCATATTCTTGTTACTAGGCGGCCAACGGATCGGCCATCGGTCGCACTGTATATATATACTATAGGCTGCGAAATGCATCGAGCGGCCAGTAGACCACGAGGCTCGCTTTGCGCGTATATTCAAAGCACGTAGAAATCTGGAAAGAAGAGTTACAGTCAACCATCACTATAATGCACTTCTTAAGCCCATATTGTTGTTACTAGGCGGCCAACGGATCGGCCATCGGTCGCACTGTATATATATAGTATAGGCTGCGAAATGTATTGAACGGCCAGTAGACCGCGAGGATGGCTATGCCCGTATGGCAAAAGCACGTAGAAATCTGGAAAGAAGAGCTACAATCAACCATCACTATAATGCACTTATTAGGCCCATATTTTTATAAGTAGGCGTCCAACGAATCGTCCATCGGTCGCCTAGTATTTATATAGTGTAGGCTGCGAAGTGCATTGAGCGGCCCGTAGACCGCGAGGCTCGCTATGCGCGTATGGCAAAAGCACGTAGATATCTGGAAAGAAGAGTTACAGTCGACCATCGCTATAATGCACTTCCTAGGCCCATATTTTTGTTACTAGGCGGCCAACGGATCGGCCATCGGTCGCTTTGTTTATATATAGTAAAGGCTGCGAAACGCAGTGAGCGGTCAGGAGACTGCGAGGCTCGCTATGCGCTTATGGCAAATCACCTAGAAATCTGGAAAGAAGAGTTACAGTCAACCATCACTATAATGCACTTCTTAAGCCCATATTTTTGTTACTAGGCGGCCAACGGATCGGCCATCGGTCGCAGTGTAGATATATACTATAGGGTACGAAATGCATTCAGCGACCAGAAGACCGCGAGGCTCGCTATGCCAGTATAGCAAACGCACGTAGAAATCTGGAAAGAAGAGTTATAATCAACCATCGCTATAATGCACTTCTTAAGCCCATATTTTTGTTACTAGGCGGCCAACTAATCGGCCATCGGTCGCGCTGTATGTATATAGTAAGGGCTGCGAAATGCATTGAGCAGCCAGTAGACCGCGAGGATCGCTATGCGCGTATTGCAAAAGCACGTAGAAATCTGGAAAGAAGAGTTATAGTCAACCATCACTATAATGCACTTCTTAAGCCCATATTTTTGTTACTAGGCGGCCAACGGGTCGGCCATCGGTCGCATTGTATATATATAGTATGGGCTGCGAAATGCATTGAGCGGCCAGTAGACCGCTAGGTTCGCTATGCGCGTATAGCAAAAGCACGTAGAAATGTGGAAAGACGAGTTACAGTCAACCATCAATATAACGCACTTGTTAAGGCCATATTTTTGTTACAAGGCGACCGACGGATTGGCAATCGGTCGCACTATATATTCATAGTATAGGCCGCGAAATGCATTGAGCGGCCAGTAGACCGCCAGGCTCGCTATGCACGTATAGGAAAAGCACGTAGAAATCTGAAAAGAAGAGTGATAGTCAACGATCACTATAATGCACTTCTTAAGCCCATATTCTTGTTACTAGTCGGGCAACGGATCGGCCATCGGTCGCACTGTATAGATATAGTATAGGCTGCGAAATGCATTGAGCGGCCAGTAGACAGCCAGGCTCGCTATGCACGTATAGCAAAAACACGTAGAAATCTCGAAAGAAGAGTTACAGTCAACCATCACTATAATGTACTTTTAAGCCCCATATTTTGTTACTAGGCGGCCAACGGATCGGCCATCGGTCGCGCTGTATGTATATAGTAAGGGCTGCGAAATGCATTGAGCGGCCAGTAGACCGCGAGGATCGCTATGCGCGTATAGCAAAAGCACGTAGAAATCTGGAAAGAAGAGTTATAGTCAACCATCGCTATAATGCACTTCTTAAGCCCATATTTTTGTTACTAGGCGGCCAACAGGTCGGCCATCGGTCGCATTGTATATATATAGTATGGCTGCGAAATGCATTGGGCGGCCAGTAGACCGCGAGGCTCGCTATGCGCGTATGGCAAAAGCACGTAGAAATTTGGAAAGAAGAATTACAGTCAACCATCACTATAATGCACTTATTAGGATCATATTTTTATAAGTAGGCGTCCAACGAATCAGCAATCGGTCGCACTGTATAAATATAGTATAGGCTGCGAAATATATTGAACGGCCAGTAGACCGCGAGGATCGCTATGCGCGTATGGCAAAAGCACGTAGAAATCTGGAAAGAAGAGCTACAATCAACCATCACTATAATGCACTTATTAAGCCCATATATTTATCAGTAGGCGTCGAACGAATCGTCCATCGGTCGCCTAGCATATATATAGTGTAGGCTGCGAAATGCATTGAGCGGCCAGTAGACCGCGAGGCTCGCTATGCGCGTATGGCAAAAGCACGTAGAAATCTGGAAAGAAGAGTTACAGTCGACCATAGCTATAATGCACTTCTTAAGCCCATATTTTTATAAGTAGGCGTCCAACGAATCGTCCATCGGTCGCCTAGTATATATATAGTGTAGGCTGCGAAGTGCATTGAGCGGCCAGTAGACCGCGAGGCTCGCTATGCGCGTATAGCAAAAGCACGTTGAAATCTGAAAAGAAGAGTCATATACAACCATCAATATAATGCAGTTGTTAAGCCCATATTTTTGTTTCAAGGCGGCCAACGGATCGGCCATCGATCGCATTATATATATATATATATATATATATATATATATATATATATATATATATATATATATATATATATATATATATATATATATATATATATATAGTATAGGCTGCGAAATGCACTGAGCGGCCAGTAGACCGCGAGGCTCGCTATGCGCGTATGGCAAAAGCACGTAGAAATCTGGAAAGAAGAGTTATAGTCAACCATCACTATAATGCACTGCTTAAGCCCATATTTTGTTACTAGGCGGCCTACGGATCGGCCATCGGTCGCGCTGTATGTATATAGTAAGGGCTGCGAAATGCATTGAGCGGCCAGTAGACCGCGAGGATCGCTATGCGCGTATAGCAAAAGCACGTAGAAATCTGGAAAGAAGAGTTATAGTCAACCATCACTATAATGCACTTCTTAAGCCCATATTTTTGTTACTAGGCGGCCAACAGGTCGGCCATCGGTCGCATTGTATATATATAGTATGGGCTGCGAAATGCATTGAGCGGCCAGTAGACCGCTAGGTTCGCTATGCGCGTATAGCAAAAGCACGTAGAAATGTGGAAAGAAGAGTTACAGTCAACCATCAATATAACGCACTTGTCAAGGCCATATTTTTGTTACAAGGCGACCGACGGATTGGCCATCGGTCGCACTATATATGTATAGTATAGACCGTGAAATGCATTGGGCGGCCAGTAGACCGCGAGGCTCGCTATGCGCGTATGGCAAAAGCACGTAGAAATTTGGAAAGAAGAATTACAGTCAACCATCACTATAATGCACTTATTAGGATCATATTTTTATAAGTAGGCATCTAACGAATCAGCCATCGGTCGCACTGTGTAAATATAGTATAGGCTGCGAAATATATTGAACGGCCAGTAGACCGCGAGGATCGCTATGCGCGTATGGCAAAAGCACGTAGAAATCTGGAAAGCAGAGTTGCAGTCGACCATCGCATAATGCTCTTCTTAGGCCCATATTTTTGTTACTAGGCGGGCAACGGATCGGCCATCGGTCGCTTTCTATATTTATAGTAAAGGCGGCGAAACGCAGTGAGCGGTCAGGAGACTGCGAGGCTCGCTATGCGCGTATGGCAAAAGCACCTAGAAATCTGGAAAGAAGAGTTACAGTCGACCATAGCTATAATGCACTTCTTAGGCCCATATTTTTGTTACTAGGCGGCCAACGGATCGGCCATCGGTCGCTTTGTATATATATAGTAAACGCGGCGAAACGCAGTGAGCGGTCAGGAGACTGCGAGGCTCGCTATGCGCGTATGGCAAAAGCACCTAGAAATCTGGAAAGAAGAGTTACAGTCAACCATCACTATAATGCACTTGTTAAGCCCATATTTTTGTTTCAAGGCGGCCAACGGATCGGCCATAGGTCGCACTAATTATAGATAGTATAGGCTGCGAAATGCATTGGGTGGCCAGTAGACCGCGAGGCTCGCTATGCGCGTATGGCAAAATCACGTAGAAATCTGGAAAGAAGAGTTAAGGTAACCCATAACTGAAATGCACTTCTTAAGCCCATATTTTTGTTATAGGCGGACAACGGATCGGCCATCGGCCGCAGTGTATATATATATACAGGCTGGAAATTGAATTGAGCTGTCAGCAGAACGCCAGGCTCGCTACGCGCGTATGGCAAAAGCACATACAAATCTGGAAAGAAGAGTTATAGTCAACCATCACTATAATGCACGTAAGCCCATAATTTGTTACAGTTCGGCCAACGGATCAGCCATCGGTGGCACTATATATATATATGTATATATATATAGTATAGGCTGCGAAATGCACTGAGCGGCCAGTAGACCGCGAGGCTCGCTATGCGCGTATAGTAAAAGCACGTAGAAATCTGCAAAGCAGAATTACAGTCCACAATCACCACAATGCACTTCTTAAGCCCATATTCTTGTTACTAGGCGGCCAAGTGATCTGCCATCGGTCGCACTGTGTATATACAGTATAGGCCGCGAAATGCATTAGGCGGCCCGTAGACCGCGAGGCTCGCTATGCGCGTATGGCAAAAGCACGTAGAAATCTGGAAAGAAGAATTACAGTCAACCATCACTATAATGCAATTCTTAAGCCCATATTGTTGTTACTAGGCGGCCAACGGATCGGCCATCGGTCGCACTGTATATATATATTATAGGCTGCGAAATGTATTGAACGGCCAGTAGACCGCGAGAATCGCTATGCGCGTATGGCAAAAGCACGTAGAAATCTGGACAGAAGAGCTACAATCAACCATCACTATAATGCACCTATTAGGCCAATATATTTATAAGTAGGCGTCCAACGAATCGTCCATCGGTCGCCTAGCATATATATAGTGTAGGCTGCGAAATGCATTGAGCGGCCAGTAGACCGCGAGGCTCGCTATGCGCGTATGGCAAAAGCACGTAGAAATCTGGAAAGCAGAGTTACAGTCGACCATCGCATAATGCTCTTCTTCGGCCCATATTTTTGTTACTAGGCGGCCAACGGATCGGCCATCGGTCGCTTTCTATATTTATAGTAAAGGCGGCGAAACGCAGTGAGCGGTCAGGAGACTGCGAGGCTCGCTATGCGCGTATGGCAAAAGCACCTAGAAGTCTGGAAAGCTTAAGCCCATATTTTTGTTACTAGGCGGCCAACGGATGGGCATCGGTCGCACTGTATATATATACTATAGGCTACGAAATGCATTCAGCGGCTAGCAGACCGCGAGGCTCGCTATGCCAGTATATCAAACGCACGTAGAAATCTGGAAAGTAGAGTTATAATCAACCATCGCTATAATGCACTTCTTAAGCCCATATTTTTGTTACTAGGCGGCCAACTAATCGGCCATCGGTCGCCCTGTATGTATATAGTAAGGGCGGCGAAATGCATTGAGCGGCCAGTAGACCGCGAGGATCGCTAAGCGCGCATAGCAAAAGCACGTAGAAATCTGGAAAGAAGAGCTACAATCAACCATCACTATAATGCACTTCTTAAGCCCATATTTTTGTAAGTAGGCGTCCAACGAATCGTCCATCGGTCGCCTAGTATATATATAGTGTAGGCTGCGAAGTGCATTGAGCGGCCAGTAGACCGCGAGGCTCGCTATGCGCGTATAGCAAAAGCACGTTGAAATCTGAAAAGAAGAGTCATAGTCAACCATCAATATAATGCAGTTGTTAAGCCCATATTTTTGTTTCAAGGCGGCCAACGGATCGGCCATCGATCGCATTATATATATATATATATATATATAGTATAGGCTGCGAAATGCACTGAGCGGCCAGTAGACCGCGAGGCTTCCTATCCGCGTCTAGCAAAAGCACGTAGAAATCTGGAAAGAAGAGTTATAGTCAACCATCACTATAATGCACTGCTTAAGCCCATATTCTAGTTACTAGGCGGCCAACGGATCGGCCATTCGTCGCATATATATATATATATATATATATATATATATATATATATATATATATATATATATATATATATATATATATATATAGTATAGGCAGCGAAATGCATTGTGCGGCCAGTAGACCGCGAGGATCGCTATGCGCGTATAGCAAAAGCACGTAGAAATCTGGAAAGAAGAGTTATAGTCAACCATGACTATAATGCACTTCTTAAGCCCATATTTTTGTTACTAGGCGGCCAACGGATCGGCCATCGGTCGCACTGTATATATGTAGTATAGGCTGCGAAATGCATTGAACGGCCAGTAGACCGCGAGAATCGCTATGCGCGTATGGCAAAAGCACGTAGAAATCTGGAAAGAAGAGCTACAATCAACCATCACTATAATGCACTTATTAGGATCATATTTATAAGTAGGCGTCCAACGAATCGGCCATCGGTCGCACTGTATATATATAGTATAGGCTGCGAAATATATTGAACGGCCAGTAGACCGCGAGGATCGCTATGCGCGTATGGCAAAAGCACGTAGAAATGTGGAAAGAAGAGTTACAGTCAACCATCAATATAACGCACTTGTTAAGGCCATATTTTTGTTACAAGGCGACCGACGGATTGGCCATCGGTCGCACTATATATATATAGTATAGGCCGCGAAATGCATTGGGCGGCCAGTAGACCGCGAGGCTCGCTATGCGCGTATGGCAAAAGCACGTAGAAATCTGGAAAGAAGAATTACAGTCAACCATCACTATAATGCACTTCTTAAGCCCATATTGTTGTTACTAGGCGGCCAACGGATCGGCCATCGGTCGCACTGTATATATGTAGTATAGGCTGCGAAATGCATTGAACGGCCAGTAGACCGCGAGAATCGCTATGCGCGTATGGCAAAAGCACGTAGAAATCTGGAAAGAAGAGCTACAATCAACCATCACTATAATGCACTTATTAGGATCATATTTATAAGTAGGCGTCCAACGAATCGGCCATCGGTCGCACTGTATATATATAGTATAGGCTGCGAAATATATTGAACGGCCAGTAGACCGCGAGGATCGCTATGCGCGTATGGCAAAACCACGTAGAAATCTGGAAAGAAGAGCTACAATCAACCATCACTATAATGCACTTCTTAAGCCCATATTTTTATAAGTAGGCGTCCAACGAATCGTCCATCGGTCGCCTAGTATATATATAGTGTAGGCTGCGAAATGCATTGAGCGGCCAGTAGACCGCGAGGCTCTCTATGCGCGTATAGCAAAAGCACGTTGAAATCTGGAAAGAAGAGTCATAGTCAACCATCAATATAATGCACTTGTTAAGCCCATATTTTTGTTTCAAGGCGGCCAACGGATCGGCCATCGATCGCATTATATATATATATATAGTATAGGCTGCGAAATGCATTGAGCGGCCAGTAGACCGCGAGGCTCGCCATGCGCGTATAGCAAAAGCACGTAGAAATGTGAAAAGAAGAGTTAAAGTAACCCATAACTAAAATGCACTTCTTAAGCCCATATTTTTGTTATAGGCGGACAACGGATCGGCCATCGGCCGCAGTGTATATATATATACAGGCTGGAAATTGCATTGAGCTGTCAGCAGAACGCGAGGCTCGCTACGCGCGTATGGCAAAAGCACATACAAATCTGGAAAGAAGAGTTATAGTCAACCATCACTATAATGCACGTAAGCCCATAATTTGTTACTGTTCGGCCAACGGATCAGCCATCGGTGGCACTATATATATATATATATATATATATATATATATATATATATATAGTATAGGCTGCGAAATGCACTGAGCGGCCAGTAGACCGCGAGGCTCGCTATGCGCGTATAGTAAAAGCACGTAGAAATCTGCAAAGCAGAATTACAGTCCACCATCACCACAATGCACTTCTTAAGCCCATATTCTTGTCACTAGGCGGCCAAGTGATCTGCCATCGGTCGCACTGTGTATATACAGTATAGGCTGCGACATGCATTGAGCGGCCAGTAGACCGCGAGGCTCGCTATGCGCGTATAGCAAAAGCACGTTGAAATCTGGAAAGAAGAGTCATAGTCAACCTTCAATATAATGCACTCGTTAAGCCCATATTTTTGTTTCAAGGCGGCCAACGGATCGGCCATCGATCGCATTATATATATATATATATATAGTATAGGCTGCGAAATGCACTGAGCGGTCAGAAGACCGCGAGGCTTCCTATCCGCGTCTAGCAAAAGCACGTAGAAATCTGGAAAGAAGAGGTATAGTCAACCATCACTATAATGCACTGCTTAAGCCCATATTCTTGTTACTAGGCGGCCAACGGATCGGCCATTGGTCGCATTATATATATATATATATATATATATATATATATATATATATATATATATATATATATTTAGTTGAAGAAACGAAGGAGCACGCTTACGAAAATTCCATTTTTAATGTTGTAACGTTTCGGCCGTGGCACGGCCTTCGTCAGAATACACACAGATACAAGTGCGCACCCGCTTTTAGCGCACCCGCCTAGCTGGTAGATTTTATCTCCTCCCGAAAATTCATAAGGAAAACAACCCAGGGCGACCAATAGTTTCAGGAATAGGTACCGTCACAGAGAATTTGTCCCGCTATGTAGATAACCTTATCAGTTCAATCCCTCCTAAATTTTCTTCTTACATCAAAGATACTAACCACTTCCTGTCTGATATCGCTGACTTGCATGTTCCTAGCGATGCTCTTCTAGTCACACTAGACGTGGCGTCGCTATACACGAACATTCCCCATACAGATGGGATTCAATCTGTACTCAGGGCATATAACGACTCTGCAGATGACAAACCCATTGACGATTCTACCCTTGGCATAATTCTAACACTAATCCTTGAACTTAACAACTTTGAATTCGACGGCGAACATTTTGTTCAAACTAGTGGTACTTCCATGGGCACAAAAATAGGTCCCAATTATGCTAACATTTTTATGGGCATGCTAGAAAAGAATTTCCTCGCCACTCGTGACCTCAAACCATTCTATTACAAACGCTTCATCGATGATATTTTCTTAATTTGACACCATGGTGAAGCTGCATTACTTTCCTTCATTACTGATTTTAACAACGCCGCACCGTCCATTACCTTTTCCCATTCCTATTCATCACTCAGCATAAACTTTCTTGACGTCTCGGTATCTCTGAGTAATGGTAACTTGACGACAAATCTTTACAGAAAGCCCACTGACCGACAGCGATATCTGCATTTCAAAAGCAGCCATGTCAAACATTGCAAAACGAGCATTCCCTACAGCCAAGCTATCCGGTTCAAAAGAATTTGTTCGGAGGACAGTGAATTCACTCGCAACTGTAACCAGCTTCGCAACGCACTAACCGTACAAAAATACCCTTTACAAATAATTGACGATGCCCTTAAAAGGGCCGACTACCTCGACCGGAAAGAACTGATCTGCACGGACCAGCGATCGGCGCCAATTTCACGTACTAACCTTATCCTAACACATTCTGCATCCATTCCTAACGTGTCGCACATTCTCAGGAAGCATTACAACTTACTGAGACAGAGCGACCGACTTAAAAACATTTTCACGGAATCGCCAAGAGTGGTCTATCGTCGCTCTAGGAATCTGAGTGACATAGTAACCTCATCTAAGACTAAAGCGATTGCTCCTTCTGGCTGTCATCCCTGCAATAAGCCCCGTTGTAAAGTCTGTACACATATGACCACATCAATGACTGCTAGAAGCACAACATCTAATTTTTCTGTTAAAATCAATGGTGACTTCACTTGCGACAGTACTAACATCATCTATCTGCTTGAATGTTCAGTGTGCCATATGCAATATATCGGTCAGATCGAAACATCTTTTCGTGTAAGATTTAACAACCACAAAGCACACGCCAACAGCTTGCCGCACCTTCCATTGTCTAAACATGTTCGACTGCCAGGTCATACGTTTGACAACATCAAAGCAACAGTAATACAATCAGGTTTCAAATCGCACCACGATCGAGAAGTACGAGAATCCTTTTTCATTCATAAATTTAACACTGTGTCATCCGGTATCAACGAGAGCGCAGGCAAAATGTCGTGCCTGTCTGCCATAGCTTGATGTGTATATTCTTGTAGAGTTGACAAACCATGCCAAATTAGTTTGGTCCTAGGTTTGCCATGTCGCAATTGATATCATCCTGTAACTTCATGTACCATCATCGTGATACCACAATGATATTTCATACATATAATTTATCGGCGTATGTTATACTTACTGCTGTACTTTTCTGTTCTTATTCGCAAGTGTACAAGCGCATGTACTGCTGATTATGCCCACGTGCGCACGCCCATAAAAGCGGGTGCGCACTTGTATCTGTGTGTATTCTGACGAAGGCCGTGCCACGGCCGAAACGTTACAACATTAAAAATGGAATTTTCGTAAGTGTGCTCCTTCGTTTCTTCAACTATCTATGCACCGGACCTACAGAACTTTTCCTTGATATATATATATATATATATATATATATATATATATATATATATATATGTATAGTATAGGCAGCGAAAAAATTGTGCGGCCAGTAGACCGCGAGGATCGCTATGCGCGTATAGCAAAAGCACGTAGAAATCTGGAAAGAAGAGTTATAATCAACCAACACTATAATGCACTTCTTAAGCCCATATTTTTGTTACTAGGCGGCCAACAGGTCGGCCATCGGTCGCATTGTATATATATAGTATGGGCTGCGAAATGCATTGAGCGGCCAGTAGACCGCTAGGTTCGCTATGCGCGTATAGCAAAAGCACGTAGAAATGTGGAAAGAAGAATTACAGTCAACCATCAATATACCGCACTTGTTAAGGCCATATTTTTGTTACAAGCGACCGAAGGATTGGCCATCGGTCGCACTATATATATATAGTATAGGCTG
Organism: Dermacentor variabilis; assembly: GCF_050947875.1. Classification (NCBI taxonomy): domain Eukaryota; kingdom Metazoa; phylum Arthropoda; class Arachnida; order Ixodida; family Ixodidae; genus Dermacentor; species Dermacentor variabilis. The sequence goes on along the minus strand of NC_134573.1, from coordinate 4,185,620 downwards.
CGAAATGTATTGAACGGCCAGTAGACCGCGAGAATCGCTATGCGCGTATGGCAAAAGCACGAAAAAATCTGGAAAGAAGAGCTACATTCAACCATCACTATAATGCACTTATTAATCCCATATTTTTATAAGTAGGCGTCCAACGAATCGGCCATCGGTCGCACTGTATGTATATAGTATAGGCTGCGAAATGTATAGAACGGCCAGTAGACCGCGAGGATCGCTATGCGCGTATAGCAAAAGCACGTAGAAATCTGGAAAGAAGTGTTGTAATCAACCAACACTATAATGCACTTCTTAAGCCCATATTGTTGTTACTAGGCGGCCAACGGATCGGCCATCGGTCGCACTGTATATATATAGTATAGGCTGCGAAATGTATTGAACGGCCAGTAGACCGCGAGAATCGCTATGCGCGTATGGTAAAAGCACGAAAAAATCTGGAAAGAAGAGCTACAATCAACCATCACTATAATGCACCTATTAAGCCCATATTTTTATAAGTAGGCGTCCAACGAATCGGCCATCGGTCGCACTGTATATATATAGTATAGGCTGCGAAATGTATTGAACGGCCAGTAGACCGCGAGGATCGCTATGCGCGTATGGCAAAAGCACGTAGAAATCTGGAAAGAAGAGCTACAATCAAGCATCACTATAATGCACTTATTAAGCCCATATATTTATAAGTAGGCGTCCAACTTATCGTCCATCAGTCGCCTAGCATATATATAGTGTAGGCTGCGAAATGCATTGAGCGGCCAGTAGACAGCCAGGCTCGCTATGCACGTATAGCAAAAACACGTAGAAATCTCGAAAGAAGAGTTACAGTCAACCATCACTATAATGTACTTTTAAGCCCCATATTTTGTTACTACGCGGCCAACGGATCGGCCATCGGTCGCACTGTATGTATATACTATAGGCTGCGAAATGCATTGGGTGGCCAGTAGACCGTGAGGCTCGCTATGCGCGTATGGCAAAAGCACGTAGAAATCTGGAAAGCAGAGTTAAAGTCAACCATCACCATAATGCTCTTCTTAAGCCCATATTTTTGCTACTAGGCGGCTAACGGATCGGCCATCGGTCGCATTGTATATATATAATATGGGCTGCGAAATGCATTGAGCGGCCAGTAGACCGCGAGGCTCGCCATGCGCGTATAGCAAAAGCACGTAGAAATCTCAAAAGAAGAGTTATAGTCAACCATCACAATAATGCATTTCTTAAGCCCATATGTTTGTTATAGGCGGCCAACGGATCGGCCATCGGTCGCACTGTACAGATATAGTATAGGCTGCGAAATGCATTGAGCGGCCAGTAGACAGCCAGGCTCGCTATGCACGTATAGCAAAAACACGTAGAAATCTCGAAAGAAGAGTTACAGTCAACCATCACTATAATGTACTTTTAAGCCCCATATTTTGTTACTAGGCGGCCAACGGATCGGCCATCGGTCGCACTGTATGTATATAGTAAGGGCTGCGAAATGCATTGAGCGGCCAGTAGACCGCGAGGCTCGCTATGCGCGTAAAGCAAAAACACGTGGAAATCTGGAAAGCAGAGTTAAAGTTAACCATCACCATAATGCACTTCTTAAGCCCATATTTTTGCTACTAGGCGGCTAACGGTTCGGCCATCGGTCGCACTGTATAGATATAGTATAGGCTGCGAAATGCATTGAGCGGCCAGTAGACCACGAGGCTCGCTATGCGCGTATACTCAAAGCACGTAGAAATCTGGAAAGAAGAGTTACAGTCAACCATCACTATAATGCACTTCTTAAGCCCATATTGTTGTTACTAGGCGGCCAACGGATCGGCCATCGGTCGCACTGTATATATATAATATAGGCTGCGAAATGTATTGAACGGCCAGTAGACCGCGAGGATCGCTATGTGCGTATGGCAAAAGCACGTAGAAATCTGGAAAGAAGAGCTACAATCAACCATCACTCTAATGCACTTAATAAGCCCATAGTTTTATAAGTAGGCGTCCAACGAATCGTCCATCGGTCGCCTAGTATATACATAGTGTAGGCTGCGAAATGCATTGAGCGGCCAGTAGACCGCGAGGCTCGCTATGCGCGTATGGCAAAAGCATGTAGAAATCTGGAAAGAAGAGTTATAGTCGACCATCGCTATAATGCACTTCTTAGGCCCATATTTTTGTTACTAGGCGGCCAACGGATCGGCCATCGGTCGCTTTGTATATATATAGTAAAGGCTGCAAAACGCAGTGAGCGGTCAGGAGACTGCGAGGCTCGCAACGCGCGTATGGCAAAAGCACCTAGAAATCTGGAAAGAAGAGTTACAGTCAACCATCTATATAATGCACTTCTTAAGCCCATATTTTTGTTACTAGGCGGCCAACGGATCGGCCATCGGTCGCTTTGTATATATATAGTGAAGGCTGCAAAACGCAGTGAGCGGTCAGGAGACTGCGAGGCTCGCTACGCGCGTATAGCAAAAGCACGTAGAAATCTGGAAAGAAGAGTTATAGTCAACCATCACTATAATGCACTTCTTAAGCCCATATTTTTGTTACTAGGTGGCCAACGGGTCGGCCATCGGTCGCATTGTATATATATAGTATGGGCTGCGAAATGCATTCAGCGGCCAGTAGACCGCTAGGTTCGCTATGCGCGTATAGCAAAAGCACGTAGAAATGTGGAAAGAAGAGTTACAGTCAACCATAAATATAACGCACTTGTTAAGGCCATATTTTTGTTACAAGGCGACCGAAAAATTGGCCATCGGTCGCACTATATATATATATATATATATATATATATATATATATATATATATATATATATATATAGTATAGGCCGCGAAATGCATTGGGCGGCCAGTAGACCGCGAGGCTCGCTATGCGCGTATGGCAAAAGCACGTAGAAATCTGGAAAGAAGAATTACAGTCAACCATCACTATAATGCACTTCTTATGATGATGATATGTGGTGTTTAATGGCGCAAGGGCCAGGTGTAGCCAAAGAGCGCCATGACAAGTGGTGATGTTGACGATGTATTATGGAGATGTGACTTGGCTGTAAAGTGGCCTAAAAATAGTTGCTGTAAAGTGCATAAAATCTACGTGATATAAAATTATGGCGATGATTAATGACGAATACTATGAACATTAAAATCTATCGTAGGAAAATGATGCAAAATGGAAAATATATAAGACAGCAAAATTACTTGCGGCACTGCTGCCTCGCCAGAGCCCTTGAAACACAAGGGCCCAGAGGCATGTGCTATTTAAAATAATTATCGCAGCGTCATCCTCTGAAGAGAGGAAGCGCTACGAACATGTGGGGCTAAAAACATGCAAGACAACATCTTTCAGAAAACTTAGGACGGCGTTGGTGTCAAATAAAGGTTCTGGGCCGAGTAGCATTGCGGAATGAAGGGGGATGTGATGCCGGTATGCTAAAGGAAAATGTTTCTTTCAGATTCGGCTTCCCGACACTCCAGTAGGACGTGGAGGACGGTCAGCCTCTCCCCGCATCTGCCACAGGTTGGAGGATCATTTCCAGTGAGCAGAAAGTTATGCGTGCCAAACGTGTGTCCTATTCTGAGGCGACAGAATAGGACATCTGTTCGCCGTGATTTTGTTACGGAGGGCCAAGAAACTAACTGTGGCTTTATTACGTGCAGTTTATTATTTACTTCTGCGTCCCACATACGTTGCCAGTGGTTTCGCAGTTTTCTTCTTAAGAAAGGCTTCAGGTCTGTGACAGGGACCGAAGCAGTTGGACTAACTGCATGCAATGAAATGGATGTGGCCATCTGGTCCGCTAGTACGTTTCCCTCAATGCCCCTATGCCCAGGCACCCAGCATATAATCACATGTTGGTTGGATATATATGCTTTACACAGTACGGAGTAGAGTTCGTTAATTACCGGATTTTTGTGGTTACAGAATGACATCAAGGCCTTCACAACACTAAGGGAGTCCGTATATATAATTGATTTCTGGAGGTTTGATTTCTTTATATGCTTTACAACCGACAAGAGTGCGTAGGCCTCAGCCGTAAAGATACTGGTTTCCGGATGTAGTACGTCGGATTCCGAGAAAGATGGACCGACGGCTGCATAGGACACCCCGTCGCGTGACTTCGATGCATCTGTGTAGAACTCCGTGCAGGAATATTTGTACTGGATTTCCCGGAAATGCATTTGGATTTCTATCTCAGGAGCATGCTTTGTCACTTGCACAAAAGATATATCGCATTGTATGAGCTGCCACTCCCAAGGAGGTAGCAGCTTCGCTGGATGCATTAGGCGGAGCTCGAGGAGTGGGACATGCATTTGATCACTAAGCTCCCTCACACGCAGCGAGAAAGGCTGTCTTACGGAGGGACGATTATGAAAGAGTGTAGCATATGTCATATCGTTAACGGTATTGAAACATGGATGTTGAGGGTTAGAGTGGACTTTCAGGAAATATGTTTGGCTGATGTATGTTCTCTGCAGATGTAGTGACCACTCATTTGATTCTGCATATAAACTTTCGATGGGACTTGTTCTAAAAGCTCCAGTGGCCAGTCGGATTCCTAGATGGTGGACCGGATCTAGCATCTTTAGCGCGCTCGGGGCTGCAGAATGATAGATCACGGCACTTTAGTCCAACCGTGATCGAATGAGGCTCTTGTAAAGGTTCATTAAACATTTCCTGTCGCTGCCCCATGTTGTGTGGGATAGCACTTTAAGTAAGTTCATTTTTTTAAGCATTTGACCTTGAGGTACTTTATGTGTGGAATAAAGGTTAATTTCGAATCAAGTATGATGCCTAAGAACTTGTGTTCTTTGATCACAGGAATTTGCTGGCCATACATTACGATACTGGGTTCTGCAGTAAGCCCTCTCTTTCTTGTGAAAAGCACACAAGAACTTTTGTTGGGGTTAACTTTAAATCCGTTTTCTTCTGCCCATTTGGACACTTTGTTCAAGCCCTGTTGAACTTGCCTCTCACATACAGTAAGGTTGCAGGATTTGAAACCTATCTGTATGTCGTCTACGTAAACAGAATAAAAAATGGCTGGCGGTAATGAAGCACGAAGAGTGTTCATTTTCACGATGAAGAGAGTGCAGCTGAGTACACCTCCTTGAGGTACACCAGTTTCCTGTATAAAAGGTCGCGACAATACATTGCCGACTTTCACGCGGAATGTACGGTCGGACAAATAGCTTTCTATTAGCACGAGCATATTGCCACGGATGCCAATTCCCGACAAGTCTCTCAAGATTCCATAGCGCCACGTAGTGTCGTACGCCTTCTCCATATCGAGGAATACGGATAGGAAATATTGTTTATGTAGAAAGGCGTCGCGAATGTTTCCCTCAATGCGCACAAGGTGATCGGTTGTGGACCGCCCTTCTCTGAAGCCACACTGAAAGGGATCGAGGATATTGTTGAGTTCAAGGAAATGTACTAGTCTGCGGTTAACCATTTTTTCAAAAAGCTTACAAAGACAATTTGTAAGAGCTATCGGACGGTAGCTTGCCGCCAAGGAAGGGTCTTTACCGTGCTTAAGAACAGGGACCACAATCGCTTCTTTCCATGTGGATGGGAGGTATCCCGTAACCCAAATAACGTTGAAGAGCGTGAGTAGTGTAAGTTTGGTGTCAGTGTGTAAGTTTCTGATCATTTCGTACATGACTCTATCAGGTCCCGGTGCAGAGCTTTTGCATGTGGTCAAAGCAGCTCTCAGCTCTGCAATACTGAACGGCCGGTTATAAGGTTCATTTTGTCTGGATTTTTGTATTATTGGCTTACATTCTTCTATTTGTTTGTATTTCAAAAATGATTGCGAATAGTGGTTTGAACTCGACACGCTCTCAAAGTGTTCTCCAAGTGTGTCCGCCTGATCTTTCAGTGTTTCACCTTGTGTGTTCACCAAAGGGAGTGAATATGTTTGTCGCCCTTTTATCCTATTGACCCTGTTCCAGACTTTCGTCTCATCTGTATAGGAGTTGATACCAGATAAAAACTTCTGCCAACTCTCTCTTCTGGCTTGTCGGTGGGTTCGCCTGCCTTGGGATTTTACTTTTTTAAAATTGATAAGATTCTCCGCAGTGGGGGAGGCGCGTAGCATCCCCCACGCTTTGTTCTGTTTCCTACGAGCAATCCTACAATCGTCGTTCCACCACGGGACACGCCGTTTGCATGCCCATCCATTTACTTGTGATATACATTTAGTTGCGGCATCTATTATGAAGGCTGTAAAATATTCCACGGCAGCATCAATTCCTAACGAGGACATGTCATCCCATGATATACTGGTTAAGTTTTGGAATTTCTCCCAGTCTGCTGTCTCAGTCTTCCACCTAGGAGCCTGTGGTGGATATTCGTCTTCTTTAAGTGTTCTTAATAGTACGGGGAAGTGGTCGCTTCCGTAGGGATCGCTGGTAACTTCCCATTCTAGTTCAGGCAGTATGGACGGAGAAACTAAGCTCAGATCAATTGAAGAAAAAGTATTGTTTGCAAGACAGTAATATGTTTGTTTCTTCTTATTGAGAAGGCACGCACCAGAAGAGAAAAGGAACTGTTCAATAAGACGACCTCGCGAATCTATACGAGAGTCGCCCCACATAGAGCTGTGCGCATTGAAATCGCCAAGAACAACGTAAGGTTCTGGCAATTGATCAATAAAGGATTGGAATTCGTGCTTCGTTAATTTGTAATGTGGGGGTATGTAAAGAGAGCTAATGGTGATGAGTTTGTTTAGGAGTACAGCTCGAACCGCCACAGCTTCGAGAGGCGTTTGTAGCTGTAAAAGTTGACATGCAATGCTCTTATGGATAGCAATGGCAACACCGCCCGATGATGCGACAGCACCATCGCGATCTTTGCGAAATGTTATATACTGTCGGAGAAAGTTTGTGTGTTTGGGTTTTAAGTTTGTTTCTTGTAAACACAGCACTTTGGGATTGTGTTTGTGGATTAGTTCTTGAACATCATCAAGGTTTCTAAGGAGACCTCTGACGTTCCACTGAATTATCTATGTATCCATATTGGAGGTCAATAGGTGCTGTGTTTACGGAAACGGAAGAGATGCCTTAGATTACAGAGCCCTTTCGAGGCCCTGTAACAGGGGTTTTGCTCTTTCTGAAGCGTTCGAGCGAGTGTCGACGCTCCTTCGGCGCTAGGTGCGCCTTGAGGATAGGTGTTGTGTCCATTGCCTCTAGTGAGGCGCCGGACACGTGCTCTTGCGAGCGAGAAGTTACCAGGGAAGATCCCGCCTTGGAGGGCAAGACCCCTGTGCCCACCAGCCCGGAGGTCGATGGGGCTCCCTGAGGGATTTGGCTGCGCCGGCTGTTGCCAGCGCTGGAAAGGGCCGGGGAGGTTGGGGCAGCCTCGGCTGCGCCCACCTTCGGGGTCGATGGCCCCGTTTGCTGAGTAGGCGGAGCAGCGCTAGCTGCAACCGCCGCGGGGGCAGATGGCGTAACTGCCGACTCACTGCCTGTGGGTCGGACAGCCACCGGAGGCCGCTGTGACGCTGCCCCCTGACGCCGCGCCACTTCGGCAAAGCTTTTCTTTGGCAGGTACACTACCCGCCTGCGTGCCTCTTTGAAGGATATATTCTCTTTTACTTTGATCGTTACTATTTCTTTTTCCTTCTTCCATGAGGGGCACGACCGCAAGTACGCGGCGTGATCCCCGTCACAGTTTACACAGTGGAAAGCGTTCTCACAAGCTTCAGAGGTGTGTTCTTGGGCACTACATTTAGCACAAGTCTGGCGGCCTCGGCAGCTCTGCGAGCTGTGACCGAAGCGCTGGCATTTGAAACAACGGAGTGGGTTTGGCACGTACGGCCTAACACGGAGCTTGATGTACCCGGCCTCGATTGACTCGGGCAAGATACTTGATGCAAAAGTAATTATTAGGTGCTTCGTCTGGATCTCTTTACCATCCCGCCTCATCTTAATTCTTCTGACGTTGATCACATTTTGTTCGCTGAAGCCCTCCAGGAGCTCCGCCTCAGTCAGGTCAATCAAATCATCATCTGACACAACACCACGGGTGGTGTTCATTGTACGGTGTGAGGTTACTGTTATGGGGGTCTCCCCAAATGACACTAGTTTCTGTATATTCTCATATTGTTTCAGATCGCGGAGCTCCAAGAGGAGGTCACCGCTTCCCATTCTCGACACCTTCTAACCTGGACCAAAAACATCAGTCAAGTACTTTGAGACAAGGAATGGGGAAATGCTTCGAACTGCTTTGTTTGGCTTTTCAGAGTGGATAACGTGGAAGCGCGGGAAATTCTGGATTTGGTGTCCAAAAAACTTGAAGACATCTTCGGTGCGCCCTCGTTTCTGAGGGCGATCAACAAGGGAGGGGAAAGAAGTTTCCATGAAAATATGTGTACATTCGGCAACAGCGCCGACCGCCCACCATGGAGTCCAACGAGGGGACGCGGCAGAGCTTGCATACAAGTCTGCACGACGCCAGTCGTACGCCGTCACTATAACCGAATATGGTTTACTCAAGGTTGGATAGCCACACAGGGTTAACCCTTGCCGCCAAGGAGAAAGGAAGTAAATAGAAGAGAGAAGAAGACAGGAAAGATGTAAAGTGAGAGATAAAGACGAAGGTTTGAGAAGAGAGAGACAGGAAAAGGCGACTACCGGTTTCCCCCGGGTGGGTCAGTCCGGGGGTGCCGTCTACGTGAAGCAGAGGATGAAGGTACACAATGTACCTTCATCCTGTAACACTGAATGAAGTTGCGTCCGTTATAAAAGCCTTGAACAATAGCACCAGTTGTGACATAGACGGTCTTCAAGTTGGCCCTATTAAACACGTGGTTGACATTATTGCCCCTGTACTCGCTCATATTTTTAACACGTGCTTGCAATCGGCAATTTTTCCGGCGAAAATGCAGTTTGCAAAGGTTACTGTTATTTATAAAAAAGGAGATCGTAATGATCTGGGAAATTACAGGCCGGTATCCATTCTACCCGTGTTTTCAAAAGTGTTCGAAAAATTTTGTGTCCAAGGATGACACACTTCATTGAAAAACATAACTTGTTAACACCACATCAATACGGTTTCCGTAAGAACAAATCAGTCGAGTTAGCATTACTAGAACAGAAAGAATATATACTAACAGAGTTTGAGAACAGAGCAATTGTTGTCGGTATTTTCGTAGATTTTTCAAAAGCATTTGATTTAGTTGACCATAATATTTTGCTGGAGAAATTACAGAATTATGGGATACGAGGACAGTCACTATCTCTTATAAAATCCTACCTTTCCAACAGAGCCCAAGTTGTTAAAATAGACACTTTTACTTCAAAAGCCAGGACTGTTCATAGCGGAGTGCCCCAGGGAAGTATTTTAGGCCCTATACTTTTTAATATTTATATTAACGATATCGTCAACATAAACCCTCAGGCAAGATTTATCATCTATGCAGATGACACCAGTATTTTTTTCGCTGGTAATGACATCCATACTCTAATTAAACAATGTAACAGTACAATGAAATCCTTAGAGGAATGGCCGAAACTAAATCTAATGAAGGTAAATGAGAGCAAAACGAAAGCAGTTATATTTAAGCCGAAACATAAACATATACCTCTGCATCAAGATATTAAATTAAACTCGCGCAGTATTGAAATAGTCGAGAATTTCAAATGTCTGGGTGTCGTCTTTTCCGCGAACATGTCTTGGGATAGTCATGTCAAAAATGTTGTAATCAAACTGAGCCAAATAACAGGTGTAATAGGCCGATTAAGGTACATTCTTCCTGCGCGCATTAAACTCTTGCTATATAATGCCCTTTTTTATTCACAGTTGAACTATTGTCAGTTAGTGTGGGGAAACACGACATCCAACAATCTAGAGCATATTCACTTAGTACAGAAAAAATATCTCCGACATACATATAATGCTCCCTACACTGCATCGACAATAACTTTCTTCATGAACACCGGGGTAATTCCAGCGTATAATCTGTACAAATATCGATTAAGTCGTGTCTACAAGGCAGAAGTCTATAAGAATATTTTTAATCTGCATAAACTCGCCCAATTGCAAACTAGACCACCACATTATAGCACAAGACACTTTGAAGACTGGACAGTACCGACACCACGGTCAAACTATGGGAAACAGTGTCTGAGGTATACATTACCCACACTCCTAAACTATTACAATTCGGTTGGTTTCAATCTCTTCTCTTCGTCTCTCAGTGAGCTCCGGCTGATGTATGTGATTAATTTGTAATACTTCTATGACCATTATATGTGTATTTTTCCTTGATGATCTTCGTGACTTCTTGAGTTATGTATATGATGTGCAATAATATGTATGTACGGTATACATGCGTATATTTGAATGAAAGATTCTGATGCTGCTTCTGTCCAAATGAGGGATGGGGGACTTGTCAAGCTGTTCAATGGACAGCTTTTTTTCCTCCACCTCTCCATCTGTATCTTACAAGATCTGTACCTTACAAGATGGAAATAAACTTTCATTTCATTTCATTTCATTTCACTTTCATTTCATTTCAAAGAAGTGTGTTGCCGCCGCCGAGGGGCCGTAAAGGTCCAAACACCCGGCATTGGCTCAACCCCCAGGATCCCCTTTTCCCCGGACACGGCTAAGCCACGCACGGCTACACGCGGGAGGGTCCAACCCCCATGTGCTCGGGTACGTGGTGTCGCAACACACCAAACGCCTGCTGACGCAGACGCCCCTGCGGGGGTGTGCTCGGGTCCGTGGTGTCGCAACATACCAAACGCCTGCTGACGCAGACGCCCCTGCGGGGTGCACTTCTTAAGCCCATATTGTTGTTACTAGACGGCCAACGGATCGGCCATCGGTTGCACTGTATATATATAGTATAGGCTGCGAAATGTATTGAACGGCCAGTAGACCGCGAGAATCGCTATGCGCGTATGGCAAAAGCACGTAGAAATCTGGAAAGAAGAGCTACAATCAACCATCACTATAATGCACTTAATAAGCCCATATTTTTATAAGTAGGGGTCCAACGAATCGGCCATCGGTCGCACTGTATATATATAGTATAGGCTGCGAAATGTATTGAACGGCCAGTAGACCGCGAGGATCGCTATGCGCGTATGGCAAAAGCACGTAGAAATCTGGAAAGAAGAGCTACAATCAACCATCACTATAATGCACTTATAAAGCCCATATATTTATAAGTAGGCGTCCAACGAATCGTCCATCGGTCGCCTAGCATATATATAGTGTAGACTGCGAAATGCATTGAGCGGCCAGTAGACCGCGAAGCTCGCTATGCGCGTATGGCAAAAGCACGTAGAAATCTGGAAAGAAGAGTTACAGTCGACCATCGCTATAATGCACTTCTTAGGCCCATATTTTTGTTACTAGGCGGCCAACGGATCGGCCATCGGTCGCACTGTATATATATACTATAGGCTACGAAATGCATTCAGCGGCCAGCAGACCGCGAGGCTCGCTATGCCAGTATATCAAACGCACGTAGAAATCTGGAAAGAAGAGTTATAATCAACCATCGCTATAATGCACTTCTTAAGCCCATATTTTTGTTACTAGGCGGCCAACTAATCGGCCATCCGTCGCCCTGTATGTATATAGTAAGGGTCGCGAAATGCATTGAGCGGCCAGTAGACCGCGAGGATCGCTATGCGCGTATAGCAAAAGCACGTAGAAATTTGGAAAGAAGAGCTACAATCAACCATCACTATAATGCACTTCTTAAGCCCATATTTTTATAAGTAGGCGTCCAACGAATCGTCCATCGGTCACCTAGTATATATATTGCGTAGGCTGCGAAATGCATTGAGCGGCCAGTAGACCGCGAGGCTCGCTATGCGCGTATACCAAAGGCACGTTGAAATCTGGAAAGAAGAGTCATAGTCAACCATCAATATAATGCACTCGTTAAGCCCATATTTTTGTTTCAATAGCGGCCAACGGATCGGCCATCGATCGCATTATATATTTATATAGTATAGGCTGCGAAATGCACTGAGCGGCCAGTAGACCGCGAGGCTTCCTATCCGCGTCTAGCAAAAGCACGTAGAAATCTGGAAAGAAGAGTTATAGTCAACCATCACTATAATGCACTGCTTAAGCCCAAATTCTTGTTACTAGGCGGCCAACGGATCGGCCATTGGTCGCATTATATATATATATATATATATATATATATATATATATATATATATATATATATATATATATATATATATATATATATATATATATATATATAGGCAGCGAAATGCATTGTGCGGCCAGTAGACAGCGAGGCTCGCTATGCGCGTATGGCAAAAGCACGTAGGAATCTGGAAAGAAGAGTTACAGTCGACCATCGCTATAATGCACTTCTTAGGCCCATATTTTTGTTACTAGGCGGCCAACGGATCGGCCATCGGTCGCTTTGTATATATATAGTATGTGCTGTGAAATGCATTGAGCGGCCAGTAGACCGCGAGGCTCGCTATGCGCGTATGGCAAAAGCACGTAGATATCTGGAAAGAAGAGTTAAAGTAACCTATAACTGATATGCACTTCTTAAGCCCATATTTTTGTTATAGGCGGACAACGGATGGGCCATCGGCCGCTGTGTAAATATATACAGGCTGGAAATTGCATTGAGCTGTCAGCAGAACGCGAGGCTCGCTACGCGCGTATGGCAAAAGCACATACAAATCTGGAAAGAAGAGTGATAGTCAACCATCACTATAATGCACGTAAGCCCATAATTTGTTACTGTTCGGCCAACGGATCAGCCATCGGTGGCACTATATATATATATATATATATATATATATATATATATATATATATATATATATATATATATATATATATATATATATATATATATATATATACTACAGGCTGCGAAATGCACTGAGCGGCCAGTAGACCGCGAGGCTCGCTATGCGCGTATAGTAAAAGCACGTAGAAATTTGCAAAGCGGAATTACAGTCCACCATCACCACAATGCACTTAAGCCCATATTCTTGTTACTAGGCGGCCAAGTGATCTGCCATCGGTCGCACTGTGTATATACAGTGTAGGCTGCGACATGCATTGAGCGGCCAGTAGACCGCGAGGCTCGCTATGCGCTTATAGCAAACGCACGTAGAACTCTAGTAAGAAGAGTTATAATCAACCATCACTCTAATGCACTTCTTATTCCCATATTTTGTTACTAGGCGGCCAACGGATCGGCCATCGGTCGCACTGTATGTATATAGTAAGGGCTGCGAAATGCATTGAGCGGCCAGTAGACCGCGAGGCTCGCTATGCGCGTAATGCAAAAACACGTGGAAATCTGGAAAGCAGAGTTAAAGTCAACCATCACCATAATGCACTTCTTAAGCCTATATTTTTGGTACTAGGCGGCTAACGGATCGGCCATCGGTCGCACTGTATATATATAGTATAGGCTGCGAAATGCATTGAGCGGCCAGTAGACCGCCAGGCTCGCTATGCACGTATAGCAAAAAAACGTTGAAATCTCTAAAGAAGAGTTACAGTCAACCATCACTATAATGCACTTCCTACGCCCATATTGTTGTTACTAGGCGGCCAACGGATCGGCCATCGGTCGCACTGTATATATATAGTATAGGCTGCGAAATGTATTGAACGGCCAGTAGACCGCGAGGATCGCTATGCGCGTATGGCAAAAGCACGTAGAAATCTGGAAAGAAGAGCTACAATCAACCATCACTATAATGCACTTATTAGGCCCATATTTTTATACGTAGGCGTCCAACGAATCGTCCATCGGTCGCCTAGTATTTATATAGTGTAGGCTGCGAAGTGCATTGAGCGGCCCGTAGACCGCGAGGCTCGCTATGCGCGTATGGCAAAAGCAAGTAGAAATCTGGAAAGAAGAGTTACAGTCAACCATCGCTATAATGCACTTCTCATATTTTTGTTACTAGGCGGCCAACGGATCGGCCATCGGTCGCTTTGTATATATATAGTAAAGGCTGCGAAACGCAGTGAGCGGTCAGGAGACTGCGAGGCTCGCTATGCGCGTATGGCAAAAGCACCTAGAAATCTGGAAAGAAGAGTTACAGTCAACCATCACTATAATGCACTTCTTAAGCCCATATTTTTGTTACTAGGCGGTCAACGGATCGGCCATCGGTCGCACTGTATATATATACTATAGGGTACGAAATGCATTCAGCGGCCAGAAGACCGCGAGGCTCGCTATGCCAGTATAGCAAACGCACGTAGAAATCTGGAAAGAAGAGTTATAATCAACCATCGCTATAATGCACTTCTTAAGCCCATATTTTTGTTACTAGGCGGCCAACTAATCGGCCATCGGTCGCGCAGTATGTATATAGTAAGGGCTGCGAAATGCATTGAGCGGCCAGTAGACCGCGAGGATCGCTATGCGCGTATAGCAAAAGCACGTAGAAATCTGGAAAGAAGATTTATAGTCAACCATCACTATAATGCACTTCTTAAGCCCATATTTTTGTTACTAGGCGGCCAACGGGTCGGCCATCGGTCGCATTGTATATATATAGTATGGGCTGCGAAATGCATTGAGCGGCCAGTAGACCGCTAGGTTCGCTATGCGCGTATAGCAAAAGCACGTAGAAATGTGGAAAGAAGAGTTACAGTCAACCATCAATATAACGCACTTGTTAAGGCCATATTTTTGTTACTAGGCGGCCAACGGATCGGCCATCGGTCGCACTGTATATATATACTATAGGGTACGAAATGCATTCAGCGGCCAGCAGACCGCGAGGCTCGCTATGCCAGTATAGCAAACGCACGTAGAAATCTAGAAACAAGAGTTATAATCAACCATCGCTATAATGCACTTCTTAGGCCCATATTTTTGTTACTAGGCGGCCAACGGATCGGCCATCGGTCGCTTTGTATATATATAGTAAAGGCTGCGAAACGCAGTGAGCGGTCAGGAGACTGCGAGGCTCGCTATGCGCGTATGGCAAAAGCACCTAGGAATCTCGAAAGAAGAGTTACAGTCAACCATCACTATAATGCGCTTCTTAAGCCCATATTTTAGAGCGCAGCTCTTTGGCGTCCGTTCCTGGGTTTCGCGTCGTCGTCGGCGTCGTCGTCGGCGTCGGCCTCGTAACCAGCTCCGCCCCCCTTTCATCCCCCCAGCGCTAGCAGCGACCGACTGATACCGCTGGATGCCGCTGACGCCGCTAGAGAGTCAAGATAACGTGACTGCATAGAACACCGTTGCCGCCATGCAGAAAGAGGAGTAAAGGGTCCCCCCCCCTGTTCTTGTGTGGCGGATAGCTGGGGTTGACTCACTATCGCCGTCAGCGGCATCAGTCAGTCGCTGCTATCTCTTCCCTCCTCCCTTTATCGTGTTGTCCTCTTGCTGCGCGCGCTTCTGCCCACATCGTTTGCCGCTGGGTGTACACGCCGCCCCCCTCCGCTTCCGCTTACTGCTGGTTGCTCTCGACAGCGGCGATGAGCCTCCGCTTCGGCGGCGCGAACTGCAGGGTCTTCTCGGCGGCGGCGATGAGCTTCTGCTTCAGCCTCGCTTACTGCTGGTTGCTCTCGACGGCGGCGATGAGCCTCCGCTTCGGCGGCGCGAACGGCAGGGTCTTCTCGGCGGCGGCGCTTAGCCTCTGCTTCCCCCACGGCTGTGACAACCTCGCGAGGCACTTGTATAGATCTCGTCTTTGAGAATCAAGCATTGGTGTACCAAGTCGAACATATATCAGTCTATTTCTCCGACCACAAAGCTTCCTTCATGACTGTCAAGAACTGTTAGTGGAGTCTTTGTTAAAGGAATACGTGTGAAAAATAAAAAAAAAATTATGTGATAGCGCATACATGTGTTGCTCGATTTCTTTGCCTCAATCTATCCAAAAGGTGAAACAGCTTATTTGCTGCGCTCAGATTTCGCATTAGGAAGTAACGTAATCGTCGGTAATTTTTTGTTACTAGGCGGATAAGGGATCGGCCATCGGTCGCACTGTATATATATACTATAGGCTACGAAATGCATTGAGCCGCCAGCAGACCGCGAGGCTCGCTATGCCAGTATAGCAAAAGGATGTAGAAATCTGGAAAGAAGAGCTACAATCAACCATCACTATAATGCACTTCTTAAACCCATATTTTTATAAGTAGGCGTCCAACGAACGTCCATCGGTCGCCTAGTATATATATAGTGTAGGCTGCGAAATGCATTGAGCGGCCAGTAGACCGCGAGGCTCGCTATGCGCGTATAGCAAAAGCACGTTGAAATCTGGAATGAAGAGTCATAGTCAACCATCAATATAAAGCACTTGTTAAGCCCATATTTTTGTTTCAAGGCGGCCAACGGATCGGCCATCGATCGCATTATATATATATATATATATATAGTATAGGCTGCGAAATGCACTGAGCGGCCAGTAGACCGCGAGGCTTCCTATCCGCGTCTAGCAAAAGCACGTAGAAATCTGGAAAGAAGAGTTATAATCAACCATCACTATGATGCACTGCTTAAGCCCATATTCTTGTTACTAGGCTGCCAACGGATCGGCCATTAGTCGCATTATATATATATATATATATTCAGGCTGGGAAATGCATTGAGCTGCAGAGAATGCGAGGCTCGCTAGGCGCGTATGGAAAAAGCACATACAAATCTGGAAAGAAGAGTTATAGTCAACCATCAGTGTAATGCACTTAAGCCCATAATTTGTTACTGTTCGGCCAACGGATCAGCCATCGGTGCCACTATATATATATATATATATATATATATATATATATATATATATATATATATATATATATATATATATATATATAGACTGCGAAATGCACTGAGCGGCCGGTAGACCACGAGGCTCGCTATGCGCGTATAGTAAAAGCAGGTAGAAACGTAGAAATTTGAAAGAAGAATTACAGTCAGCCATCACCATAATGCACTTCTTAAGCCCATATTCTTGTTACTAGGCGGCCAAGTGATCTGCCATCGGTCGCACTGTGTATATATAGTATAGGCTGCGACATGCATTGAGCGGCCAGTATACCGCGCGGCTCGCTATGCGCTTATAGCAAACGCACGTAGAAATCTGTTAAAAAAGAGTTATAGTCAACCATCCCTATAATGCACTGCTTAAGCCCATATTCTTGTTACTAGGCGGCCAACGGATCGGCCATCGGTCGTATTATATATATATATATATATATATATATATATATATATATATATATATATATATATATATATAGCATAGGCTGCGAAATGCATTGGGTGGCCAGTAGACCGCGAGGCTCGCTATGCGCGTATGGCAAAAGCACGTAGAAATCTGGAAAGAAGAGTTACAGTCGACCATCGCTATAATGCACTTCTTAGGCCCATATTTTTGTTACTAGGTGGCCAACGGATCGGCCATCGGTCGCTTTGTATATATATAGTAAAAGCTGCGAAACGCAGTGAGCAGTCAGGAGACTGCGAGGCTCGCTATGCGCGTATGGCAAAAGCACCTAGAAATCTGGAAAGAAGAGTTACAGTCAACCATCACTCTATTGCACTTCTTAAGCCCATATTTTTGTTACTAGGCGGCCAACGGATCGGCCATCGGTCTCACTGTATATATTTACTATAGGCTACGAAATGTATTCAGCGGCCAGCAGACCGCGAGGCTCGCTATTCCAGTATAGCAAACGCACGTAGAAATCTGGAAAGAAGAGTTATAATCAACCATCAATATAACGCACTTGTTAAGGCCATATTTTTGTTACAAGGCGACCGACGGATTGGCCATCGGTCGCACTATATATATATAGTATAGGCCGCGAAATGCATTGGGCGGCCAGTAGACCGCGAGGCTCGCTATGCGCGTATGGCAAAAGCACGTAGAAATCTGGAAAGAAGAATTACAGTCAACCATCACTATAATGCACTTATTAAGCCCTTATTGTTGTTACTAGGCGGCCAACGGATCGGCCATCGGTCGCACTGTATATATATAGTATTGGCTGCGAAATGTATTGAACGGCCACTAGACCGCGAGAATCGCTATGCCCGTATGGCAAAAGCACGTAGAAATCTGGAAAGAAGAGCTACAATCAACCATCACTATGATGCACTTATTAAGCCCATATTTTTATAAGTAGGCGTCCAACGAATCGTCCATCGGTCGCCTAGCATATATATAGTGTAGGCAGCGAAATGCATTGAGCGGCCAGTAGACCGCGAGGCTCGCTTCGCGCGCATAGTCAAAGCACGTAGAAATCTGGAAAGAAGAGTTACAGTCAACCATCACTATAATGCACTTCTTAAGCCCATATTGTTGTTACTAGGCGGCCAACGGATCGGCCATCGGTCGCACTGTGTATATATAGTTAGGCTGCGAAATGTATTGAACGGCCAGTAGACCGCGAGGATCGCTATGCGCGTATGGCAAAAGCACGTAGAAATCTGGAAAGAAGAGCTACAATCAACCATCACTATAATGCACTTATTAAGCCCATATTTTTATAAGTAGTCGTCCAACGAATCGTCCATCGGTCGCCTAGTATATATATAGTGTAGGCTGCGAAATGGATTGAGCGGCCAGTAGACCGCGAGGCTCGCTATGCGCGTATGGCAAAAGCACGTAGAAATCTGGAAAGAAGAGTTACAGTTGACCATCGCTATAATGCACTTCTTAGGCCCATATTTTTGTTACTAGGCGTCCAACGAATCGTCCATCGGTGGCCTAGCATATATATAGTGTAGCCTGCGAAATGCATTGAGCGGCCAGTAGACCGCGAGGCTCGCTATGCCAGTATAGCAAACGCACGTAGAAATCTGGAAAGAAGAGTTATAATCAACCATCGCTATAATGCACTTCTTAAGCCCATATTTTTGTTACTAGGCGGCCAACTAATCGGCCATCGGTTGCGCTGTATGTATATAGTAAGGGCTGCGAAATGCATTGAGCGGCCGGTAGATCGCGGGGCTCGCTATGCGCGTATAGCAAAAGCAAGTTGAAATCTGGAAAGAAGAGTCATAGTGAACCATCAATATAATGCACTTGTTAAGCCCATATTTTTGTTTCAAGGCGGCCAACTTATCGGCCATCGATCGCATTATATATATATATATATATATATAGTATAGGCTGCGAAATGCACTGAGCGGCCAGTAGACCGCGAGGCTTCCTATCCGCGTCTAGCAAAAGCACGTAGAAATCTGGAAAGAAGAGTTATAGTCAACCATCACTATAATGCACTGCTTCAGCCCATATTCTTGTTACTAGGCTGCCAACGGATCGGCCATTGGCCGCATTATATATATATATATATATAAGTATATATATATATATATATATATATATATATATATATAAGTATATATATATATATATATATATATATATATATATATATATATATATATATATATATAGTATAGGCAGCGAAATGCATTGTGCGGCCAGTAAACCGCGAGGCTCGCTTTCCGCGTATGGCAAAAGCACGTACAAATCTGGAAAGAAGAGGTACAGTCGACCATCGCTATAATGGACTTCTTAGGCCCATATTTTTGTTACTAGGCGGCCAACGGAGCGGCCATCGGTCGCTTTGTATATATATAGTAAAGGCTGCGAAACGCAGTGAGCGGTCAGGAGACTGCGAGGCTCGCTATGCGCGTATGGCAAAAGCACCTAGAAATCTGGAAAGAAGAGTTACAGTCAACCATCACTATAATGCACTTCTTAAGCCCATATTTTTGTTACTAGGCGGCCAACGGATCGGCCATCGGTCGCATTATATATATATATATATATATATATATATATATATATATATATATATATATATAGTATAGGCTGCGAAATGCATTGGGTGGCCAGTACACCGCGAGGCTCGCTATGCGCGTATGGCAAAAGCACGTAGAAATCTGGAAAGAAGAGTTAAAGTAACCCATAACTAAAACGCACTTCTTAAGCCCATATTTTTGTTATAGGCGGACAACGGATCGGCCATCGGCCGCAGTGTATATATATATACAGGCTGGAAATTGCATTGAGCTGTCAGCAGAACGCGAGGCTCCCTACGCGCGTATGGCAAAAGCACATACAAATCTGGAAAGAAGAGTTATAGTCAACCATCACTATAATGCACGTAAGCCCATAATTTGTTACTGTTCGGCCAACGGATCAGCCATCGGTGGCACTATATATATATATATATATATATAGTATATGCTGCGAAATGCACTGAGCGGCCAGTAGACCGCGAGGCTCGCTATGCGCGTATAGTTAAAGCACGTAGAAATCTGCAAAGCAGAATTCCAGTCCACCATCACCACAATGCACTTCTTAAGCCCATATTCTTGTTACTACGCGGCCAAGTGATCTGCCATCGGTCGCACTATGTATATATAGTATAGGCTGCGACATGCATTGAGCGGCCAGTAGACCGCGCGGCTCGCTATGCGCTTATAGCAAACGCACGTAGAAATCTGTTAAAAAAGAGTTATAGTCAACCATCACTATAATGCACTGCTTAAGCCCATATTCTTGTTACTAGGCGGCCAACGGATCGGCCATCGGTCGTATTATATATATATATATATATATATATATATATATATATATATATATATATATATATATATATATATATATATATATATATATATATATTATGGGCTGCGAAATGCATTGAGCTGCCAGTAGATCTCGAGGCTCGCTATGCGCGTATGGCGAAAGCACGTAGAAATCTGGAAAGAAGAGTTAGTCACCCATCACTGAAATGCACTTCATAAGCCCATATTCTTGTTACTAGGCGGCCAACGGATCGGCCATCGGTCGTATTATATTTATATATATATTTATATATATATATTGTATAGGCTGTGAAATGCATTCTGCGGTAGTAGACCGCGAGGCTCGCTATGCGCGTAAAGCAAAAACACGTGGAAATCTGGAAAGAAGAGTTACAGTCGACCATCGCTATAATGCACTTCTTAGGCCCATATTTTTGTTACTAGGCGGCCAACGGATCGGCCATCGGTCGCTTTGTATATATATAGTAAAAGCTGCGAAACGCAGTGAGCGGTCAGTAGACCGCGAGGCTCGCTATGCGCGTATGGCAAAAGCACGTAGAAATCTGGAAAGAAGAATTACAGTCAACCATCACTATAATGCACTTATTAAGCCCATATTGTTGTTACTAGGCGGCCAACGGATCGGCCATCGGTCGCACTGTATATATATAGTATAGGCTGCGAAATGTATTGAACGGCCACTAGACCGCGAGATTCGCTATGCGCGTATGGCAAAAGCACGTAGAAATCTGGAAAGAAGAGCTACAATCAACCATCACTATGATGCACTTATTAAGCCCATATTTTTATAAGTGGGCGTCCAACGAATCGTCCATCGGTCGCCTAGCATATATATAGTGTAGGCAGCGAAATGCATTGAGCGGCCAGTAGACCGCGAGGCTCGCTTCGCGCGTAATGCAAAAACACGTGGAAATCTGGAAAGCAGAGTTAAAGTCAACCATCACCATAATGCACTTCTTAAGCCTATATTTTTGGTACTAGGCGGCTAACGGATCGGCCATCGGTCGCACTGTATATATATAGTGTAGGCTGCGAAATGCATTGAGCGGCCCGTAGACCGCGAGGCTCGCTATGCGCGTATGGCAAAAACACGTAGAAATCTGGAGAGAAGAGTTACAGTCGACCATCGCTATAATGCACTTCTTAGGCCCATATTTTTGTTACTAGGCGGCCAACGGATCGGCCATCGATCGCTTTGTATATATATAGTAAAGGCTGCGAAACGCAGTGAGCGGTCAGGAGACTGCGAGGCTCGCTATGCGCGTATGGCAAAAGCACCTAGAAATCTGGAAAGAAGAGTTACAGTCAACCATCACTATAATGCACTTCTTAAGCCCATAATTTTGTTACTAGGCGGCCAACGGATCGGCCATCGGTCGCACTGTAGATATATACTATAGGGTACGAAATGCATTCAGCGGCCAGAAGACCGCGAGGCTCGCTATGCCAGTATAGCAAACGCACGTAGAAATCTGGAAAGAAGAGTTATAATCAACCATCGCTATAATGCACTTCTTAAGCCCATATTTTTGTTACTAGGCGGCCAACTAATCGGCCATCGGTCGCGCAGTATGTATATAGTAAGGGCTGCGAAATGCATTGAGCGGCCAGTAGACCGCGAGGATCGCTATGCGCGTATAGCAAAAGCACGTAGAAATCTGGAAAGAAGATTTATAGTCAACCATCACTATAATGCACTTCTTAAGCCCATATTTTTGTTACTAGGCGGCCAACGGGTCGGCCATCGGTCGCATTGTATATATATAGTATGGGCTGCGAAATGCATTGAGCGGCCAGTAGACCGCTAGGTTCGCTATGCGCGTATAGCAAAAGCACGTAGAAATGTGGAAAGAAGAGTTACAGTCAACCATCAATATAACGCACTTGTTAAGGCCATATTTTTGTTACTAGGCGGCCAACGGATCGGCCATCGGTCGCACTGTATATATATACTATAGGGTACGAAATGCATTCAGCGGCCAGCAGACCGCGAGGCTCGCTATGCCAGTATAGCAAACGCACGTAGAAATCTAGAAACAAGAGTTATAATCAACCATCGCTATAATGCACTTCTTAGGCCCATATTTTTGTTACTAGGCGGCCAACGGATCGGCCATCGGTCGCTTTGTATATATATAGTAAAGGCTGCGAAACGCAGTGAGCGGTCAGGAGACTGCGAGGCTCGCTATGCGCGTATGGCAAAAGCACCTAGGAATCTCGAAAGAAGAGTTACAGTCAACCATCACTATTATGCGCTTCTTAAGCCCATATTTTAGAGCGCAGCTCTTTGGCGTCCGTTCCTGGGTTTCGCGTCGTCGTCGGCGTCGTCGTCGGCGTCGGCCTCGTAACCAGCTCCGCCCCCCTTTCATCCCCCAGCGCTAGCAGCGACCGACTGATACCGCTGGATGCCGCTGACGCCGCTAGAGAGTCAAGATAACGTGACTGCATAGAACACCGTTGCCGCCATGCAGAAAGAGGAGTAAAGGGTCCCCCCCCTGTTCTTGTGTGGCGGATAGCTGGGGTTGACTCACTATCGCCGTCAGCGGCATCAGTCAGTCGCTGCTATCTCTTCCCTCCTCCCTTTATCGTGTTGTCCTCTTGCTGCGCGCGCTTCTGCCCACATCGTTTGCCGCTGGGTGTACACGCCGCCCCCCTCCGCTTCCGCTTACTGCTGGTTGCTCTCGACGGCGGCGATGAGCCTCCGCTTCGGCGGCGCGAACTGCAGGGTCTTCTCGGCGGCGGCGATGAGCTTCTGCTTCAGCCTCGCTTACTGCTGGTTGCTCTCGACGGCGGCGATGAGCCTCCGCTTCGGCGGCGCGAACGGCAGGGTCTTCTCGGCGGCGGCGCTTAGCCTCTGCTTCCCCCACGGCTGTGACAACCTCGCGAGGCACTTGTATAGATCTCGTCTTTGAGAATCAAGCATTGGTGTACCAAGTCGAACATATATCAGTCTATTTCTCCGACCACAAAGCTTCCTTCATGACTGTCAAGAACTGTTAGTGGAGTCTTTGTTAAAGGAATACGTGTGAAAAATAAAAAAAAATTATGTGATAGCGCATACATGTGTTGCTCGATTTCTTTGCCTCAATCTATCCAAAAGGTGAAACAGCTTATTTGCTGCGCTCACATTTCGCATTAGGAAGTAACGTAATCGTCGGTAATTTTTTGTTACTAGGCGGATAAGGGATCGGCCATCGGTCGCACTGTATATATATACTATAGGCTACGAAATGCATTGAGCCGCCAGCAGACCGCGAGGCTCGCTATGCCAGTATAGCAAAAGGATGTAGAAATCTGGAAAGAAGAGCTACAATCAACCATCACTATAATGCACTTCTTAAACCCATATTTTTATAAGTAGGCGTCCAACGAATGTCCATCGGTCGCCTAGTATATATATAGTGTAGGCTGCGAAATGCATTGAGCGGCCAGTAGACCGCGAGGCTCGCTATGCGCGTATAGCAAAAGCACGTTGAAATCTGGAAAGAAGAGTCATAGTCAACCATCAATATAAAGCACTTGTTAAGCCCATATTTTTGTTTCAAGGCGGCCAACGGATCGGCCATCGATCGCATTATATATATATATATATATAGTATAGGCTGCGAAATGCACTGAGCGGCCAGTAGACCGCGAGGCTTCCTATCCGCGTCTAGCAAAAGCACGTAGAAATCTGGAAAGAAGAGTTATAATCAACCATCACTATGATGCACTGCTTAAGCCCATATTCTTGTTACTAGGCTGCCAACGGATCGGCCATTAGTCGCATTATATATATATATATATATATTCAGGCTGGGAAATGCATTGAGCTGCAGAGAATGCGAGGCTCGCTAGGCGCGTATGGAAAAAGCACATACAAATCTGGAAAGAAGAGTTATAGTCAACCATCAGTGTAATGCACTTAAGCCCATAATTTGTTACTGTTCGGCCAACGGATCAGCCATCGGTGCCACTATATATATATATATATCTATATATATATATATATATATATATATATAGACTGCGAAATGCACTGAGCGGCCGGTAGACCACGAGGCTCGCTATGCGCGTATAGTAAAAGCAGGTAGAAACGTAGAAATTTGAAAGAAGAATTACAGTCAGCCATCACCATAATGCACTTCTTAAGCCCATATTCTTGTTACTAGGCGGCCAAGTGATCTGCCATCGGTCGCACTGTGTATATATAGTATAGGCTGCGACATGCATTGAGCGGCCAGTATACCGCGCGGCTCGCTATGCGCTTATAGCAAACGCACGTAGAAATCTGTTAAAAAAGAGTTATAGTCAACCATCCCTATAATGCACTGCTTAAGCCCATATTCTTGTTACTAGGCGGCCAACGGATCGGCCATCGGTCGTATTATATATATATATATATATATATATATATATATATATATATATATAGCATAGGCTGCGAAATGCATTGGGTGGGCAGTAGACCGCGAGGCTCGCTATGCGCGTATGGCAAAAGCACGTAGAAATCTGGAAAGAAGAGTTACAGTCGACCATCGCTATAATGCACTTCTTAGGCCCATATTTTTGTTACTAGGTGGCCAACGGATCGGCCATCGGTCGCTTTGTATATATATAGTAAAAGCTGCGAAACGCAGTGAGCAGTCAGGAGACTGCGAGGCTCGCTATGCGCGTATGGCAAAAGCACCTAGAAATCTGGAAAGAAGAGTTACAGTCAACCATCACTCTATTGCACTTCTTAAGCCCATATTTTTGTTACTAGGCGGCCAACGGATCGGCCATCGGTCTCACTGTATATATTTACTATAGGCTACGAAATGTATTCAGCGGCCAGCAGACCGCGAGGCTCGCTATTCCAGTATAGCAAACGCACGTAGAAATCTGGAAAGAAGAGTTATAATCAACCATCAATATAACGCACTTGTTAAGGCCATATTTTTGTTACAAGGCGACCGACGGATTGGCCATCGGTCGCACTATATATATATAGTATAGGCCGCGAAATGCATTGGGCGGCCAGTAGACCGCGAGGCTCGCTATGCGCGTATGGCAAAAGCACGTAGAAATCTGGAAAGAAGAATTACAGTCAACCATCACTATAATGCACTTATTAAGCCCTTATTGTTGTTACTAGGCGGCCAACGGATCGGCCATCGGTGGCACTGTATATATATAGTATTGGCTGCGAAATGTATTGAACGGCCACTAGACCGCGAGAATCGCTATGCCCGTATGGCAAAAGCACGTAGAAATCTGGAAAGAAGAGCTACAATCAACCATCACTATGATGCACTTATTAAGCCCATATTTTTATAAGTAGGCGTCCAACGAATCGTCCATCGGTCGCCTAGCATATATATAGTGTAGGCAGCGAAATGCATTGAGCGGCCAGTAGACCGCGAGGCTCGCTTCGCGCGCATAGTCAAAGCACGTAGAAATCTGGAAAGAAGAGTTACAGTCAACCATCACTATAATGCACTTCTTAAGCCCATATTGTTGTTACTAGGCGGCCAACGGATCGGCCATCGGTCGCACTGTGTATATATAGTTAGGCTGCGAAATGTAGTGAACGGCCAGTAGACCGCGAGGATCGCTATGCGCGTATGGCAAAAGCACGTAGAAATCTGGAAAGAAGAGCTACAATCAACCATCACTATAATGCACTTATTAAGCCCATATTTTTATAAGTAGTCGTCCAACGAATCGTCCATCGGTCGCCTAGTATATATATAGTGTAGGCTGCGAAATGGATTGAGCGGCCAGTAGACCGCGAGGCTCGCTATGCGCGTATGGCAAAAGCACGTAGAAATCTGGAAAGAAGAGTTACAGTTGACCATCGCTATAATGCACTTCTTAGGCCCATATTTTTGTTACTAGGCGTCCAACGAATCGTCCATCGGTGGCCTAGCATATATATAGTGTAGCCTGCGAAATGCATTGAGCGGCCAGTAGACCGCGGGGCTCGCTATGCGCGTATAGCAAAAGCAAGTTGAAATCTGGAAAAAAGAGTCATAGTGAACCATCAATATAATGCACTTGTTAAGCCCATATTTTTGTTTCAAGGCGGCCAACTTATCGGCCATCGATCGCATTATATATATATATATATATATATAGTATAGGCAGCGAAATGCACTGAGCGGCCAGTAGACCGCGAGGCTTCCTATCCGCGTCTAGCAAAAGCACGTAGAAATCTGGAAAGAAGAGTTATAGTCAACCATCACTATAATGCACTGCTTCAGCCCATATTCTTGTTACTAGGCTGCCAACGGATCGGCCATTGGCCGCATTATATATATATATATATATAAGTATATATATATATATATATATATATATATATACGCAGGAAAGAGACGACGAACTTTTTGGGAGACTTCTTTTTCTTACTTAACGTTTTCGGCTGGTGGACCAGCCTTCGTCAGAGTACGTCGGGTCCAGCGTGCTGAACTTTGACGAAAACCCCTATATATATATATATATATATATATATATAGTATAGGCAGCGAAATGCATTGTGCGGCCAGTAAACCGCGAGGCTCGCTTTCCGCGTATGGCAAAAGCACGTACAAATCTGGAAAGAAGAGGTACAGTCGACCATCGCTATAATGGACTTCTTAGGCCCATATTTTTGTTACTAGGCGGCCAACGGAGCGGCCATCGGTCGCTTTGTATATATATAGTAAAGGCTGCGAAACGCAGTGAGCGGTCAGGAGACTGCGAGGCTCGCTATGCGCGTATGGCAAAAGAACCTAGAAATCTGGAAAGAAGAGTTACAGTCAACCATCACTATAATGCACTTCTTAAGCCCATATTTTTGTTACTAGGCGGCCAACGGATCGGCCATCGGTCGCATTATATATATATATATATATATATATATATATATATATAGTATAGGCTGCGAAATGCATTGGGTGGCCAGTACACCGCGAGGCTCGCTATGCGCGTATGGCAAAAGCACGTAGAAATCTGGAAAGAAGAGTTAAAGTAACCCATAACTAAAACGCACTTCTTAAGCCCATATTTTTGTTATAGGCGGACAACGGATCGGCCATCGGCCGCAGTGTATATATATATACAGGCTGGAAATTGCATTGAGCTGTCAGCAGAACGCGAGGCTCCCTACGCGCGTATGGCAAAAGCACATACAAATCTGGAAAGAAGAGTTATAGTCAACCATCACTATAATGCACGTAAGCCCATAATTTGTTACTGTTCGGCCAACGGATCAGCCATCGGTGGCACTATATATATATATATATATATATATAGTATATGCTGCGAAATGCACTGAGCGGCCAGTCGACCGCGAGGCTCGCTATGCGCGTATAGTTAAAGCACGTAGAAATCTGCAAAGCAGAATTCCAGTCCACCATCACCACAATGCACTTCTTAAGCCCATATTCTTGTTACTACGCGGCCAAGTGATCTGCCATCGGTCGCACTGTGTATATACAGTATAGACTGCGACATGCATTGAGCGGCCAGTAGACCGCGAGGCTCGCTATGCGCTTATAGCAAACGCACGTAGAAATCTAGAAAGAAGAGTTATAATCAACCATCACTCTAATGCACTTCTTATTCCGATATTTTGTTACTAGGCGGCCGACGGATCGGCCATCGGTGGCAATGTATATATATAGTATAGGCTGCGAAATGCATTGAGCGGCCAGTAGACCGCGAGGCTCCCTATGCGCGTAAAGCAAGAACACGTGGAAATCTGGAAAGCAGAGTTAAAGTCAACCATCACCATAATGCACTTAAGCCCATATTTTTGCTACTAGGCGGCTAACGGATCGGCCATTGGTCGCACTGTTTAGATATAGTATAGGCTGCGAAATGCATTGAGCGGCCAGTAGACCGCCAGGCTCGCTATGCACGTATAGGAAAACACGTAGAAATCTGAAAAGAAGAGTGATAGTCAACGATGACTATAATGCACTTCTTAAGCCCATATTCTTGTTACTAGTCGGCCAACGGATCGGCCATCGGTCGCACTGTATAGATATAGTATAGGCTGCGAAATGCATTGAGCGGCCAGTAGACAGCCAGGCTCGCTATGCACGTATAGCAAAAACACGTAGAAATCTCTAAAGAAGAGTTACAGTCAACCATCACTATAATGCACTTCTTAAGCCCCATATTTTGTTACTAGGCGGCCAACGGATCGGCCATCGGTCGCACTGTATGTATATAGTAAGGGCTGCGAAATGCATCGAGCGGCCAGTAGACCGCGAGGCTCGCTTTGCGCGTATAGTCAAAGCACGTAGAAATCTGGAAAGAAGAGTTACAGTCAACCATCACTATAATGCACTTCTTAAGCCCATATTGTTGTTACTAGGCGGCCAACGGATCGGCCATCGGTCGCACTGTATATATATAGTATAGGCTGCGAAATGTATTGAACGGCCAGTAGACCGCGAGGATCGCTATGCGCGTATGGCAAAAGCACGTTGAAATCTCGAAAGAAGAGTTACAGTCAACCATCACTATAATGCACTTCTTAAGCCCATATTCTTGTTACTAGGCGGCCAACGGATCGGCCATCGGTCGCACTGTATATATATACTATAGGCTGCGAAATGCATCGAGCGGCTATAGACCACGAGGCTCGCTTTGCGCGTATAGTCAAAGCACGTAGAAATCTGGAAAGAAGAGTTACAGTCGACCATCGCTATAATACACTTCTTAGGCCCATATTTTTGTTACTAGGCGGCCAACGGATCGGCCATCGGTCGCTTTGTATATATATTGTAAAGGCTGCGAAACGCAGTGAGCGGTCAGGAGACTGCGAGGCTCGCTATGCGCGTATTGCAAAAGCACGTAGAAATCTGGAAAGAAGAGTTATAGTCAACCATCACTATAAGGCACTTCTTAAGCCCATATTTTTGTTACTAGGCGGCCAACGGGTCAGCCATCGGTCGCATTGTATGTTTATAGTATATAGTATGGGCTGCGAAATGCTTTGAGCGGCCAGTAGACCGCTAGGTTCGGTATGCGCGTATAGCAAAAGCACGTAGAATTGTGGAAAGAAGAGTTACAGTCAACCATTAATATAACGCACTTGTTAAGGCCATATTTTTGTTACAAGGCGACCGACGGATTGGCCATCGGTCGCACTATATATATATAGTATAGGCCGCGAAATGCATTGGGCGGCCAGTAGACCGCGAGGCTCGCTATGCGCGTATGGCAAAAGCACGTAGAAATCTGGAAAGAACAATTACAGTCAACCATCACTATAATGCACTTCTTAAGCCCATATTGTTGTTACTAGGCGGCCAACGGATCGGCCATCGGTCGCCCTGTATATATATAGTATAGGCTGCGAAATGTATTGAACGGCCAGTAGACCGCGAGAATCGCTATGCGCGTATGGCAAAAGCACGTAGAAATCTCGAAAGAAGAGCTACAATCAACCATCACTATAATGCACTTATTAAGCCCATACTTTTATAAGTAGGCATCCAACGAATCGGCCATCGGTCGCACTGTATATACATAGTATAGGCTGCGAAATGTATTGAACGGCCAGTAGACCGCGTGGATCACTATGCGCGTATGGCAAAAGCACGTAGAAATCTGGAAAGAAGAGCTACAATCAACCATCACTATAATGCACTTATTAAGCCCATATTTTTATAAGTAGGCGTCCAACGAATCGTCCATCGGTCGCCTAGCATATATATAGTGTAGGCAGCGAAATGCATTGAGCGGCCAGTAGACCGCGAGGCTCGCTATGCGCGTATGGCAAAAGCACGTAGAAATCTGGAAAGAAGAGTTACAGTCGACCATCGCTATAATGCACTTCTTAGGCCCATATTTTTGTTACTAGGCGTCCAATGAATCGTCCATCGCTCGCCTAGCATATATATAGTGTAGGCTGCGAAATGCATTGAGCGGCCAGTAGACCGCGAGGCTCGCTATGCGCGTAAAGCAAAAACACGTGGAAATCTGGAAAGCAGAGTTAAAGTCAACCATCACCATAATGCACTTAAGCCCATATTTTTGCTACTAGGCGGCTAACGGATCGGCCATTGTTCGCACTGTTTAGATATAGTATAGGCTGCGAAATGCATTGAGCGGCCAGTAGACAGCCAGGCTCGCTATGCACGTATAGCAAAAACACGCAGAAATCTCTAAAGAAGAGTTACAGTCAACCATCACTATAATGCACTTCTTAAGCCCCATATTTTGTTACTAGGCGGCCAACGGGTCGGCCATCGGTCACACTGTATGTATATAGTAAGGGCTGCGAAATGCATTGAGCGGCCAGTAGACCGCGAGGCTCGCTATGCGCGTAATGCAAAAACACGTGGAAATCTGGAAAGCAGAGTTAAAGTCAACCATCACCATAATGCACTTCTTAAGCCCATATTTTTGGTACTAGGCGGCTAACGGATCGGCGATCGGTCGCACTGTATATATATAGTATAGGCTGCGAAATGCATTGAGCGGCCAGTAGACCGCCAGGCTCGCTATGCACGTATAGCAAAAACACGTTGAAATCTCGAAAGAAGAGTTACAGTCAACCATCACTATAATGCACTTCTTAAGCCCATATTCTTGTTACTAGGCGGCCAACGGATCGGGCATCGGTCGCACTGTATATATATACTATAGGCTGCGAAATGCATCGAGCGGCCAGTAGACCACGAGGCTCGCTTTGCGCGTATAGTCAAAGCACGTAGAAATCTGGAAAGAAGAGTTACAGTCAACCATCACTATAATGCACTTCTTAAGCCCATATTGTTGTTACTAGGCGGCCAACGGATCGGCCATTGGTCGCACTGTATATATATAGTATAGGCTGCGAAATGTATTGAACGGCCAGTAGACCGCGAGGATCGCTATGCGCGTATGGCAAAAGCACGTAGAAATCTGGAAAGAAGAGCTACAATCAACCATCACTATAATGCACTTATTAGGCCCATATTTTTATAAGTAGGCGTCCAACGAATCGTCCATCGGTCGCCTAGTATATATATAGTGTAGGCTGCGAAATGCATTGAGCGGCCAGTAGACCGCGAGGCTCGCTATGCGCGTATGGCAAAAGCACGTAGAAATCTGAAAAGAAGAGTTACAGTCGACCATCGCTATAATGCACTTCTTAGGCCCATATTTTTGTTACTAGGCGGCCAACGGATCGGCCATCGGTCGCTTTGTATATATATAGTAAAGGCTGCGAAACGCAGTGAGCGGTCAGGAGACTGCGAGGCTCGCTATGCGCGTATGGCAAAAGCACCTAGAAATCTGGAAAGAAGAGTTACAGTCAACCATCACTATAATGCACTTCTTAAGCCCATATTTTTGTTACTAGGCGGTCAACGGATCGGCCATCGGTCGCACTGTATATATATACTATAGGGTACGAAATGCATTCAGCGGCCAGAAGACCGCGAGGCTCGCTATGCCAGTATAGCAAACGCACGTAGAAATCTGGAAAGAAGAGTTATAATCAACCATCGCTATAATGCACTTCTTAAGCCCATATTTTTGTTACTAGGCGGCCAACTAATCGGCCATCGGTCGCGCAGTATGTATATAGTAAGGGCTGCGAAATGCATTGAGCGGCCAGTAGACCGCGAGGATCGCTATGCGCGTATAGCAAAAGCACGTAGAAATCTGGAAAGAAGATTTATAGTCAACCATCACTATAATGCACTTCTTAAGCCCATATTTTTGTTACTAGGCGGCCAACGGGTCGGCCATCGGTCGCATTGTATATATATAGTATGGGCTGCGAAATGCATTGAGCGGCCAGTAGACCGCTAGGTTCGCTATGCGCGTATAGCAAAAGCACGTAGAAATGTGGAAAGAAGAGTTACAGTCAACCATCAATATAACGCACTCTTTAAGGCCATATTTTTGTTACTAGGCGGCCAACGGATCGGCCATCGGTCGCACTGTATATATATACTATAGGGTACGAAATGCATTCAGCGGCCAGCAGACCGCGAGGCTCGCTATGCCAGTATAGCAAACGCACGTAGAAATCTAGAAACAAGAGTTATAATCAACCATCGCTATAATGCACTTCTTAGGCCCAAATTTTTGTTACTAGGCGGCCAACGGATCGGCCATCGGTCGCTTTGTATATATATAGTAAAGGCTGCGAAACGCAGTGAGCGGTCAGGAGACTGCGAGGCTCGCTATGCGCGTATGGCAAAAGCACCTAGGAATCTCGAAAGAAGAGTTACAGTCAACCATCACTATAATGCGCTTCTTAAGCCCATATTTTAGAGCGCAGCTCTTTGGCGTCCGTTCCTGGGTTTCGCGTCGTCGTCGGCGTCGTCGTCGGCGTCGGCCTCGTAACCAGCTCCGCCCCCCTTTCATCCCCCCAGCGCTAGCAGCGACCGACTGATACCGCTGGATGCCGCTGACGCCGCTAGAGAGTCAAGATAACGTGACTGCATAGAACACCGTTGCCGCCATGCAGAAAGAGGAGTAAAGGGTCCCCCCCCCTGTTCTTGTGTGGCGGATAGCTGGGGTTGACTCACTATCGCCGTCAGCGGCATCAGTCAGTCGCTGCTATCTCTTCCCTCCTCCCTTTATCGTGTTGTCCTCTTGCTGCGCGCGCTTCTGCCCACATCGTTTGCCGCTGGGTGTACACGCCGCCCCCCTCCGCTTCCGCTTACTGCTGGTTGCTCTCGACGGCGGCGATGAGCCTCCGCTTCGGCGGCGCGAACTGCAGGGTCTTCTCGGCGGCGGCGATGAGCTTCTGCTTCAGCCTCGCTTACTGCTGGTTGCTCTCGACGGCGGCGATGAGCCTCCGCTTCGGCGGCGCGAACGGCAGGGTCTTCTCGGCGGCGGCGCTTAGCCTCTGCTTCCCCCACGGCTGTGACAACCTCGCGAGGCACTTGTATAGATCTCGTCTTTGAGAATCAAGCATTGGTGTACCAAGTCGAACATATATCAGTCTATTTCTGCGACCACATAGCTTCCTTCATGACTGTCAAGAACTGTTAGTGGAGTCTTTGTTAAAGGAATACGTGTGAAAAATAAAAAAAAAATTATGTGATAGCGCATACATGTGTTGCTCGATTTCTTTGCCTCAATCTATCCAAAAGGTGAAACAGCTTATTTGCTGCGCTCACATTTCGCATTAGGAAGTAACGTAATCGTCGGTAATTTTTTGTTACTAGGCGGATAAGGGATCGGCCATCGGTCGCACTGTATATATATACTATAGGCTACGAAATGCATTGAGCCGCCAGCAGACCGCGAGGCTCGCTATGCCAGTATAGCAAAAGGATGTAGAAATCTGGAAAGAAGAGCTACAATCAACCATCACTATAATGCACTTCTTAAACCCATATTTTTATAAGTAGGCGTCCAACGAATGTCCTTCGGTCGCACTGTATATATATAGTATAGGCTGCGAAATGCATTGAGCGGCCAGTAGACCGCCAGGCTCGCTATGCACGTATAGCAAAAACACGTTGAAATCTCGAAAGAAGAGTTACAGTCAACCATCACTATAATGCACTTCTTAAGCCCATATTCTTGTTACTAGGCGGCCAACGGATCGGGCATCGGTCGCACTGTATATATATACTATAGGCTGCGAAATGCATCGAGCGGCCAGTAGACCACGAGGCTCGCTTTGCGCGTATAGTCAAAGCACGTAGAAATCTGGAAAGAAGAGTTACAGTCAACCATCACTATAATGCACTTCTTAAGCCCATATTGTTGTTACTAGGCGGCCAACGGATCGGCCATTGGTCGCACTGTATATATATAGTATAGGCTGCGAAATGTATTGAACGGCCAGTAGACCGCGAGGATCGCTATGCGCGTATGGCAAAAGCACGTAGAAATCTGGAAAGAAGAGCTACAATCAACCATCACTATAATGCACTTATTAGGCCCATATTTTTATAAGTAGGCGTCCAACGAATCGTCCATCGGTCGCCTAGTATATATATAGTGTAGGCTGCGAAATGCATTGAGCGGCCAGTAGACCGCGAGGCTCGCTATGCGCGTATGGCAAAAGCACGTAGAAATCTGAAAAGAAGAGTTACAGTCGACCATCGCTATAATGCACTTCTTAGGCCCATATTTTTGTTACTAGGCGGCCAACGGATCGGCCATCGGTCGCTTTGTATATATATAGTAAAGGCTGCGAAACGCAGTGAGCGGTCAGGAGACTGCGAGGCTCGCTATGCGCGTATGGCAAAAGCACCTAGAAATCTGGAAAGAAGAGTTACAGTCAACCATCACTATAATGCACTTCTTAAGCCCATATTTTTGTTACTAGGCGGTCAACGGATCGGCCATCGGTCGCACTGTATATATATACTATAGGGTACGAAATGCATTCAGCGGCCAGAAGACCGCGAGGCTCGCTATGCCAGTATAGCAAACGCACGTAGAAATCTGGAAAGAAGAGTTATAATCAACCATCGCTATAATGCACTTCTTAAGCCCATATTTTTGTTACTAGGCGGCCAACTAATCGGCCATCGGTCGCGCAGTATGTATATAGTAAGGGCTGCGAAATGCATTGAGCGGCCAGTAGACCGCGAGGATCGCTATGCGCGTATAGCAAAAGCACGTAGAAATCTGGAAAGAAGATTTATAGTCAACCATCACTATAATGCACTTCTTAAGCCCATATTTTTGTTACTAGGCGGCCAACGGGTCGGCCATCGGTCGCATTGTATATATATAGTATGGGCTGCGAAATGCATTGAGCGGCCAGTAGACCGCTAGGTTCGCTATGCGCGTATAGCAAAAGCACGTAGAAATGTGGAAAGAAGAGTTACAGTCAACCATCAATATAACGCACTTGTTAAGGCCATATTTTTGTTACTAGGCGGCCAACGGATCGGCCATCGGTCGCACTGTATATATATACTATAGGGTACGAAATGCATTCAGCGGCCAGCAGACCGCGAGGCTCGCTATGCCAGTATAGCAAACGCACGTAGAAATCTAGAAACAAGAGTTATAATCAACCATCGCTATAATGCACTTCTTAGGCCCATATTTTTGTTACTAGGCGGCCAACGGATCGGCCATCGGTCGCTTTGTATATATATAGTAAAGGCTGCGAAACGCAGTGAGCGGTCAGGAGACTGCGAGGCTCGCTATGCGCGTATTGCAAAAGCACGTAGAAATCTGGAAAGAAGAGTTATAGTCAACCATCACTATAAGGCACTTCTTAAGCCCATATTTTTGTTACTAGGCGGCCAACGGGTCAGCCATCGGTCGCATTGTATGTTTATAGTATATAGTATGGGCTGCGAAATGCTTTGAGCGGCCAGTAGACCGCTAGGTTCGGTATGCGCGTATAGCAAAAGCACGTAGAAATGTGGAAAGAAGAGTTACAGTCAACCATTAATATAACGCACTTGTTAAGGCCATATTTTTGTTACAAGGCGACCGACGGATTGGCCATCGGTCGCACTATATATATATAGTATAGGCCGCGAAATGCATTGGGCGGCCAGTAGACCGCGAGGCTCGCTATGCGCGTATGGCAAAAGCACGTAGAAATCTGGAAAGAACAATTACAGTCAACCATCACTATAATGCACTTCTTAAGCCCATATTGTTGTTACTAGGCGGCCAACGGATCGGCCATCGGTCGCCCTGTATATATATAGTATAGGCTGCGAAATGTATTGAACGGCCAGTAGACCGCGAGAATCGCTATGCGCGTATGGCAAAAGCACGTAGAAATCTCGAAAGAAGAGCTACAATCAACCATCACTATAATGCACTTATTAAGCCCATACTTTTATAAGTAGGCATCCAACGAATCGGCCATCGGTCGCACTGTATATACATAGTATAGGCTGCGAAATGTATTGAACGGCCAGTAGACCGCGTGGATCACTATGCGCGTATGGCAAAAGCACGTAGAAATCTGGAAAGAAGAGCTACAATCAACCATCACTATAATGCACTTATTAAGCCCATATTTTTATAAGTAGGCGTCCAACGAATCGTCCATCGGTCGCCTAGCATATATATAGTGTAGGCAGCGAAATGCATTGAGCGGCCAGTAGACCGCGAGGCTCGCTATGCGCGTATGGCAAAAGCACGTAGAAATCTGGAAAGAAGAGTTACAGTCGACCATCGCTATAATGCACTTCTTAGGCCCATATTTTTGTTACTAGGCGTCCAATGAATCGTCCATCGCTCGCCTAGCATATATATAGTGTAGGCTGCGAAATGCATTGAGCGGCCAGTAGACCGCGAGGCTCGCTATGCGCGTAAAGCAAAAACACGTGGAAATCTGGAAAGCAGAGTTAAAGTCCACCATCACCATAATGCACTTAAGCCCATATTTTTGCTACTAGGCGGCTAACGGATCGGCCATTGTTCGCACTGTTTAGATATAGTATAGGCTGCGAAATGCATTGAGCGGCCAGTAGACAGCCAGGCTCGCTATGCACGTATAGCAAAAACACGCAGAAATCTCTAAAGAAGAGTTACAGTCAACCATCACTATAATGCACTTCTTAAGCCCCATATTTTGTTACTAGGCGGCCAACGGGTCGGCCATCGGTCACACTGTATGTATATAGTAAGGGCTGCGAAATGCATTGAGCGGCCAGTAGACCGCGAGGCTCGCTATGCGCGTAATGCAAAAACACGTGGAAATCTGGAAAGCAGAGTTAAAGTCAACCATCACCATAATGCACTTCTTAAGCCCATATTTTTGGTACTAGGCGGCTAACGGATCGGCCATCGGTCGCACTGTATATATATAGTATAGGCTGCGAAATGCATTGAGCGGCCAGTAGACCGCCAGGCTCGCTATGCACGTATAGCAAAAACACGTTGAAATCTCGAAAGAAGAGTTACAGTCAACCATCACTATAATGCACTTCTTAAGCCCATATTCTTGTTACTAGGCGGCCAACGGATCGGGCATCGGTCGCGCTGTATATATATACTATAGGCTGCGAAATGCATCGAGCGGCCAGTAGACCACGAGGCTCGCTTTGCGCGTATAGTCAAAGCACGTAGAAATCTGGAAAGAAGAGTTACAGTCAACCATCACTATAATGCACTTCTTAAGCCCATATTGTTGTTACTAGGCGGCCAACGGATCGGCCATTGGTCGCACTGTATATATATATAGTATAGGCTGCGAAATGTATTGAACGGCCAGTAGACCGCGAGGATCGCTATGCGCGTATGGCAAAAGCACGTAGAAATCTGGAAAGAAGAGCTACAATCAACCATCACTATAATGCACTTATTAGGCCCATATTTTTATAAGTAGGCGTCCAACGAATCGTCCATCGGTCGCCTAGTATATATATAGTGTAGGCTGCGAAATGCATTGAGCGGCCAGTAGACCGCGAGGCTCGCTATGCGCGTATGGCAAAAGCACGTAGAAATCTGAAAAGAAGAGTTACAGTCGACCATCGCTATAATGCACTTCTTTGGCCCATATTTTTGTTACTAGGCGGCCAACGGATCGGCCATCGGTCGCTTTGTATATATATAGTAAAGGCTGCGAAACGCAGTGAGCGGTCAGGAGACTGCGAGGCTCGCTATGCGCGTATGGCAAAAGCACCTAGAAATCTGGAAAGAAGAGTTACAGTCAACCATCACTATAATGCACTTCTTAAGCCCATATTTTTGTTACTAGGCGGTCAACGGATCGGCCATCGGTCGCACTGTATATATATACTATAGGGTACGAAATGCATTCAGCGGCCAGAAGACCGCGAGGCTCGCTATGCCAGTATAGCAAACGCACGTAGAAATCTGGAAAGAAGAGTTATAATCAACCATCGCTATAATGCACTTCTTAAGCCCATATTTTTGTTACTAGGCGGCCAACTAATCGGCCATCGGTCGCGCAGTATGTATATAGTAAGGGCTGCGAAATGCATTGAGCGGCCAGTAGACCGCGAGGATCGCTATGCGCGTATAGCAAAAGCACGTAGAAATCTGGAAAGAAGATTTATAGTCAACCATCACTATAATGCACTTCTTAAGCCCATATTTTTGTTACTAGGCGGCCAACGGGTCGGCCATCGGTCGCATTGTATATATATAGTATGGGCTGCGAAATGCATTGAGCGGCCAGTAGACCGCTAGGTTCGCTATGCGCGTATAGCAAAAGCACGTAGAAATGTGGAAAGAAGAGTTACAGTCAACCATCAATATAACGCACTTGTTAAGGCCATATTTTTGTTACTAGGCGGCCAACGGATCGGCCATCGGTCGCACTGTATATATATACTATAGGGTACGAAATGCATTCAGCGGCCAGCAGACCGCGAGGCTCGCTATGCCAGTATAGCAAACGCACGTAGAA
The DNA here is from genome assembly GCF_050947875.1 of Dermacentor variabilis. Lineage (NCBI taxonomy): Eukaryota > Metazoa > Arthropoda > Arachnida > Ixodida > Ixodidae > Dermacentor > Dermacentor variabilis. The sequence goes on along the minus strand of NC_134573.1, from coordinate 4,146,798 downwards.
ATCTAGAAACAAGAGTTATAATCAACCATCGCTATAATGCACTTCTTAGGCCCATATTTTTGTTACTAGGCGGCCAACGGATCGGCCATCGGTCGCTTTGTATATATATAGTAAAGGCTGCGAAACGCAGTGAGCGGTCAGGAGACTGCGAGGCTCGCTATGCGCGTATGGCAAAAGCACCTAGGAATCTCGAAAGAAGAGTTACAGTCAGCCATCACTATAATGCGCTTCTTAAGCCCATATTTTAGAGCGCAGCTCTTTGGCGTCCGTTCCTGGGTTTCGCGTCGTCGTCGGCGTCGTCGTCGGCGTCGGCCTCGTAACCAGCTCCGCCCCCCTTTCATCCCCCCAGCGCTAGCAGCGACCGACTGATACCGCTGGATGCCGCTGACGCCGCTAGAGAGTCAAGATAACGTGACTGCATAGAACACCGTTGCCGCCATGCAGAAAGAGGAGTAAAGGGTCCCCCCCCCTGTTCTTGTGTGGCGGATAGCTGGGGTTGACTCACTATCGCCGTCAGCGGCATCAGTCAGTCGCTGCTATCTCTTCCCTCCTCCCTTTATCGTGTTGTCCTCTTGCTGCGCGCGCTTCTGCCCACATCGTTTGCCGCTGGGTGTACACGCCGCCCCCCTCCGCTTCCGCTTACTGCTGGTTGCTCTCGACGGCGGCGATGAGCCTCCGCTTCGGCGGCGCGAACTGCAGGGTCTTCTCGGCGGCGGCGATGAGCTTCTGCTTCAGCCTCGCTTACTGCTGGTTGCTCTCGACGGCGGCGATGAGCCTCCGCTTCGGCGGCGCGAACGGCAGGGTCTTCTCGGCGGCGGCGCTTAGCCTCTGCTTCCCCCACGGCTGTGACAACCTCGCGAGGCACTTGTATAGATCTCGTCTTTGAGAATCAAGCATTGGTGTACCAAGTCGAACATATATCAGTCTATTTCTCCGACCACAAAGCTTCCTTCATGACTGTCAAGAACTGTTAGTGGAGTCTTTGTTAAAGGAATACGTGTGAAAAATAAAAAAAAAATTATGTGATAGCGCATACATGTGTTGCTCGATTTCTTTGCCTCAATCTATCCAAAAGGTGAAACAGCTTATTTGCTGCGCTCACATTTCGCATTAGGAAGTAACGTAATCGTCGGTAATTTTTTGTTACTAGGCGGATAAGGGATCGGCCATCGGTCGCACTGTATATATATACTATAGGCTACGAAATGCATTGAGCCGCCAGCAGACCGCGAGGCTCGCTATGCCAGTATAGCAAAAGGATGTAGAAATCTGGAAAGAAGAGCTACAATCAACCATCACTATAATGCACTTCTTAAACCCATATTTTTATAAGTAGGCGTCCAACGAATGTCCATCGGTCGCACTGTATATATATAGTATAGGCTGCGAAATGCATTGAGCGGCCAGTAGACCGCCAGGCTCGCTATGCACGTATAGCAAAAACACGTTGAAATCTCGAAAGAAGAGTTACAGTCAACCATCACTATAATGCACTTCTTAAGCCCATATTCTTGTTACTAGGCGGCCAACGGATCGGGCATCGGTCGCACTGTATATATATACTATAGGCTGCGAAATGCATCGAGCGGCCAGTAGACCACGAGGCTCGCTTTGCGCGTATAGTCAAAGCACGTAGAAATCTGGAAAGAAGAGTTACAGTCAACCATCACTATAATGCACTTCTTAAGCCCATATTGTTGTTACTAGGCGGCCAACGGATCGGCCATTGGTCGCACTGTATATATATAGTATAGGCTGCGAAATGTATTGAACGGCCAGTAGACCGCGAGGATCGCTATGCGCGTATGGCAAAAGCACGTAGAAATCTGGAAAGAAGAGCTACAATCAACCATCACTATAATGCACTTATTAGGCCCATATTTTTATAAGTAGGCGTCCAACGAATCGTCCATCGGTCGCCTAGTATATATATAGTGTAGGCTGCGAAATGCATTGAGCGGCCAGTAGACCGCGAGGCTCGCTATGCGCGTATGGCAAAAGCACGTAGAAATCTGAAAAGAAGAGTTACAGTCGACCATCGCTATAATGCACTTCTTAGGCCCATATTTTTGTTACTAGGCGGCCAACGGATCGGCCATCGGTCGCTTTGTATATATATAGTAAAGGCTGCGAAACGCAGTGAGCGGTCAGGAGACTGCGAGGCTCGCTATGCGCGTATGGCAAAAGCACCTAGAAATCTGGAAAGAAGAGTTACAGTCAACCATCACTATAATGCACTTCTTAAGCCCATATTTTTGTTACTAGGCGGTCAACGGATCGGCCATCGGTCGCACTGTATATATATACTATAGGGTACGAAATGCATTCAGCGGCCAGAAGACCGCGAGGCTCGCTATGCCAGTATAGCAAACGCACGTAGAAATCTGGAAAGAAGAGTTATAATCAACCATCGCTATAATGCACTTCTTAAGCCCATATTTTTGTTACTAGGCGGCCAACTAATCGGCCATCGGTCGCGCAGTATGTATATAGTAAGGGCTGCGAAATGCATTGAGCGGCCAGTAGACCGCGAGGATCGCTATGCGCGTATAGCAAAAGCACGTAGAAATCTGGAAAGAAGATTTATAGTCAACCATCACTATAATGCACTTCTTAAGCCCATATTTTTGTTACTAGGCGGCCAACGGGTCGGCCATCGGTCGCATTGTATATATATAGTATGGGCTGCGAAATGCATTGAGCGGCCAGTAGACCGCTAGGTTCGCTATGCGCGTATAGCAAAAGCACGTAGAAATGTGGAAAGAAGAGTTACAGTCAACCATCAATATAACGCACTTGTTAAGGCCATATTTTTGTTACTAGGCGGCCAACGGATCGGCCATCGGTCGCACTGTATATATATACTATAGGGTACGAAATGCATTCAGCGGCCAGCAGACCGCGAGGCTCGCTATGCCAGTATAGCAAACGCACGTAGAAATCTAGAAACAAGAGTTATAATCAACCATCGCTATAATGCACTTCTTAGGCCCATATTTTTGTTACTAGGCGGCCAACGGATCGGCCATCGGTCGCTTTGTATATATATAGTAAAGGCTGCGAAACGCAGTGAGCGGTCAGGAAACTGCGAGGCTCGCTATGCGCGTATGGCAAAAGCACCTAGGAATCTCGAAAGAAGAGTTACAGTCAACCATCACTATAATGCGCTTCTTAAGCCCATATTTTAGAGCGCAGCTCTTTGGCGTCCGTTCCTGGGTTTCGCGTCGTCGTCGGCGTCGTCGTCGGCGTCGGCCTCGTAACCAGCTCCGCCCCCCTTTCATCCCCCCAGCGCTAGCAGCGACCGACTGACACCGCTGGATGCCGCTGACGCCGCTAGAGAGTCAAGATAACGTGACTGCATAGAACACCGTTGCCGCCATGCAGAAAGAGGAGTAAAGGGTCCCCCCCCCTGTTCTTGTGTGGCGGATAGCTGGGGTTGACTCACTATCGCCGTCAGCGGCATCAGTCAGTCGCTGCTATCTCTTCCCTCCTCCCTTTATCGTGTTGTCCTCTTGCTGCGCGCGCTTCTGCCCACATCGTTTGCCGCTGGGTGTACACGCCGCCCCCCTCCGCTTCCGCTTACTGCTGGTTGCTCTCGACGGCGGCGATGAGCCTCCGCTTCGGCGGCGCGAACTGCAGGGTCTTCTCGGCGGCGGCGATGAGCTTCTGCTTCAGCCTCGCTTACTGCTGGTTGCTCTCGACGGCGGCGATGAGCCTCCGCTTCGGCGGCGCGAACGGCAGGGTCTTCTCGGCGGCGGCGCTTAGCCTCTGCTTCCCCCACGGCTGTGACAACCTCGCGAGGCACTTGTATAGATCTCGTCTTTGAGAATCAAGCATTGGTGTACCAAGTCGAACATATATCAGTCTATTTCTCCGACCACAAAGCTTCCTTCATGACTGTCAAGAACTGTTAGTGGAGTCTTTGTTAAAGGAATACGTGTGAAAAATAAAAAAAAATTATGTGATAGCGCATACATGTGTTGCTCGATTTCTTTGCCTCAATCTATCCAAAAGGTGAAACAGCTTATTTGCTGCGCTCACATTTCGCATTAGGAAGTAACGTAATCGTCGGTAATTTTTTGTTACTAGGCGGATAAGGGATCGGCCATCGGTCGCACTGTATATATATACTATAGGCTACGAAATGCATTGAGCCGCCAGCAGACCGCGAGGCTCGCTATGCCAGTATAGCAAAAGGATGTAGAAATCTGGAAAGAAGAGCTACAATCAACCATCACTATAATGCACTTCTTAAACCCATATTTTTATAAGTAGGCGTCCAACGAATGTCCATCGGTCGCCTAGTATATATATAGTGTAGGCTGCGAAATGCATTGAGCGGCCAGTAGACCGCGAGGCTCGCTATGCGCGTATAGCAAAAGCACGTTGAAATCTGGAAAGAAGAGTCATAGTCAACCATCAATATAAAGCACTTGTTAAGCCCATATTTTTGTTTCAAGGCGGCCAACGGATCGGCCATCGATCGCATTATATATATATATATATATAGTATAGGCTGCGAAATGCACTGAGCGGCCAGTAGACCGCGAGGCTTCCTATCCGCGTCTAGCAAAAGCACGTAGAAATCTGGAAAGAAGAGTTATAATCAACCATCACTATGATGCACTGCTTAAGCCCATATTCTTGTTACTAGGCTGCCAACGGATCGGCCATTAGTCGCATTATATATATATATATATATTCAGGCTGGGAAATGCATTGAGCTGCAGAGAATGCGAGGCTCGCTAGGCGCGTATGGAAAAAGCACATACAAATCTGGAAAGAAGAGTTATAGTCAACCATCAGTGTAATGCACTTAAGCCCATAATTTGTTACTGTTCGGCCAACGGATCAGCCATCGGTGCCACTATATATATATATATATATATATAGACTGCGAAATGCACTGAGCGGCCGGTAGACCACGAGGCTCGCTATGCGCGTATAGTAAAAGCAGGTAGAAACGTAGAAATTTGAAAGAAGAATTACAGTCAGCCATCACCATAATGCACTTCTTAAGCCCATATTCTTGTTACTAGGCGGCCAAGTGATCTGCCATCGGTCGCACTGTGTATATATAGTATAGGCTGCGACATGCATTGAGCGGCCAGTATACCGCGCGGCTCGCTATGCGCTTATAGCAAACGCACGTAGAAATCTGTTAAAAAAGAGTTATAGTCAACCATCCCTATAATGCACTGCTTAAGCCCATATTCTTGTTACTAGGCGGCCAACGGATCGGCCATCGGTCGTATTATATATATATATATATATATATATATATATATATATATATATATATATATATATATATATATATATATATATATATAGCATAGGCTGCGAAATGCATTGGGTGGCCAGTAGACCGCGAGGCTCGCTATGCGCGTATGGCAAAAGCACGTAGAAATCTGGAAAGAAGAGTTACAGTCGACCATCGCTATAATGCACTTCTTAGGCCCATATTTTTGTTACTAGGTGGCCAACGGATCGGCCATCGGTCGCTTTGTATATATATAGTAAAAGCTGCGAAACGCAGTGAGCAGTCAGGAGACTGCGAGGCTCGCTATGCGCGTATGGCAAAAGCACCTAGAAATCTGGAAAGAAGAGTTACAGTCAACCATCACTCTATTGCACTTCTTAAGCCCATATTTTTGTTACTAGGCGGCCAACGGGTCGGCCATCGGTCTCACTGTATATATTTACTATAGGCTACGAAATGTATTCAGCGGCCAGCAGACCGCGAGGCTCGCTATTCCAGTATAGCAAACGCACGTAGAAATCTGGAAAGAAGAGTTATAATCAACCATCAATATAACGCACTTGTTAAGGCCATATTTTTGTTACAAGGCGACCGACGGATTGGCCATCGGTCGCACTATATATATATAGTATAGGCCGCGAAATGCATTGGGCGGCCAGTAGACCGCGAGGCTCGCTATGCGCGTATGGCAAAGCACGTAGAAATCTGGAAAGAAGAATTACAGTCAACCATCACTATAATGCACTTATTAAGCCCTTATTGTTGTTACTAGGCGGCCAACGGATCGGCCATCGGTCGCACTGTATATATATAGTATTGGCTGCGAAATGTATTGAACGGCCACTAGACCGCGAGAATCGCTATGCCCGTATGGCAAAAGCACGTAGAAATCTGGAAAGAAGAGCTACAATCAACCATCACTATGATGCACTTATTAAGCCCATATTTTTATAAGTAGGCGTCCAACGAATCGTCCATCGGTCGCCTAGCATATATATAGTGTAGGCAGCGAAATGCATTGAGCGGCCAGTAGACCGCGAGGCTCGCTTCGCGCGCATAGTCAAAGCACGTAGAAATCTGGAAAGAAGAGTTACAGTCAACCATCACTATAATGCACTTCTTAAGCCCATATTGTTGTTACTAGGCGGCCAACGGATCGGCCATCGGTCGCACTGTGTATATATAGTTAGGCTGCGAAATGTATTGAATAGCCAGTAGACCGCGAGGATCGCTATGCGCGTATGGCAAAAGCACGTAGAAATCTGGAAAGAAGAGCTACAATCAACCATCACTATAATGCACTTATTAAGCCCATATTTTTATAAGTAGTCGTCCAACGAATCGTCCATCGGTCGCCTAGTATATATATAGTGTAGGCTGCGAAATGGATTGAGCGGCCAGTAGACCGCGAGGCTCGCTATGCGCGTATGGCAAAAGCACGTAGAAATCTGGAAAGAAGAGTTACAGTTGACCATCGCTATAATGCACTTCTTAGGCCCATATTTTTGTTACTAGGCGTCCAACGAATCGTCCATCGGTGGCCTAGCATATATATAGTGTAGCCTGCGAAATGCATTGAGCGGCCAGTAGACCGCGAGGCTCGCTATGCCAGTATAGCAAACGCACGTAGAAATCTGGAAAGAAGAGTTATAATCAACCATCGCTATAATGCACTTCTTAAGCCCATATTTTTGTTACTAGGCGGCCAACTAATCGGCCATCGGTTGCGCTGTATGTATATAGTAAGGGCTGCGAAATGCATTGAGCGGCCGGCAGATCGCGGGGCTCGCTATGCGCGTATAGCAAAAGCAAGTTGAAATCTGGAAAGAAGAGTCATAGTGAACCATCAATATAATGCACTTGTTAAGCCCATATTTTTGTTTCAAGGCGGCCAACTTATCGGCCATCGATCGCATTATATATATATATATATATATATAGTATAGGCTGCGAAATGCACTGAGCGGCCAGTAGACCGCGAGGCTTCCTATCCGCGTCTAGCAAAAGCACGTAGAAATCTGGAAAGAAGAGTTATAGTCAACCATCACTATAATGCACTGCTTCAGCCCATATTCTTGTTACTAGGCTGCCAACGGATCGGCCATTGGCCGCATTATATATATATATATATATATATATAAGTATATATATATATATATATATATATATATATATATATATATATATATATATATATATATATATAGTATAGGCAGCGAAATGCATTGTGCGGCCAGTAAACCGCGAGGCTCGCTTTCCGCGTATGGCAAAAGCACGTACAAATCTGGAAAGAAGAGGTACAGTCGACCATCGCTATAATGGACTTCTTAGGCCCATATTTTTGTTACTAGGCGGCCAACGGAGCGGCCATCGGTCGCATTATATATATATATATATATATATATATATATATATATATATATATATATATATATATATAGTATAGGCTGCGAAATGCATTGGGTGGCCAGTACACCGCGAGGCTCGCTATGCGCGTATGGCAAAAGCACGTAGAAATCTGGAAAGAAGAGTTAAAGTAACCCATAACTAAAACGCACTTCTTAAGCCCATATTTTTGTTATAGGCGGACAACGGATCGGCCATCGGCCGCAGTGTATATATATATACAGGCTGGAAATTGCATTGAGCTGTCAGCAGAACGCGAGGCTCCCTACGCGCGTATGGCAAAAGCACATACAAATCTGGAAAGAAGAGTTATAGTCAACCATCACTATAATGCACGTAAGCCCATAATTTGTTACTGTTCGGCAAACGGATCAGCCATCGGTGGCACTATATATATATATATATATATAGTATATGCTGCGAAATGCACTGAGCGGCCAGTAGACCGCGAGCCTCGCTATGCGCGTATAGTTAAAGCACGTAGAAATCTGCAAAGCAGAATTCCAGTCCACCATCACCACAATGCACTTCTTAAGCCCATATTCTTGTTACTACGCGGCCAAGTGATCTGCCATCGGTCGCACTGTGTATATACAGTATAGGCTGCGACATGCATTGAGCGGCCAGTAGACCGCGAGGCTCGCTATGCGCTTATAGCAAACGCACGTAGAAATCTAGAAAGAAGAGTTATAATCAACCATCACTCTAATGCACTTCTTATTCCCATATTTTGTTACTAGGCGGCCGACGGATCGGCCATCGGTGGCAATGTATATATATAGTATAGGCTGCGAAATGCATTGAGCGGCCAGTAGACCGCGAGGCTCCCTATGCGCGTAAAGCAAGAACACGTGGAAATCTGGAAAGCAGAGTTAAAGTCAACCATCACCATAATGCACTTAAGCCCATATTTTTGCTACTAGGCGGCTAACGGATCGGCTATTGGTCGCACTGTTTAGATATAGTATAGGCTGCGAAATGCATTGAGCGGCCAGTAGACCGCCAGGCTCGCTATGCACGTATAGGAAAACACGTAGAAATCTGAAAAGAAGAGTGATAGTCAACGATGACTATAATGCACTTCTTAAGCCCATATTCTTGTTACTAGTCGGCCAACGGATCGGCCATCGGTCGCACTGTATAGATATAGTATAGGCTGCGAAATGCATTGAGCGGCCAGTAGACAGCCAGGCTCGCTATGCACGTATAGCAAAAACACGTAGAAATCTCTAAAGAAGAGTTACAGTCAACCATCACTATAATGCACTTCTTAAGCCCCATATTTTGTTACTAGGCGGCCAACGGATCGGCCATCGGTCGCACTGTATGTATATAGTAAGGGCTGCGAAATGCATCGAGCGGCCAGTAGACCGCGAGGCTCGCTTTGCGCGTATAGTCAAAGCACGTAGAAATCTGGAAAGAAGAGTTACAGTCAACCATCACTATAATGCACTTCTTAAGCCCATATTGTTGTTACTAGGCGGCCAACGGATCGGCCATCGGTCGCACTGTATATATATAGTATAGGCTGCGAAATGTATTGAACGGCCAGTAGACCGCGAGGATCGCTATGCGCGTATGGCAAAAGCACGTTGAAATCTCGAAAGAAGAGTTACAGTCAACCATCACTATAATGCACTTCTTAAGCCCATATTCTTGTTACTAGGCGGCCAACGGATCGGCCATCGGTCGCACTGTATATATATACTATAGGCTGCGAAATGCATCGAGCGGCCATAGACCACGAGGCTCGCTTTGCGCGTATAGTCAAAGCACGTAGAAATCTGGAAAGAAGAGTTACAGTCGACCATCGCTATAATACACTTCTTAGGCCCATATTTTTGTTACTAGGCGGCCAACGGATCGGCCATCGGTCGCTTTGTATATATATAGTAAAGGCTGCGAAACGCAGTGAGCGGTCAGGAGACTGCGAGGCTCGCTATGCGCGTATTGCAAAAGCACGTAGAAATCTGGAAAGAAGAGTTATAGTCAACCATCACTATAATGCACTTCTTAAGCCCATATTTTTGTTACTAGGCGGCCAACGGGTCAGCCATCGGTCGCATTGTATGTTTATAGTATATAGTATGGGCTGCGAAATGCTTTGAGCGGCCAGTAGACCGCTAGGTTCGGTATGCGCGTATAGCAAAAGCACGTAGAAATGTGGAAAGAAGAGTTACAGTCAACCATTAATATAACGCACTTGTTAAGGCCATATTTTTGTTACAAGGCGACCGACGGATTGGCCATCGGTCGCACTATATATATATAGTATAGGCCGCGAAATGCATTGGGCGGCCAGTAGACCGCGAGGCTCGCTATGCGCGTATGGCAAAAGCACGTAGAAATCTGGAAAGAACAATTACAGTCAACCATCACTATAATGCACTTCTTAAGCCCATATTGTTGTTACTAGGCGGCCAACGGATCGGCCATCGGTCGCCCTGTATATATATAGTATAGGCTGCGAAATGTATTGAACGGCCAGTAGACCGCGAGAATCGCTATGCGCGTATGGCAAAAGCACGTAGAAATCTCGAAAGAAGAGCTACAATCAACCAGCACTATAATGCACTTATTAAGCCCATACTTTTATAAGTAGGCATCCAACGAATCGGCCATCGGTCGCACTGTATATACATAGTATAGGCTGCGAAATGTATTGAACGGCCAGTAGACCGCGTGGATCACTATGCGCGTATGGCAAAAGCACGTAGAAATCTGGAAAGAAGAGCTACAATCAACCATCACTATAATGCACTTATTAAGCCCATATTTTTATAAGTAGGCGTCCAACGAATCGTCCATCGGTCGCCTAGCATATATATAGTGTAGGCAGCGAAATGCATTGAGCGGCCAGTAGACCGCGAGGCTCGCTATGCGCGTATGGCAAAAGCACGTAGAAATCTGGAAAGAAGAGTTACAGTCGACCATCGCTATAATGCACTTCTTAGGCCCATATTTTTGTTACTAGGCGTCCAATGAATCGTCCATCGCTCGCCTAGCATATATATAGTGTAGGCTGCGAAATGCATTGAGCGGCCAGTAGACCGCGAGGCTCGCTATGCGCGTAAAGCAAAAACACGTGGAAATCTGGAAAGCAGAGTTAAAGTCAACCATCACCATAATGCACTTAAGCCCATATTTTTGCTACTAGGCGGCTAACGGATCGGCCATTGTTCGCACTGTTTACATATAGTATAGGCTGCGAAATGCATTGAGCGGCCAGTAGACAGCCAGGCTCGCTATGCACGTATAGCAAAAACACGCAGAAATCTCTAAAGAAGAGTTACAGTCAACCATCACTATAATGCACTTCTTAAGCCCCATATTTTGTTACTAGGCGGCCAACGGGTCGGCCATCGGTCGCACTGTATGTATATAGTAAGGGCTGCGAAATGCATTGAGCGGCCAGTAGACCGCGAGGCTCGCTATGCGCGTAATGCAAAAACACCTGGAAATCTGGAAAGCAGAGTTAAAGTCAACCATCACCATAATGCACTTCTTAAGCCCATATTTTTGGTACTAGGCGGCTAACGGATCGGCCATCGGTCGCACTGTATATATATAGTATAGGCTGCGAAATGCATTGAGCGGCCAGTAGACCGCCAGGCTCGCTATGCACGTATAGCAAAAACACGTTGAAATCTCGAAAGAAGAGTTACAGTCAACCATCACTATAATGCACTTCTTAAGCCCATATTCTTGTTACTAGGCGGCCAACGGATCGGGCATCGGTCGCACTGTATATATATACTATAGGCTGCGAAATGCATCGAGCGGCCAGTAGACCACGAGGCTCGCTTTGCGCGTATAGTCAAAGCACGTAGAAATCTGGAAAGAAGAGTTACAGTCAACCATCACTATAATGCACTTCTTAAGCCCATATTGTTGTTACTAGGCGGCCAACGGATCGGCCATTGGTCGCACTGTATATATATAGTATAGGCTGCGAAATGTATTGAACGGCCAGTAGACCGCGAGGATCGCTATGCGCGTATGGCAAAAGCACGTAGAAATCTGGAAAGAAGAGCTACAATCAACCATCACTATAATGCACTTATTAGGCCCATATTTTTATAAGTAGGCGTCCAACGAATCGGCCATCGGTCGCTTTGTATATATATAGTAAAGGCTGCGAAACGCAGTGAGCGGTCAGGAGACTGCGAGGCTCGCTATGCGCGTATGGCAAAAGCACCTAGAAATCTGGAAAGAAGAGTTACAGTCAACCATCACTATAATGCACTTCTTAAGCCCATATTTTTGTTACTAGGCGGTCAACGGATCGGCCATCGGTCGCACTGTATATATATACTATAGGGTACGAAATGCATTCAGCGGCCAGCAGACCGCGAGGCTCGCTATGCCAGTATAGCAAACGCACGTAGAAATCTGGAAAGAAGAGTTATAATCAACCATCGCTATAATGCACTTCTTAGCCCATATTTTTGTTACAAGGCGGCCAACTAATCGGCCATCGGTCGCCCTGTATGTATATAGTAAGGGCTGCGAAATGTATTGAGCGGCAAGTAGTCCCCAAAGATCGCTATGCGTGTATTGCAAAAGCACGTAGAAATCTGGAAAGAAGAGTTATAGTCAACCATCACTATAATGCACTTCTTAAGCCCATATTTTTGTTACTAGGCGGCCAACGGGTCCTCCATCGGTCGCATTGTATGTATATAGTATATAGTATGGGCTGCGAAATGCATTGAGCGGCCAGTAGACCGCTAGGTTAGCTATGCGCGTATAGCAAAAGCACGTAGAAATGTGGAAAGAAGAGTTACAGTCAACCATCAATATAACGCACTTGTTAAGGCCATATTTTTGTTACAAGGCGACCGACGGATTGGCCATCGGTCGCACTATATTTATATAGTATAGGCCGCGAAATGCATTGGGCGGCCAGTAGACCGCGAGGCTCGCTATGCGCGTATGGCAAAAGCACGTAGAAATCTGGAAAGAAGAATTACAGTCAACCATCACTATAATGCACTTCTTAAGCCCATATTGTTGTTACTAGGCGGCCAACGGATCGGCCATCGGTCGCACTGTATATATATAGTATAGGCTGAGAAATGTATTGAACGGCCAGTAGACCGCGAGAATCGCTATGCGCGTATGGCAAAAGCACGTAGAAATCTGGAAAGAAGAGCTACAATCAACCATCACTATAATGCACTTATTAAGCCCATATTTTTATAAGTAGGCGTCCAACGAATCGGCCATCGGTCGCACTGTATATATATAGTATAGGCTGCGAAATGTATTGAACGGCCAGTAGACCGCGAGGATCACTATGCGCGTATGGCAAAAGCAAGTAGAAATCTGGAAAGAAGAGCTACAATCAACCATCACTATACTGCACTTATTAAGCCCATATTTTTATAAGTAGGCGTCCAACGAATCGTCCATCGGTCGCCTAGCATATATATAGTGTAGGCAGCGAAATGCATTGAGCGGCCAGTAGACCGCGAGGCTCGCTATGCGCGTATGGCAAAAGCACGTAGAAATCTGGAAAGAAGAGTTACGGTCGACCATCGCTATAATGCACTTCTTAGGCCCATATTTTTGATACTAGGCGTCCAATGAATCGTCCATCGGTCGCCTGGCATATATATAGTGTACGCTGCGAAATGCATTGAGCGGCCAGTAGACCGCGAGGCTCGCTATGCGCGTATGGCAAAAGCACGTAGAAATCTAGAAAGAAGAGTTATAATCAACCATCACTCTAATGCACTTCTTATTCCCATATTTTGTTACTAGGCGGCCGACGGATCGGCCATCGGTGGCAATGTATATATATAGTATAGGCTGCAAAATGCATTGAGCGGCCAGTAGACCGCGAGGCTCGCTATGCGCGTAAAGCAAAAACACGTGGAAATCTGGAAAGCAGAGTTAAAATCAACCATCACCATAATGCACTTAAGCCCATATTTTTGCTACTAGGCGGGTAACGGATCGGCCATTGGTCGCACTGTTTAGATATAGTATAGGCTGCGAAATGCATTGAGCGGCCAGTAGACCTCCAGGCTCGCTCTGCACGTCCATATTTTTGTTACTAGGCGGCCAACGGATCGGCCATCGGTCGCACGGTATATATATACTATAGGCTACGAAATGCATTCAGCGGCCAGCAGACCGCGAGGCTCGCTATGCCAGTATAGCAAACGCACGTAGAAATCTGGACAGAAGAGTTATAATCAACCATCGCTATAATGCGCTTTTAAGCCCATAATTTTGTTACTAGGCGGCCAACTAATCGGCCATCGGTCGCCCTGTATGTATATAGTAAGGGCTGCGAAATGCATTGAGCGGCCAGTAGACCGCGAGGATCGCTATGCGCGTATAGCAAAAGCACGTAGAAATCTGGAAAGAAGAGCTACAAGCAACCATCACTATAATGCACTTCTTAAGCTCATATTTTTATAAGTAGGCGTCCAACGAATCGTCCATCGGTCGCCTTGTATATATATAGTGTAGGCTGCGAAATGCATTGAGCGGCCAGTAGACCGCGAGGCTCGCTATGCGCGTATAGCAAAAGCACGTAGAAATCTGGAAAGAAGAGTTATAGTCAACCATCACTATAATGCACTGCTTAAGCCCATATTCTTGTTAATAGGCTGCCAACGGATCGGCCATCGGTCGCTTTGTATATATATAGTAAAGGCTGCGAAACGCAGTGAGCGGTCAGGAGACTGCGAGGCTCGCTATGCGCGTATGGCAAAAACACGTGGAAATCTGGAAAGCAGAGTTAAAGTCAACCATCACCATAATGCACTTAAGCCCATATTTTTGCTACTAGGCGGCTAACGGATCAGCCATTGGTCGCACTGTTTAGATATAGTATAGGCTGCGAAATGCATTGAGCGGCCAGTAGACCGCCAGGCTCGCTATGCACGTATAGGAAAAGCACGTAGAAATCTGAAAAGAAGAGTGATAGTCAACGATCACTATAATGCACTTCATAAGCCCATATTCTTGTTACTTGTCGGCCAACGGATCGGCCATCGGTCGCACTATATAGATATAGTATAGGCTGCGAAATGCATTGAGCGGCCAGTAGACAGCCAGGCTCGCTATGCACGTATAGCAAAAACACGTAGAAATCTCTAAAGAAAAGTTACAGTCAACCATCACTATAATGCACTTCTTAAGCCCATATTGTTGTTACTAGGCGGCCAACGGATCGGCCATCGGTCGCACTGTATGTATATAGTATAGGCTGCGAAATGCATCGAGCGGCCAGTAGACCGCGAGGATCGTTATGCGCGTATGGCAAAAGCACGTAGAAATCTGGAAAGAAGAGCTACAATCAACCATCACTATAATGCACTTATTAGGCCCATATTTTTATAAGTAGGCGTCCAACGAATCGTCCATCGGTCGCCTAGTATATATATAGCATAGGCTGCGAAATACATTGAGCGGCCAGTAGACCGCCAGGCTCGCTATGCACGTATAGCAAAAAGACGTTTAAATCTCGAAAGAAGAGTTACAGTCAACCATCACTATAATGCAGTTCTTAAGCCCATATTCTTGTTACTAGGCGGCCAACGGATCGGCCATCGGTCGCACTGTATATATATACTATAGGGTACGAAATGCAATCAGCGGCCAGCAGACCGCGAGGCTCGCTATGCCAGTATAGCAAACGCACGTAGAAATCTGGAAAGAAGAGTTATAATCAACCATCGCTATAGTGCACTTCTTAGCCCATATTTTTGTTACAAGGCGGCCAACTAATCGGCCATCGGTCGCCCTGTATGTATATAGTAAGGGCTGCGAAATGTATTGAGCGGCAAGTAGTCCCCAAAGATCGCTATGCGTGTATTGCAAAAGCACGTAGAAATCTGGAAAGAAGAGTTATAGTCAACCATCACTATAATGCACTTCTTAAGCCCATATTTTTGTTACTAGGCGGCCAACGGGTCAGCCATCGGTCGCATTGTATGTATATAGTATATAGTATGGGCTGCGAAATGCATTGAGCGGCCAGTAGACCGCTAGGTTAGCTATGCGCGTATAGCAAAAGCACGTAGAAATGTGGAAAGAAGAGTTACAGTCAACCATCAATATAACGCACTTGTTAAGGCCATATTTTTGTTACAAGGCGACCGACGGATTGGCCATCGGTCGCACTATATTTATATAGTATTGGCCGCGAAATGCATTGGGCGGCCAGTAGACCGCGAGGCTCGCTATGCGCGTATGGCAAAAGCACGTAGAAATCTGGAAAGAAGAATTACAGTCAACCATCACTATAATGCACTTCTTAAGCCCATATTGTTGTTACTAGGCGGCCAACGGATCGGCCATCGGTCGCACTGTATATATATAGTATAGGCTGAGAAATGTATTGAACGGCCAGTAGACCGCGAGAATCGCTATGCGCGTATGGCAAAAGCACGTAGAAATCTGGAAAGAAGAGCTACAATCAACCATCACTATAATGCACTTATTAAGCCCATATTTTTATAAGTAGGCGTCCAACGAATCGGCCATCGGTCGCACTGTATATATATAGTATAGGCTGCGAAATGTATTGAACGGCCAGTAGACCGCGAGGATCACTATGCGCGTATGGCAAAAGCAAGTAGAAATCTGGAAAGAAGAGCTACAATCAACCATCACTATAATGCACTTATTAAGCCCATATTTTTATAAGTAGGCGTCCAACGAATCGTCCATCGGTCGCCTAGCATATATATAGTGTAGGCAGCGAAATGCATTGAGCGGCCAGTAGACCGCGAGGCTCGCTATGCGCGTATGGCAAAAGCACGTAGAAATCTGGAAAGAAGAGTTACGGTCGACCATCGCTATAATGCACTTCTTAGGCCCATATTTTTGATACTAGGCGTCCAATGAATCGTCCATCGGTCGCCTGGCATATATATAGTGTACGCTGCGAAATGCATTGAGCGGCCAGTAGACCGCGAGGCTCGCTATGCGCGTATGGCAAAAGCACGTAGAAATCTAGAAAGAAGAGTTATAATCAACCATCACTCTAATGCACTTCTTATTCCCATATTTTGTTACTAGGCGGCCGACGGATCGGCCATCGGTGGCAATGTATATATATAGTATAGGCTGCAAAATGCATTGAGCGGCCAGTAGACCGCGAGGCTCGCTATGCGCGTAAAGCAAAAACACGTGGAAATCTGGAAAGCAGAGTTAAAATCAACCATCACCATAATGCACTTAAGCCCATATTTTTGCTACTAGGCGGGTAACGGATCGGCCATTGGTCGCACTGTTTAGATATAGTATAGGCTGCGAAATGCATTGAGCGGCCAGTAGACCGCCAGGCTCGCTATGCACGTCCATATTTTTGTTACTAGGCGGCCAACGGATCGGCCATCGGTCGCACGGTATATATATACTATAGGCTACGAAATGCATTCAGCGGCCAGCAGACCGCGAGGCTCGCTATGCCAGTATAGCAAACGCACGTAGAAATCTGGAAAGAAGAGTTATAATCAACCATCGCTATAATGCGCTTTTAAGCCCATAATTTTGTTACTAGGCGGCCAACTAATCGGCCATCGGTCGCCCTGTATGTATATAGTAAGGGCTGCGAAATGCATTGAGCGGCCAGTAGACCGCGAGGATCGCTATGCGCGTATAGCAAAAGCACGTAGAAATCTGGAAAGAAGAGCTACAAGCAACCATCACTATAATGCACTTCTTAAGCTCATATTTTTATAAGTAGGCGTCCAACGAATCGTCCATCGGTCGCCTTGTATATATATAGTGTAGGCTGCGAAATGCATTGAGCGGCCAGTAGACCGCGAGGCTCGCTATGCGCGTATAGCAAAAGCACGTAGAAATCTGGAAAGAAGAGTTATAGTCAACCATCACTATAATGCACTGCTTAAGCCCATATTCTTGTTAATAGGCTGCCAACGGATCGGCCATCGGTCGCTTTGTATATATATAGTAAAGGCTGCGAAACGCAGTGAGCGGTCAGGAGACTGCGAGGCTCGCTATGCGCGTATGGCAAAAACACGTGGAAATCTGGAAAGCAGAGTTAAAGTCAACCATCACCATAATGCACTTAAGCCCATATTTTTGCTACTAGGCGGCTAACGGATCAGCCATTGGTCGCACTGTTTAGATATAGTATAGGCTGCGAAATGCATTGAGCGGCCAGTAGACCGCCAGGCTCGCTATGCACGTATAGGAAAAGCACGTAGAAATCTGAAAAGAAGAGTGATAGTCAACGATCACTATAATGCACTTCATAAGCCCATATTCTTGTTACTTGTCGGCCAACGGATCGGCCATCGGTCGCACTATATAGATATAGTATAGGCTGCGAAATGCATTGAGCGGCCAGTAGACAGCCAGGCTCGCTATGCACGTATAGCAAAAACACGTAGAAATCTCTAAAGAAAAGTTACAGTCAACCATCACTATAATGCACTTCTTAAGCCCATATTGTTGTTACTAGGCGGCCAACGGATCGGCCATCGGTCGCACTGTATGTATATAGTATAGGCTGCGAAATGCATCGAGCGGCCAGTAGACCGCGAGGATCGTTATGCGCGTATGGCAAAAGCACGTAGAAATCTGGAAAGAAGAGCTACAATCAACCATCACTATAATGCACTTATTAGGCCCATATTTTTATAAGTAGGCGTCCAACGAATCGTCCATCGGTCGCCTAGTATATATATAGCATAGGCTGCGAAATACATTGAGCGGCCAGTAGACCGCCAGGCTCGCTATGCACGTATAGCAAAAAGACGTTTAAATCTCGAAAGAAGAGTTACAGTCAACCATCACTATAATGCAGTTCTTAAGCCCATATTCTTGTTACTAGGCGGCCAACGGATCGGCCATCGGTCGCACTGTATATATATACTATAGGCTGCGAAATGCATCGAGCGGCCAGTAGACCACGAGGCTCGCTTTGCGCGTATAGTCAAAGCACGTAGAAATCTGGAAAGAAGAGTTACAGTCGACCATCGCTATAATGCACTTCTTAGGCCCATATTTTTGTTACTAGGCGGCCAACGGATCGGCCATCGGTCGCACTGTATATATATACTATAGGCTGCGAAATGCATCGAGCGGCCAGTAGACCACGAAGCTCGCTTTGCGCGTATAGTCAAAGCACGTAGAAATCTGGAAAGAAGAGTTGCAGTCAACCATCACTATAATGCACTTCTTAAGCCCATATTGTTGTTACTAGGCGGCCAACGGATCGGCCATTGGTCGCACTGTATATATATAGTATAGGCTGCGAAATGTATTGAACGGCCAGTAGACCGCGAGGATCGCTATGCGCGTATGGCAAAAGCACGTAGAAATCTGGAAAGAAGAGCTACAATCAACCATCACTATAATGCACTTCTTAAGCTCATATTTTTATAAGTAGGCGTCCAACGAATCGTCCATCGGTCGCCTAGTATATATATAGTGTAGGCTGCGAAATCCATTGAGCGGCCAGTAGACCGCGAGGCTCGCTTTGCGCGTATAGCAAAAGCAGGTAGAAATCTGGAAAGAAGAGTTATAGTCAACCATCACTATAATGCACTGCTTAAGCCCTTATTCTTGTTAATAGGCTGCCAACGGATCGGCCATTGGTCACATTATATATATATATATATATATATATATATATATATATATATATAAATATATATATATATATATATATATATATAAATATATATATATAGTATAGGCAGCGAAATGCATTGTGCGGCCAGTAGACCGCGAGGCTCGCTATGCGCGTATGGCAAAAGCACGTAGAAATCTGGAAAGAAGAGTTACAGTCGACCATCGCTATAATGCACTTCTTAGGCCCATATTTTTGTTACTAGGCGGCCAACGGATCGGCCATCGGTCGCTTTGTATATATATAGTAAAGGCTGCGAAACGCAGTGAGCGGTCAGGAGACTGCGAGGCTCGCTATGCGCGTATGGCAAAAACACGTGGAAATCTGGAAAGCAGAGTTAAAGTCAACCATCACCAAAATGCACTTAAGCCCATATTTTTGCTACTAGGCGGCTAACGGATCAGCCATTGGTCGCACTGTTTAGATATAGTATAGGCTGCGAAATGCATTGAGCGGCCAGTAGACCGCCAGGCTCGCTATGCACGTATAGGAAAAGCACGTAGAAATCTGAAAAGAAGAGTGATAGTCAACGATCACTATAATGCACTTCTTAAGCCCATGTTCTTGTCACTTGTCGGCCAACGGATCGGCCATCGGTCGCACTGTATAGATATAGTATAGGCTGCGAAATGCATTGAGCGGCCAGTAGACAGCCAGGCTCGCTATGCAAGTATAGCAAAAACACGTAGAAATCTCTAAAGAAGAGTTACAGTCAACCATCACTATAATGCACTTCTTAAGCCCATTTTGTTGTTACTAGGCGGCCAACGGATCGGCCATCGGTCGCACTGTATGTATATAGTATAGGCTGCGAAAAGCATCGAGCGGCCAGTAGACCGCGAAGATCGCTATGCGCGTATGGCAAAAGCACCTAGAAATCTGGAAAGAAGAGTTACAGTCAACCATCACTATAATGCACTTCTTAAGCCCATATTTTTGTTACTAGGCGGCCAACGGATCGGCCATCGTTCGCACTGTATATATATACTATAGGGTACGAAATGCATTCAGCGGCCAGCAGACCGCGAGGCTCGCTATGCCAGTATAGCAAACGCACGTAGAAATCTGGAAAGAAGAGTTATAATCAACCATCGCTATAATGCACTTCTTAGCCCATATTTTTGTTACTTGGCGGCCAACTAATCGGCCATCGGTCGCCCTGTATGTATATAGTAAGGGCTGCGAAATGCATTGAGCGGCCAGTAGACCCCGAAGATCGCTATGCGCGTATTGCAAAAGCACGTAGAAATCTGGAAAGCAGAGTTATAGTCAACCATCACTATAATGCACTTCTTAAGCCCATATTTTTGTTACTAGGCGGCCAACGGGTCAGCCATTGGTCGCATTGTATGTATATAGTATATAGTATGGGCTGCGAAATGCATTGAGCGGCCAGTAGACCGCTAGGTTCGGTATGCGCGTATAGCAAAAGCACGTAGAAATGTGGAAAGAAGAGTTACAGTCAACCATCAATATAACGCACTTGTTAAGGCCATATTTTTGTTACAAGGCGACCGACGGATTGGCCATCGGTCGCACTGTATATATATAGTATAGGCTGAGAAATGTATTGAACGGCCAGTAGACCGCGAGAATCGCTATGCGCGTATGGCAAAAGCACGTAGAAATCTGGAAAGAAGAGCTACAATCAACCATCACTATAATGCACTTACTAAGCCCATATTTTTATAAGTAGGCGTCCAACGAATCGGCCATCGGTCGCACTGTATATATATAGTATAGGCTGCGAAATGTATTGAACGGCCAGTAGACCGCGATGATCACTATGCGCGTATGGCAAAAGCAAGTAGAAATCTGGAAAGAAGAGTTACGGTCGACCATCGCTATAATGCACTTCTTAGGCCCATATTTTTGATACTAGGCGTCCAATGAATCGTCCATCGGTCGCCTAGCATATATATAGTGTACGCTGCGAAATGCATTGAGCGGCCAGTAGACCGCGAGGCTCGCTATGCGCGTATGGCAAAAGCACGTAGAAATCTAGAAAGAAGAGTTATAATCAACCATCACTCTAATGCACTTCTTATTCCCATATTTTGTTACTAGGCGGCCGACGGATCGGCCATCGGTGGCAATGTATATATATAGTATAGGCTGCAAAATGCATTGAGCGGCCAGTAGACCGCGAGGCTCGCTATGCGCGTAAAGCAAAAACACGTGGAAATCTGGAAAGCAGAGTTAAAATCAACCATCACCATAATGCACTTAAGCCCATATTTTTGCTACTAGGCGGGTAACGGATCGGCCATTGGTCGCACTATTTAGATATAGTATAGGCTGCGAAATGCATTGAGCGGCCAGTAGACCGCCAGGCTCGCTATGCACGTCCATATTTTTGTTACTAGGCGGCCAACGGATCGGCCATCGGTCGCACGGTATATATATACTATAGGCTACGAAATGCATTCAGCGGCCAGCAGACCGCGAGGCTCGCTATGCCAGTATAGCAAACGCACGTAGAAATCTGGAAAGAAGAGTTATAATCAACCATCGCTATAATGCGCTTTTAAGCCCATAATTTTGTTACTAGGCGGCCAACTAATCGGCCATCGGTCGCCCTGTATGTATATAGTAAGGGCTGCGAAATGCATTGAGCGGCCAGTAGACCGCGAGGATCGCTATGCGCGTATAGCAAAAGCACGTAGAAATCTGGAAAGAAGAGCTACAAGCAACCATCACTATAATGCACTTCTTAAGCTCATATTTTTATAAGTAGGCGTCCAACGAATCGTCCATCGGTCGCCTAGTATATATATAGTGTAGGCTGCGAAATGCATTGAGCGGCCAGTAGACCGCGAGGCTCGCTATGCGCGTATAGCAAAAGCACGTAGAAATCTGGAAAGAAGAGTTATAGTCAACCATCACTATAATGCACTGCTTAAGCCCATATTCTTGTTAATAGGCTGCCAACGGATCGGCCATCGGTCGCTTTGTATATATATAGTAAAGGCTGCGAAACGCAGTGAGCGGTCAGGAGACTGCGAGGCTCGCTATGCGCGTATGGCAAAAACACGTGGAAATCTGGAAAGCAGAGTTAAAGTCAACCATCACCATAATGCACTTAAGCCCATATTTTTGCTACTTGGCGGCTAACGGATCAGCCATTGGTCGCACTGTTTAGATATAGTATAGGCTGCGAAATGCATTGAGCGGCCAGTAGACCGCCAGGCTCGCTATGCACGTATAGGAAAAGCACGTAGAAATCTGAAAAGAAGAGTGATAGTCAACGATCACTATAATGCACTTCTTAAGCCCATATTCTTGTTACTTGTCGGCCAACGGATCGGCCATCGGTCGCACTATATAGATATAGTATAGGCTGCGAAATGCATTGAGCGGCCAGTAGACAGCCAGGCTCGCTATGCACGTATAGCAAAAACACGTAGAAATCTCTAAAGAAAAGTTACAGTCAACCATCACTATAATGCACTTCTTAAGCCCATATTGTTGTTACTAGGCGGCCAACGGATCGGCCATCGGTCGCACTGTATGTATATAGTATAGGCTGCGAAATGCATCGAGCGGCCAGTAGACCGCGAGGATCGCTATGCGCGTATGGCAAAAGCACGTAGAAATCTGGAAAGAAGAGCTACAATCAACCATCACTATAATGCACTTATTAGGCCCATATTTTTATAAGTAGGCGTCCAACGAATCGTCCATCGGTCGCCTAGTATATATATAGCATAGGCTGCGAAATACATTGAGCGGCCAGTAGACCGCCAGGCTCGCTATGCACGTATAGCAAAAAGACGTTTAAATCTCGAAAGAAGAGTTACAGTCAACCATCACTATAATGCACTTCTTAAGCCCATATTCTTGTTACTAGGCGGCCAACGGATCGGCCATCGGTCGCACTGTATATATATACTATAGGCTGCGAAATGCATCGAGCGGCCAGTAGACCACGAGGCTCGCTTTGCGCGTATAGTCAAAGCACGTAGAAATCTGGAAAGAAGAGTTACAGTCGACCATCGCTATAATGCACTTCTTAGGCCCATATTTTTGTTACTAGGCGGCCAACGGATCGGCCATCGGTCGCACTGTATATATATACTATAGGCTGCGAAATGCATCGAGCGGCCAGTAGACCACGAGGCTCGCTTTGCGCGTATAGTCAAAGCACGTAGAAATCTGGAAAGAAGAGTTACAGTCAACCATCACTATAATGCACTTCTTAAGCCCATATTGTTGTTACTAGGCGGCCAACGGATCGGCCATTGGTCGCACTGTATATATATAGTATAGGCTGCGAAATGTATTGAACGGCCAGTAGACCGCGAGGATCGCTATGCGCGTATGGCAAAAGCACGTAGAAATCTGGAAAGAAGAGCTACAATCAACCATCACTATAATGCACTTCTTAAGCTCATATTTTTATAAGTAGGCGTCCAACGAATCGTCCATCGGTCGCCTAGTATATATATAGTGTAGGCTGCGAAATGCATTGAGCGGCCAGTAGACCGCGAGGCTCGCTATGCGCGTATAGCAAAAGCAGGTAGAAATCTGGAAAGAAGAGTTATAGCCAACCATCACTATAATGCACTGCTTAAGCCCTTATTCTTGTTAATAGGCTGCCAACGGATCGGCCATTGGTCACATTATATATATATATATATATATATATATATATATATATATATATATAAATATATATATATATATATATATATATATATATATATATATATATATATATATATATATATATATATATATATATATATATATATATATATATATATAAATATATATATATAGTATAGGCAGCGAAATGCATTGTGCGGCCAGTAGACCGCGAGGCTCGCTATGCGCGTATGGCAAAAGCACGTAGAAATCTGGAAAGAAGAGTTACAGTCGACCATCGCTATAATGCACTTCTTAGGCCCATATTTTTGTTACTAGGCGGCCAACGGATCGGCCATCGGTCGCTTTGTATATATATAGTAAAGGCTGCGAAACGCAGTGAGCGGTCAGGAGACTGCGAGGCTCGCTATGCGCGTATGGCAAAAACACGTGGAAATCTGGAAAGCAGAGTTAAAGTCAACCATCACCAAAATGCACTTAAGCCCATATTTTTGCTACTAGGCGGCTAACGGATCAGCCATTGGTCGCACTGTTTAGATATAGTATAGGCTGCGAAATGCATTGAGCGGCCAGTAGACCGCCAGGCTCGCTATGCACGTATAGGAAAAGCACGTAGAAATCTGAAAAGAAGAGTGATAGTCAACGATCACTATAATGCACTTCTTAAGTCCATGTTCTTGTCACTTGTCGGCCAACGGATCGGCCATCGGTCGCACTGTATAGATATAGTATAGGCTGCGAAATGCATTGAGCGGCCAGTAGACAGCCAGGCTCGCTATGCAAGTATAGCAAAAACACGTAGAAATCTCTAAAGAAGAGTTACAGTCAACCATCACTATAATGCACTTCTTAAGCCCATTTTGTTGTTACTAGGCGGCCAACGGATCGGCCATCGGTCGCACTGTATGTATATAGTATAGGCTGCGAAAAGCATCGAGCGGCCAGTAGACCGCGAAGATCGCTATGCGCGTATGGCAAAAGCACCTAGAAATCTGGAAAGAAGAGTTACAGTCAACCATCACTATAATGCACTTCTTAAGCCCATATTTTTGTTACTAGGCGGCCAACGGATCGGCCATCGTTCGCACTGTATATATATACTATAGGGTACGAAATGCATTCAGCGGCCAGCAGACCGCGAGGCTCGCTATGCCAGTATAGCAAACGCACGTAGAAATCTGGAAAGAAGAGTTATAATCAACCATCGCTATAATGCACTTCTTAGCCCATATTTTTGTTACTAGGCGGCCAACTAATCGGCCATCGGTCGCCCTGTATGTATATAGTAAGGGCTGCGAAATGCATTGAGCGGCCAGTAGACCCCGAAGATCGCTATGCGCGTATTGCAAAAGCACGTAGAAATCTGGAAAGCAGAGTTATAGTCAACCATCACTATAATGCACTTCTTAAGCCCATATTTTTGTTACTAGGCGGCCAACGGGTCAGCCATTGGTCGCATTGTATGTATATAGTATATAGTATGGGCTGCGAAATGCATTGAGCGGCCAGTAGACCGCTAGGTTCGGTATGCGCGTATAGCAAAAGCACGTAGAAATGTGGAAAGAAGAGTTACAGTCAACCATCAATATAACGCACTTGTTAAGGCCATATTTTTGTTACAAGGCGACCGACGGATTGGCCATCGGTCGCACTGTATATATATAGTATAGGCTGAGAAATGTATTGAACGGCCAGTAGACCGCGAGGCTCGCTATGCCAGTATAGCAAACGCACGTAGAAATCTGGAAAGAAGAGTTATAATCAACCATCGCTATAATGCGCTTTTAAGCCCATAATTTTGTTACTAGGCGGCCAACTAATCGGCCATCGGTCGCCCTGTATGTATATAGTAAGGGCTGCGAAATGCATTGAGCGGCCAGTAGACCGCGAGGATCGCTATGCGCGTATAGCAAAAGCACGTAGAAATCTGGAAAGAAGAGCTACAAGCAACCATCACTATAATGCACTTCTTAAGCTCATATTTTTATAAGTAGGCGTCCAACGAATCGTCCATCGGTCGCCTAGTATATATATAGTGTAGGCTGCGAAATGCATTGAGCGGCCAGTAGACCGCGAGGCTCGCTATGCGCGTATGGCAAAAGCACGTAGAAATCTAGAAAGAAGAGTTATAATCAACCATCACTCTAATGCACTTCTTATTCCCATATTTTGTTACTAGGCGGCCGACGGATCGGCCATCGGTGGCAATGTATATATATAGTATAGGCTGCAAAATGCATTGAGCGGCCAGTAGACCGCGAGGCTCGCTATGCGCGTAAAGCAAAAACACGTGGAAATCTGGAAAGCAGAGTTAAAATCAACCATCACCATAATGCACTTAAGCCCATATTTTTGCTACTAGGCGGGTAACGGATCGGCCATTGGTCGCACTATTTAGATATAGTATAGGCTGCGAAATGCATTGAGCGGCCAGTAGACCGCCAGGCTCGCTATGCACGTCCATATTTTTGTTACTAGGCGGCCAACGGATCGGCCATCGGTCGCACTGTATGTATATAGTAAGGGCTGCGAAATGCATCGAGCGGCCAGTAGACCGCGAGGCTCGCTTTGCGCGTATAGTCAAAGCACGTAGAAATCTGGAAAGAAGAGTTACAGTCAACCATCACTATAATGCACTTCTTAAGCCCATATTGTTGTTACTAGGCGGCCAACGGATCGGCCATCGGTCGCACTGTATATATATAGTATAGGCTGCGAAATGCATTGAGCGGCCAGTAGACCACGAGGCTCGCTTTGCGCGTATAGTCAAAGCACGTAGAAATCTGGAAAGAAGAGTTACAGTCGACCATCGCTATAATGCACTTCTTAGGCCCATATTTTTGTTACTAGGCGGCCAACGGATCGGCCATCGGTCGCACTGTATATATATACTATAGGCTGCGAAATGCATCGAGCGGCCAGTAGACCACGAGGCTCGCTTTGCGCGTATAGTCAAAGCACGTAGAAATCTGGAAAGAAGAGTTACAGTCAACCATCACTATAATGCACTTCTTAAGCCCATATTGTTGTTACTAGGCGGCCAACGGATCGGCCATTGGTCGCACTGTATATATATAGTATAGGCTGCGAAATGTATTGAACGGCCAGTAGACCGCGAGGATCGCTATGCGCGTATGGCAAAAGCACGTAGAAATCTGGAAAGAAGAGCTACAATCAACCATCACTATAATGCACTTCTTAAGCTCATATTTTTATAAGTAGGCGTCCAACGAATCGTCCATCGGTCGCCTAGTATATATATAGTGTAGGCTGCGAAATGCATTGAGCGGCCAGTAGACCGCGAGGCTCGCTTTGCGCGTATAGCAAAAGCAGGTAGAAATCTGGAAAGAAGAGTTATAGTCAACCATCACTATAATGCACTGCTTAAGCCCTTATTCTTGTTAATAGGCTGCCAACGGATCGGCCATTGGTCACATTATATATATATATATATATATATATATATATATATATATATATATATATATATATATATATATATAAATATATATATATATATATATATATATAAATATATATATATAGTATAGGCAGCGAAATGCATTGTGCGGCCAGTAGACCGCGAGGCTCGCTATGCGCGTATGGCAAAAGCACGTAGAAATCTGGAAAGAAGAGTTACAGTCGACCATCGCTATAATGCACTTCTTAGGCCCATATTTTTGTTACTAGGCGGCCAACGGATCGGCCATCGGTCGCTTTGTATATATATAGTAAAGGCTGCGAAACGCAGTGAGCGGTCAGGAGACTGCGAGGCTCGCTATGCGCGTATGGCAAAAACACGTGGAAATCTGGAAAGCAGAGTTAAAGTCAACCATCACCAAAATGCACTTAAGCCCATATTTTTGCTACTAGGCGGCTAACGGATCAGCCATTGGTCGCACTGTTTAGATATAGTATAGGCTGCGAAATGCATTGAGCGGCCAGTAGACCGCCAGGCTCGCTATGCACGTATAGGAAAAGCACGTAGAAATCTGAAAAGAAGAGTGATAGTCAACGATCACTATAATGCACTTCTTAAGCCCATGTTCTTGTCACTTGTCGGCCAACGGATCGGCCATCGGTCGCACTGTATAGATATAGTATAGGCTGCGAAATGCATTGAGCGGCCAGTAGACAGCCAGGCTCGCTATGCAAGTATAGCAAAAACACGTAGAAATCTCTAAAGAAGAGTTACAGTCAACCATCACTATAATGCACTTCTTAAGCCCATTTTGTTGTTACTAGGCGGCCAACGGATCGGCCATCGGTCGCACTGTATGTATATAGTATAGGCTGCGAAAAGCATCGAGCGGCCAGTAGACCGCGAAGATCGCTATGCGCGTATGGCAAAAGCACCTAGAAATCTGGAAAGAAGAGTTACAGTCAACCATCACTATAATGCACTTCTTAAGCCCATATTTTTGTTACTAGGCGGCCAACGGATCGGCCATCGTTCGCACTGTATATATATACTATAGGGTACGAAATGCATTCAGCGGCCAGCAGACCGCGAGGCTCGCTATGCCAGTATAGCAAACGCACGTAGAAATCTGGAAAGAAGAGTTATAATCAACCATCGCTATAATGCACTTCTTAGCCCATATTTTTGTTACTTGGCGGCCAACTAATCGGCCATCGGTCGCCCTGTATGTATATAGTAAGGGCTGCGAAATGCATTGAGCGGCCAGTAGACCCCGAAGATCGCTATGCGCGTATTGCAAAAGCACGTAGAAATCTGGAAAGCAGAGTTATAGTCAACCATCACTATAATGCACTTCTTAAGCCCATATTTTTGTTACTAGGCGGCCAACGGGTCAGCCATTGGTCGCATTGTATGTATATAGTATATAGTATGGGCTGCGAAATGCATTGAGCGGCCAGTAGACCGCTAGGTTCGGTATGCGCGTATAGCAAAAGCACGTAGAAATGTGGAAAGAAGAGTTACAGTCAACCATCAATATAACGCACTTGTTAAGGCCATATTTTTGTTACAAGGCGACCGACGGATTGGCCATCGGTCGCACTGTATATATATAGTATAGGCTGAGAAATGTATTGAACGGCCAGTAGACCGCGAGAATCGCTATGCGCGTATGGCAAAAGCACGTAGAAATCTGGAAAGAAGAGCTACAATCAACCATCACTATAATGCACTTACTAAGCCCATATTTTTATAAGTAGGCGTCCAACGAATCGGCCATCGGTCGCACTGTATATATATAGTATAGGCTGCGAAATGTATTGAACGGCCAGTAGACCGCGAGGATCACTATGCGCGTATGGCAAAAGCAAGTAGAAATCTGGAAAGAAGAGTTACGGTCGACCATCGCTATAATGCACTTCTTAGGCCCATATTTTTGATACTAGGCGTCCAATGAATCGTCCATCGGTCGCCTAGCATATATATAGTGTACGCTGCGAAATGCATTGAGCGGCCAGTAGACCGCGAGGCTCGCTATGCGCGTATGGCAAAAGCACGTAGAAATCTAGAAAGAAGAGTTATAATCAACCATCACTCTAATGCACTTCTTATTCCCATATTTTGTTACTAGGCGGCCGACGGATCGGCCATCGGTGGCAATGTATATATATAGTATAGGCTGCAAAATGCATTGAGCGGCCAGTAGACCGCGAGGCTCGCTATGCGCGTAAAGCAAAAACACGTGGAAATCTGGAAAGCAGAGTTAAAATCAACCATCACCATAATGCACTTAAGCCCATATTTTTGCTACTAGGCGGGTAACGGATCGGCCATTGGTCGCACTATTTAGATATAGTATAGGCTGCGAAATGCATTGAGCGGCCAGTAGACCGCCAGGCTCGCTATGCACGTCCATATTTTTGTTACTAGGCGGCCAACGGATCGGCCATCGGTCGCACGGTATATATATACTATAGGCTACGAAATGCATTCAGCGGCCAGCAGACCGCGAGGCTCGCTATGCCAGTATAGCAAACGCACGTAGAAATCTGGAAAGAAGAGTTATAATCAACCATCGCTATAATGCGCTTTTAAGCCCATAATTTTGTTACTAGGCGGCCAACTAATCGGCCATCGGTCGCCCTGTATGTATATAGTAAGGGCTGCGAAATGCATTGAGCGGCCAGTAGACCGCGAGGATCGCTATGCGCGTATAGCAAAAGCACGTAGAAATCTGGAAAGAAGAGCTACAAGCAACCATCACTATAATGCACTTCTTAAGCTCATATTTTTATAAGTAGGCGTCCAACGAATCGTCCATCGGTCGCCTAGTATATATATAGTGTAGGCTGCGAAATGCATTGAGCGGCCAGTAGACCGCGAGGCTCGCTATGCGCGTATAGCAAAAGCACGTAGAAATCTGGAAAGAAGAGTTATAGTCAACCATCACTATAATGCACTGCTTAAGCCCATATTCTTGTTAATAGGCTGCCAACGGATCGGCCATCGGTCGCTTTGTATATATATAGTAAAGGCTGCGAAACGCAGTGAGCGGTCAGGAGACTGCGAGGCTCGCTATGCGCGTATGGCAAAAACACGTGGAAATCTGGAAAGCAGAGTTAAAGTCAACCATCACCATAATGCACTTAAGCCCATATTTTTGCTACTTGGCGGCTAACGGATCAGCCATTGGTCGCACTGTTTAGATATAGTATAGGCTGCGAAATGCATTGAGCGGCCAGTAGACCGCCAGGCTCGCTATGCACGTATAGGAAAAGCACGTAGAAATCTGAAAAGAAGAGTGATAGTCAACGATCACTATAATGCACTTCTTAAGCCCATATTCTTGTTACTTGTCGGCCAACGGATCGGCCATCGGTCGCACTATATAGATATAGTATAGGCTGCGAAATGCATTGAGCGGCCAGTAGACAGCCAGGCTCGCTATGCACGTATAGCAAAAACACGTAGAAATCTCTAAAGAAAAGTTACAGTCAACCATCACTATAATGCACTTCTTAAGCCCATATTGTTGTTACTAGGCGGCCAACGGATCGGCCATCGGTCGCACTGTATGTATATAGTATAGGCTGCGAAATGCATCGAGCGGCCAGTAGACCGCGAGGATCGCTATGCGCGTATGGCAAAAGCACGTAGAAATCTGGAAAGAAGAGCTACAATCAACCATCACTATAATGCACTTATTAGGCCCATATTTTTATAAGTAGGCGTCCAACGAATCGTCCATCGGTCGCCTAGTATATATATAGCATAGGCTGCGAAATACATTGAGCGGCCAGTAGACCGCCAGGCTCGCTATGCACGTATAGCAAAAAGACGTTTAAATCTCGAAAGAAGAGTTACAGTCAACCATCACTATAATGCACTTCTTAAGCCCATATTCTTGTTACTAGGCGGCCAACGGATCGGCCATCGGTCGCACTGTATATATATACTATAGGCTGCGAAATGCATCGAGCGGCCAGTAGACCACGAGGCTCGCTTTGCGCGTATAGTCAAAGCACGTAGAAATCTGGAAAGAAGAGTTACAGTCGACCATCGCTATAATGCACTTCTTAGGCCCATATTTTTGTTACTAGGCGGCCAACGGATCGGCCATCGGTCGCACTGTATATATATACTATAGGCTGCGAAATGCATCGAGCGGCCAGTAGACCACGAGGCTCGCTTTGCGCGTATAGTCAAAGCACGTAGAAATCTGGAAAGAAGAGTTACAGTCAACCATCACTATAATGCACTTCTTAAGCCCATATTGTTGTTACTAGGCGGCCAACGGATCGGCCATTGGTCGCACTGTATATATATAGTATAGGCTGCGAAATGTATTGAACGGCCAGTAGACCGCGAGGATCGCTATGCGCGTATGGCAAAAGCACGTAGAAATCTGGAAAGAAGAGCTACAATCAACCATCACTATAATGCACTTCTTAAGCTCATATTTTTATAAGTAGGCGTCCAACGAATCGTCCATCGGTCGCCTAGTATATATATAGTGTAGGCTGCGAAATGCATTGAGCGGCCAGTAGACCGCGAGGCTCGCTATGCGCGTATAGCAAAAGCAGGTAGAAATCTGGAAAGAAGAGTTATAGTCAACCATCACTATAATGCACTGCTTAAGCCCTTATTCTTGTTAATAGGCTGCCAACGGATCGGCCATTGGTCACATTATATATATATATATATATATATATATATATATATATAAATATATATATATAGTATAGGCAGCGAAATGCATTGTGCGGCCAGTAGACCGCGAGGCTCGCTATGCGCGTATGGCAAAAGCACGTAGAAATCTGGAAAGAAGAGTTACAGTCGACCATCGCTATAATGCACTTCTTAGGCCCATATTTTTGTTACTAGGCGGCCAACGGATCGGCCATCGGTCGCTTTGTATATATATAGTAAAGGCTGCGAAACGCAGTGAGCGGTCAGGAGACTGCGAGGCTCGCTATGCGCGTATGGCAAAAACACGTGGAAATCTGGAAAGCAGAGTTAAAGTCAACCATCACCAAAATGCACTTAAGCCCATATTTTTGCTACTAGGCGGCTAACGGATCAGCCATTGGTCGCACTGTTTAGATATAGTATAGGCTGCGAAATGCATTGAGCGGCCAGTAGACCGCCAGGCTCGCTATGCACGTATAGGAAAAGCACGTAGAAATCTGAAAAGAAGAGTGATAGTCAACGATCACTATAATGCACTTCTTAAGCCCATGTTCTTGTCACTTGTCGGCCAACGGATCGGCCATCGGTCGCACTGTATAGATATAGTATAGGCTGCGAAATGCATTGAGCGGCCAGTAGACAGCCAGGCTCGCTATGCAAGTATAGCAAAAACACGTAGAAATCTCTAAAGAAGAGTTACAGTCAACCATCACTATAATGCACTTCTTAAGCCCATTTTGTTGTTACTAGGCGGCCAACGGATCGGCCATCGGTCGCACTGTATGTATATAGTATAGGCTGCGAAAAGCATCGAGCGGCCAGTAGACCGCGAAGATCGCTATGCGCGTATGGCAAAAGCACCTAGAAATCTGGAAAGAAGAGTTACAGTCAACCATCACTATAATGCACTTCTTAAGCCCATATTTTTGTTACTAGGCGGCCAACGGATCGGCCATCGTTCGCACTGTATATATATACTATAGGGTACGAAATGCATTCAGCGGCCAGCAGACCGCGAGGCTCGCTATGCCAGTATAGCAAACGCACGTAGAAATCTGGAAAGAAGAGTTATAATCAACCATCGCTATAATGCACTTCTTAGCCCATATTTTTGTTACTAGGCGGCCAACTAATCGGCCATCGGTCGCCCTGTATGTATATAGTAAGGGCTGCGAAATGCATTGAGCGGCCAGTAGACCCCGAAGATCGCTATGCGCGTATTGCAAAAGCACGTAGAAATCTGGAAAGCAGAGTTATAGTCAACCATCACTATAATGCACTTCTTAAGCCCATATTTTTGTTACTAGGCGGCCAACGGGTCAGCCATTGGTCGCATTGTATGTATATAGTATATAGTATGGGCTGCGAAATGCATTGAGCGGCCAGTAGACCGCTAGGTTCGGTATGCGCGTATAGCAAAAGCACGTAGAAATGTGGAAAGAAGAGTTACAGTCAACCATCAATATAACGCACTTGTTAAGGCCATATTTTTGTTACAAGGCGACCGACGGATTGGCCATCGGTCGCACTGTATATATATAGTATAGGCTGAGAAATGTATTGAACGGCCAGTAGACCGCGAGGCTCGCTATGCCAGTATAGCAAACGCACGTAGAAATCTGGAAAGAAGAGTTATAATCAACCATCGCTATAATGCGCTTTTAAGCCCATAATTTTGTTACTAGGCGGCCAACTAATCGGCCATCGGTCGCCCTGTATGTATATAGTAAGGGCTGCGAAATGCATTGAGCGGCCAGTAGACCGCGAGGATCGCTATGCGCGTATAGCAAAAGCACGTAGAAATCTGGAAAGAAGAGCTACAAGCAACCATCACTATAATGCACTTCTTAAGCTCATATTTTTATAAGTAGGCGTCCAACGAATCGTCCATCGGTCGCCTAGTATATATATAGTGTAGGCTGCGAAATGCATTGAGCGGCCAGTAGACCGCGAGGCTCGCTATGCGCGTATGGCAAAAGCACGTAGAAATCTAGAAAGAAGAGTTATAATCAACCATCACTCTAATGCACTTCTTATTCCCATATTTTGTTACTAGGCGGCCGACGGATCGGCCATCGGTGGCAATGTATATATATAGTATAGGCTGCAAAATGCATTGAGCGGCCAGTAGACCGCGAGGCTCGCTATGCGCGTAAAGCAAAAACACGTGGAAATCTGGAAAGCAGAGTTAAAATCAACCATCACCATAATGCACTTAAGCCCATATTTTTGCTACTAGGCGGGTAACGGATCGGCCATTGGTCGCACTATTTAGATATAGTATAGGCTGCGAAATGCATTGAGCGGCCAGTAGACCGCCAGGCTCGCTATGCACGTCCATATTTTTGTTACTAGGCGGCCAACGGATCGGCCATCGGTCGCACGGTATATATATACTATAGGCTACGAAATGCATTCAGCGGCCAGCAGACCGCGAGGCTCGCTATGCCAGTATAGCAAACGCACGTAGAAATCTGGAAAGAAGAGTTATAATCAACCATCGCTATAATGCGCTTTTAAGCCCATAATTTTGTTACTAGGCGGCCAACTAATCGGCCATCGGTCGCCCTGTATGTATATAGTAAGGGCTGCGAAATGCATTGAGCGGCCAGTAGACCGCGAGGATCGCTATGCGCGTATAGCAAAAGCACGTAGAAATCTGGAAAGAAGAGCTACAAGCAACCATCACTATAATGCACTTCTTAAGCTCATATTTTTATAAGTAGGCGTCCAACGAATCGTCCATCGGTCGCCTAGTATATATATAGTGTAGGCTGCGAAATGCATTGAGCGGCCAGTAGACCGCGAGGCTCGCTATGCGCGTATAGCAAAAGCACGTAGAAATCTGGAAAGAAGAGTTATAGTCAACCATCACTATAATGCACTGCTTAAGCCCATATTCTTGTTAATAGGCTGCCAACGGATCGGCCATCGGTCGCTTTGTATATATATAGTAAAGGCTGCGAAACGCAGTGAGCGGTCAGGAGACTGCGAGGCTCGCTATGCGCGTATGGCAAAAACACGTGGAAATCTGGAAAGCAGAGTTAAAGTCAACCATCACCATAATGCACTTAAGCCCATATTTTTGCTACTTGGCGGCTAACGGATCAGCCATTGGTCGCACTGTTTAGATATAGTATAGGCTGCGAAATGCATTGAGCGGCCAGTAGACCGCCAGGCTCGCTATGCACGTATAGGAAAAGCACGTAGAAATCTGAAAAGAAGAGTGATAGTCAACGATCACTATAATGCACTTCTTAAGCCCATATTCTTGTTACTT
The DNA here is from genome assembly GCF_050947875.1 of Dermacentor variabilis. Classification (NCBI taxonomy): domain Eukaryota; kingdom Metazoa; phylum Arthropoda; class Arachnida; order Ixodida; family Ixodidae; genus Dermacentor; species Dermacentor variabilis. The sequence continues at coordinate 4,111,505 of NC_134573.1, read as the reverse complement.
GTCGGCCAACGGATCGGCCATCGGTCGCACTATATAGATATAGTATAGGCTGCGAAATGCATTGAGCGGCCAGTAGACAGCCAGGCTCGCTATGCACGTATAGCAAAAACACGTAGAAATCTCTAAAGAAAAGTTACAGTCAACCATCACTATAATGCACTTCTTAAGCCCATATTGTTGTTACTAGGCGGCCAACGGATCGGCCATCGGTCGCACTGTATGTATATAGTATAGGCTGCGAAATGCATCGAGCGGCCAGTAGACCGCGAGGATCGCTATGCGCGTATGGCAAAAGCACGTAGAAATCTGGAAAGAAGAGCTACAATCAACCATCACTATAATGCACTTATTAGGCCCATATTTTTATAAGTAGGCGTCCAACGAATCGTCCATCGGTCGCCTAGTATATATATAGCATAGGCTGCGAAATACATTGAGCGGCCAGTAGACCGCCAGGCTCGCTATGCACGTATAGCAAAAAGACGTTTAAATCTCGAAAGAAGAGTTACAGTCAACCATCACTATAATGCACTTCTTAAGCCCATATTCTTGTTACTAGGCGGCCAACGGATCGGCCATCGGTCGCACTGTATATATATACTATAGGCTGCGAAATGCATCGAGCGGCCAGTAGACCACGAGGCTCGCTTTGCGCGTATAGTCAAAGCACGTAGAAATCTGGAAAGAAGAGTTACAGTCGACCATCGCTATAATGCACTTCTTAGGCCCATATTTTTGTTACTAGGCGGCCAACGGATCGGCCATCGGTCGCACTGTATATATATACTATAGGCTGCGAAATGCATCGAGCGGCCAGTAGACCACGAGGCTCGCTTTGCGCGTATAGTCAAAGCACGTAGAAATCTGGAAAGAAGAGTTACAGTCAACCATCACTATAATGCACTTCTTAAGCCCATATTGTTGTTACTAGGCGGCCAACGGATCGGCCATTGGTCGCACTGTATATATATAGTATAGGCTGCGAAATGTATTGAACGGCCAGTAGACCGCGAGGATCGCTATGCGCGTATGGCAAAAGCACGTAGAAATCTGGAAAGAAGAGCTACAATCAACCATCACTATAATGCACTTCTTAAGCTCATATTTTTATAAGTAGGCGTCCAACGAATCGTCCATCGGTCGCCTAGTATATATATAGTGTAGGCTGCGAAATGCATTGAGCGGCCAGTAGACCGCGAGGCTCGCTATGCGCGTATAGCAAAAGCAGGTAGAAATCTGGAAAGAAGAGTTATAGTCAACCATCACTATAATGCACTGCTTAAGCCCATATTCTTGTTAATAGGCTGCCAACGGATCGGCCATTGGTCACATTATATATATATATATATATATATATATATATATATATATATATATATATATATATATATATATAAATATATATATATATAGTATAGGCAGCGAAATGCATTGTGCGGCCAGTAGACCGCGAGGCTCGCTATGCGCGTATGGCAAAAGCACGTAGAAATCTGGAAAGAAGAGTTACAGTCGACCATCGCTATAATGCACTTCTTAGGCCCATATTTTTGTTACTAGGCGGCCAACGGATCGGCCATCGGTCGCTTTGTATATATATAGTAAAGGCTGCGAAACGCAGTGAGCGGTCAGGAGACTGCGAGGCTCGCTATGCGCGTATGGCAAAAACACGTGGAAATCTGGAAAGCAGAGTTAAAGTCAACCATCACCATAATGCACTTAAGCCCATATTTTTGCTACTAGGCGGCTAACGGATCAGCCATTGGTCGCACTGTTTAGATATAGTATAGGCTGCGAAATGCATTGAGCGGCCAGTAGACCGCCAGGCTCGCTATGCACGTATAGGAAAAGCACGTAGAAATCTGAAAAGAGTGATAGTCAACGATCACTATAATGCACTTCTTAAGCCCATGTTCTTGTCACTTGTCGGCCAACGGATCGGCCATCGGTCGCACTGTATAGATATAGTATAGGCTGCGAAATGCATTGAGCGGCCAGTAGACAGCCAGGCTCGCTATGCAAGTATAGCAAAAACACGTAGAAATCTCTAAAGAAGAGTTACAGTCAACCATCACTATAATGCACTTCTTAAGCCCATTTTGTTGTTACTAGGCGGCCAACGGATCGGCCATCGGTCGCACTGTATGTATATAGTATAGGCTGCGAAAAGCATCGAGCGGCCAGTAGACCGCGAAGATCGCTATGCGCGTATGGCAAAAGCACCTAGAAATCTGGAAAGAAGAGTTACAGTCAACCATCACTATAATGCACTTCTTAAGCCCATATTTTTGTTACTAGGCGGCCAACGGATCGGCCATCGGTCGCACTGTATATATATACTATAGGGTACGAAATGCATTCAGCGGCCAGCAGACCGCGAGGCTCGCTATGCCAGTATAGCAAACGCACGTAGAAATCTGGAAAGAAGAGTTATAATCAACCATCGCTATAATGCACTTCTTAGCCCATATTTTTGTTACTAGGCGGCCAACTAATCGGCCATCGGTCGCCCTGTATGTATATAGTAAGGGCTGCGAAATGCATTGAGCGGCCAGTAGACCCCGAAGATCGCTATGCGCGTATTGCAAAAGCACGTAGAAATCTGGAAAGAAGAGTTATAGTCAACCATCACTATAATGCACTTCTTAAGCCCATATTTTTGTTACTAGGCGGCCAACGGGTCAGCCATCGGTCGCATTGTATGTATATAGTATATAGTATGGGCTGCGAAATGCATTGAGCGGCCAGTAGACCGCTAGGTTCGGTATGCGCGTATAGCAAAAGCACGTAGAAATGTGGAAAGAAGAGTTACAGTCAACCATCAATATAACGCACTTGTTAAGGCCATATTTTTGTTACAAGGCGACCGACGGATTGGCCATCGGTCGCACTATATATATATAGTATAGGCCGCGAAATGCATTGGGCGGCCAGTAGACCGCGAGGCTCGCTATGCGCGTATGGCAAAAGCACGTAGAAATCTGGAAAGAAGAATTACAGTCAACCATCACTATAATGCACTTCTTAGGCCCATATTTTTGTTACTAGGCGTCCAATGAATCGTCCATCGGTCGCCTAGCATATGTATAGTGTAGGCTGCGAAATGCATTGAGCGGCCAGTAGACCGCGAGGCTCGCTATGCGCGTATGGCAAAAGCACGTAGAAATCTAGAAAGAAGAGTTACAGCCAACCATCACTATAATGCACTTCTTATTCCCATATTTTGTTACTAGGCGGCCGACGGATCGGCCATCGGTGGCAATGTATATATATAGTATAGGCTGCGAAATGCATTGAGCGGCCAGTAGACCGCGAGGCTCGCTATGCGCGTAAAGCAAAAACACGTGGAAATCTGGAAAGCAGAGTTAAAGTCAACCATCACCATAATGCACTTAAGCCCATATTTTTGCTACTAGGCGGCTAACGGATCGGCCATTGGTCGCACTGTTTAGAATAGTATAGGCTGCGAAATCCATTGAGCGGCCAGTAGACCGCCAGGCTCGCTATGCACGTATAGGAAAAGCACGTAGAAATCTTAAAAGAAGAGTGATAGTCAACGATCACTATAATGCACTTCTTAAGCCCATATTCTTGTTACTAGTCGGCCAACGGATCGGGCATCGGTCGCACTGTATAGATATAGTATAGGCTGCGAAATGCATTGAGTGGCCAGTAGACAGCCAGGCTCGCTATGCACGTATAGCAAAAACACGCAGAAATCTCTAAAGAAGAGTTACAGTCAACCATCACTATAATGCACTTCTTAAGCCCCATATTTTGTTACTAGGCGGCCAACGGATCGGCCATCGGTCGCACTGTATGTATACAGTAAGGGCTGCGAAATGCATTGAGCGGCCAGTAGACCGCGAGGCTCGCTATGCGCGTAATGCAAAAACACGTGGAAATCTGGAAAGCAGAGTTAAAGTCAACCATCACCATAATGCACTTCTTAAGCCCATATTTTTGGTACTAGGCGGCTAACGGATCGGCCATCGGTCGCACTGTATATATATAGTATAGGCTGCGAAATGCATTGAGCGGCCAGTAGACCACGAGGCTCGCTTTGCGCGTATAGTCAAAGCACGTAGAAATCTGGAAAGAAGAGTTACAGTCAACCATCACTATAATGCACTTCTTAAGCCCATATTGTTGTTACTAGGCGGCCAACGGATCGGCCATTGGTCGCACTGTATATATATAGTATAGGCTGCGAAATGTATTGAACGGCCAGTAGACCGCGAGGATCGCTATGCGCGTATGGCAAAAGCACGTAGAAATCTGGAAAGAAGAGCTACAATCAACCATCACTATAAGGCACTTATTAGGCCCATATTTTTATAAGTAGGCGTCCAACGAATCGTCCATCGGTCGCCTAGTATATATATAGTGTAGGCTGCGAAATGCATTGAGCGGCCAGTAGACCGCGAGGCTCGCTATGCGCGTATGGCAAAAGCACGTAGAAATCTGGAAAGAAGAGTTACAGTCGACCATCGCTATATTGCACTTCTTAGGCCCATATTTTGTTACTAGGCGGCCGACGGATCGGCCATTGGTCGCACTGTATATATATAGTATAGGCTGCGAAATGTATTGAACGGCCAGTAGACCGCGAGGCTCGCTATGCGCGTAAAGCAAAAACAAGTGGAAATCTGGAAAGCAGAGTTAAAATCAACCATCACCATAATGCACTTAAGCCCATATTTTTGCTACTAGGCGGGTAACGGATCGGCCATTGGTCGCACTGTTTAGATATAGTATAGGCTGCGAAATGCATTGAGCGGCCAGTAGACCGCCAGGCTCGTTATGCACGTCCATATTTTTGTTACTAGGCGGCCAACGGATCAGCCATCGGTCGCACTGTATATATATACTATAGGCTACGAAATGCATTCAGCGGCCAGCAGACCGCGAGGCTCGCTATGCCAGTATAGCAAAAACACGTAGAAATCTCTAAAGAAGAGTTACAGTCAACCATCACTATAATGCACTTCTTAAGCCCATTTTGTTGTTACTAGGCGGCCAACGGATCGGCCATCGGTCGCACTGTATGTATATAGTATAGGCTGCGAAAAGCATCGAGCGGCCAGTAGACCGCGAAGATCGCTATGCGCGTATGGCAAAAGCACCTAGAAATCTGGAAAGAAGAGTTACAGTCAACCATCACTATAATGCACTTCTTAAGCCCATATTTTTGTTACTAGGCGGCCAACGGATCGGCCATCGTTCGCACTGTATATATATACTATAGGGTACGAAATGCATTCAGCGGCCAGCAGACCGCGAGGCTCGCTATGCCAGTATAGCAAACGCACGTAGAAATCTGGAAAGAAGAGTTATAATCAACCATCGCTATAATGCACTTCTTAGCCCATATTTTTGTTACTAGGCGGCCAACTAATCGGCCATCGGTCGCCCTGTATGTATATAGTAAGGGCTGCGAAATGCATTGAGCGGCCAGTAGACCCCGAAGATCGCTATGCGCGTATTGCAAAAGCACGTAGAAATCTGGAAAGCAGAGTTATAGTCAACCATCACTATAATGCACTTCTTAAGCCCATATTTTTGTTACTAGGCGGCCAACGGGTCAGCCATTGGTCGCATTGTATGTATATAGTATATAGTATGGGCTGCGAAATGCATTGAGCGGCCAGTAGACCGCTAGGTTCGGTATGCGCGTATAGCAAAAGCACGTAGAAATGTGGAAAGAAGAGTTACAGTCAACCATCAATATAACGCACTTGTTAAGGCCATATTTTTGTTACAAGGCGACCGACGGATTGGCCATCGGTCGCACTGTATATATATAGTATAGGCTGAGAAATGTATTGAACGGCCAGTAGACCGCGAGGCTCGCTATGCCAGTATAGCAAACGCACGTAGAAATCTGGAAAGAAGAGTTATAATCAACCATCGCTATAATGCGCTTTTAAGCCCATAATTTTGTTACTAGGCGGCCAACTAATCGGCCATCGGTCGCCCTGTATGTATATAGTAAGGGCTGCGAAATGCATTGAGCGGCCAGTAGACCGCGAGGATCGCTATGCGCGTATAGCAAAAGCACGTAGAAATCTGGAAAGAAGAGCTACAAGCAACCATCACTATAATGCACTTCTTAAGCTCATATTTTTATAAGTAGGCGTCCAACGAATCGTCCATCGGTCGCCTAGTATATATATAGTGTAGGCTGCGAAATGCATTGAGCGGCCAGTAGACCGCGAGGCTCGCTATGCGCGTATAGCAAAAGCACGTAGAAATCTGGAAAGAAGAGTTATAGTCAACCATCACTATAATGCACTGCTTAAGCCCATATTCTTGTTAATAGGCTGCCAACGGATCGGCCATCGGTCGCTTTGTATATATATAGTAAAGGCTGCGAAACGCAGTGAGCGGTCAGGAGACTGCGAGGCTCGCTATGCGCGTATGGCAAAAACACGTGGAAATCTGGAAAGCAGAGTTAAAGTCAACCATCACCATAATGCACTTAAGCCCATATTTTTGCTACTTGGCGGCTAACGGATCAGCCATTGGTCGCACTGTTTAGATATAGTATAGGCTGCGAAATGCATTGAGCGGCCAGTAGACCGCCAGGCTCGCTATGCACGTATAGGAAAAGCACGTAGAAATCTGAAAAGAAGAGTGATAGTCAACGATCACTATAATGCACTTCTTAAGCCCATATTCTTGTTACTTGTCGGCCAACGGATCGGCCATCGGTCGCACTATATAGATATAGTATAGGCTGCGAAATGCATTGAGCGGCCAGTAGAGAGCCAGGCTCGCTATGCACGTATAGCAAAAACACGTAGAAATCTCTAAAGAAAAGTTACAGTCAACCATCACTATAATGCACTTCTTAAGCCCATATTGTTGTTACTAGGCGGCCAACGGATCGGCCATCGGTCGCACTGTATGTATATAGTATAGGCTGCGAAATGCATCGAGCGGCCAGTAGACCGCGAGGATCGCTATGCGCGTATGGCAAAAGCACGTAGAAATCTGGAAAGAAGAGCTACAATCAACCATCACTATAATGCACTTATTAGGCCCATATTTTTATAAGTAGGCGTCCAACGAATCGTCCATCGGTCGCCTAGTATATATATAGCATAGGCTGCGAAATACATTGAGCGGCCAGTAGACCGCCAGGCTCGCTATGCACGTATAGCAAAAAGACGTTTAAATCTCGAAAGAAGAGTTACAGTCAACCATCACTATAATGCACTTCTTAAGCCCATATTCTTGTTACTAGGCGGCCAACGGATCGGCCATCGGTCGCACTGTATATATATACTATAGGCTGCGAAATGCATCGAGCGGCCAGTAGACCACGAGGCTCGCTTTGCGCGTATAGTCAAAGCACGTAGAAATCTGGAAAGAAGAGTTACAGTCGACCATCGCTATAATGCACTTCTTAGGCCCATATTTTTGTTACTAGGCGGCCAACGGATCGGCCATCGGTCGCACTGTATATATATACTATAGGCTGCGAAATGCATCGAGCGGCCAGTAGACCACGAGGCTCGCTTTGCGCGTATAGTCAAAGCACGTAGAAATCTGGAAAGAAGAGTTACAGTCAACCATCACTATAATGCACTTCTTAAGCCCATATTGTTGTTACTAGGCGGCCAACGGATCGGCCATTGGTCGCACTGTATATATATAGTATAGGCTGCGAAATGTATTGAACGGCCAGTAGACCGCGAGGATCGCTATGCGCGTATGGCAAAAGCACGTAGAAATCTGGAAAGAAGAGCTACAATCAACCATCACTATAATGCACTTCTTAAGCTCATATTTTTATAAGTAGGCGTCCAACGAATCGTCCATCGGTCGCCTAGTATATATATAGTGTAGGCTGCGAAATGCATTGAGCGGCCAGTAGACCGCGAGGCTCGCTATGCGCGTATAGCAAAAGCAGGTAGAAATCTGGAAAGAAGAGTTATAGTCAACCATCACTATAATGCACTGCTTAAGCCCTTATTCTTGTTAATAGGCTGCCAACGGATCGGCCATTGGTCACATTATGTATATATATATATATATATATATATAAATATATATATATATATATATATATAAATATATATATATAGTATAGGCAGCGAAATGCATTGTGCGGCCAGTAGACCGCGAGGCTCGCTATGCGCGTATGGCAAAAGCACGTAGAAATCTGGAAAGAAGAGTTACAGTCGACCATCGCTATAATGCACTTCTTAGGCCCATATTTTTGTTACTAGGCGGCCAACGGATCGGCCATCGGTCGCTTTGTATATATATAGTAAAGGCTGCGAAACGCAGTGAGCGGTCAGGAGACTGCGAGGCTCGCTATGCGCGTATGGCAAAAACACGTGGAAATCTGGAAAGCAGAGTTAAAGTCAACCATCACCAAAATGCACTTAAGCCCATATTTTTGCTACTAGGCGGCTAACGGATCAGCCATTGGTCGCACTGTTTAGATATAGTATAGGCTGCGAAATGCATTGAGCGGCCAGTAGACCGCCAGGCTCGCTATGCACGTATGGCAAAAGCACATACAAATCTGGAAAGAAGAGTGATAGTCAACGATCACTATAATGCACTTCTTAAGCCCATGTTCTTGTCACTTGTCGGCCAACGGATCGGCCATCGGTCGCACTGTATAGATATAGTATAGGCTGCGAAATGCATTGAGCGGCCAGTAGACAGCCAGGCTCGCTATGCAAGTATAGCAAAAACACGTAGAAATCTCTAAAGAAGAGTTACAGTCAACCATCACTATAATGCACTTCTTAAGCCCATTTTGTTGTTACTAGGCGGCCAACGGATCGGCCATCGGTCGCACTGTATGTATATAGTATAGGCTGCGAAAAGCATCGAGCGGCCAGTAGACCGCGAAGATCGCTATGCGCGTATGGCAAAAGCACCTAGAAATCTGGAAAGAAGAGTTACAGTCAACCATCACTATAATGCACTTCTTAAGCCCATATTTTTGTTACTAGGCGGCCAACGGATCGGCCATCGTTCGCACTGTATATATATGCTATAGGGTACGAAATGCATTCAGCGGCCAGCAGACCGCGAGGCTCGCTATGCCAGTATAGCAAACGCACGTAGAAATCTGGAAAGAAGAGTTATAATCAACCATCGCTATAATGCACTTCTTAGCCCATATTTTTGTTACTAGGCGGCCAACTAATCGGCCATCGGTCGCCCTGTATGTATATAGTAAGGGCTGCGAAATGCATTGAGCGGCCAGTAGACCCCGAAGATCGCTATGCGCGTATTGCAAAAGCACGTAGAAATCTGGAAAGCAGAGTTATAGTCAACCATCACTATAATGCACTTCTTAAGCCCATATTTTTGTTACTAGGCGGCCAACGGGTCAGCCATTGGTCGCATTGTATGTATATAGTATATAGTATGGGCTGCGAAATGCATTGAGCGGCCAGTAGACCGCTAGGTTCGGTATGCGCGTATAGCAAAAGCACGTAGAAATGTGGAAAGAAGAGTTACAGTCAACCATCAATATAACGCACTTGTTAAGGCCATATTTTTGTTACAAGGCGACCGACGGATTGGCCATCGGTCGCACTGTATATATATAGTATAGGCTGAGAAATGTATTGAACGGCCAGTAGACCGCGAGAATCGCTATGCGCGTATGGCAAAAGCACGTAGAAATCTGGAAAGAAGAGCTACAATCAACCATCACTATAATGCACTTATTAAGCCCATATTTTTATAAGTAGGCGTTCAACGAATCGGCCATCGGTCGCACTGTATATATATAGTATAGGCTGCGAAATGTATTGAACGGCCAGTAGACCGCGAGGATCACTATGCGCGTATGGCAAAAGCAAGTAGAAATCTGGAAAGAAGAGTTACGGTCGACCATCGCTATAATGCACTTCTTAGGCCCATATTTTTGATACTAGGCGTCCAATGAATCGTCCATCGGTCGCCTAGCATATATATAGTGTACGCTGCGAAATGCATTGAGCGGCCAGTAGACCGCGAGGCTCGCTATGCGCGTATGGCAAAAGCACGTAGAAATCTAGAAAGAAGAGTTATAATCAACCATCACTCTAATGCACTTCTTATTCCCATATTTTGTTACTAGGCGGCCGACGGATCGGCCATCGGTGGCAATGTATATATATAGTATAGGCTGCAAAATGCATTGAGCGGCCAGTAGACCGCGAGGCTCGCTATGCGCGTAAAGCAAAAACACGTGGAAATCTGGAAAGCAGAGTTAAAATCAACCATCACCATAATGCACTTAAGCCCATATTTTTGCTACTAGGCGGGTAACGGATCGGCCATTGGTCGCACTATTTAGATATAGTATAGGCTGCGAAATGCATTGAGCGGCCAGTAGACCGCCAGGCTCGCTATGCACGTCCATATTTTTGTTACTAGGCGGCCAACGGATCGGCCATCGGTCGCACGGTATATATATACTATAGGCTACGAAATGCATTCAGCGGCCAGCAGACCGCGAGGCTCGCTATGCCAGTATAGCAAACGCACGTAGAAATCTGGAAAGAAGAGTTATAATCAACCATCGCTATAATGCGCTTTTAAGCCCATAATTTTGTTACTAGGCGGCCAACTAATCGGCCATCGGTCGCCCTGTATGTATATAGTAAGGGCTGCGAAATGCATTGAGCGGCCAGTAGACCGCGAGGATCGCTATGCGCGTATAGCAAAAGCACGTAGAAATCTGGAAAGAAGAGCTACAAGCAACCATCACTATAATGCACTTCTTAAGCTCATATTTTTATAAGTAGGCGTCCAACGAATCGTCCATCGGTCGCCTAGTATATATATAGTGTAGGCTGCGAAATGCATTGAGCGGCCAGTAGACCGCGAGGCTCGCTATGCGCGTATAGCAAAAGCACGTAGAAATCTGGAAAGAAGAGTTATAGTCAACCATCACTATAATGCACTGCTTAAGCCCATATTCTTGTTAATAGGCTGCCAACGGATCGGCCATCGGTCGCTTTGTATATATATAGTAAAGGCTGCGAAACGCAGTGAGCGGTCAGGAGACTGCGAGGCTCGCTATGCGCGTATGGCAAAAACACGTGGAAATCTGGAAAGCAGAGTTAAAGTCAACCATCACCATAATGCACTTAAGCCCATATTTTTGCTACTTGGCGGCTAACGGATCAGCCATTGGTCGCACTGTTTAGATATAGTATAGGCTGCGAAATGCATTGAGCGGCCAGTAGACCGCCAGGCTCGCTATGCACGTATAGGAAAAGCACGTAGAAATCTGAAAAGAAGAGTGATAGTCAACGATCACTATAATGCACTTCTTAAGCCCATATTCTTGTTACTTGTCGGCCAACGGATCGGCCATCGGTCGCACTATATAGATATAGTATAGGCTGCGAAATGCATTGAGCGGCCAGTAGACAGCCAGGCTCGCTATGCACGTATAGCAAAAACACGTAGAAATCTCTAAAGAAAAGTTACAGTCAACCATCACTATAATGCACTTCTTAAGCCCATATTGTTGTTACTAGGCGGCCAACGGATCGGCCATCGGTCGCACTGTATGTATATAGTATAGGCTGCGAAATGCATCGAGCGGCCAGTAGACCGCGAGGATCGCTATGCGCGTATGGCAAAAGCACGTAGAAATCTGGAAAGAAGAGCTACAATCAACCATCACTATAATGCACTTATTAGGCCCATATTTTTATAAGTAGGCGTCCAACGAATCGTCCATCGGTCGCCTAGTATATATATAGCATAGGCTGCGAAATACATTGAGCGGCCAGTAGACCGCCAGGCTCGCTATGCACGTATAGCAAAAAGACGTTTAAATCTCGAAAGAAGAGTTACAGTCAACCATCACTATAATGCACTTCTTAAGCCCATATTCTTGTTACTAGGCGGCCAACGGATCGGCCATCGGTCGCACTGTATATATATACTATAGGCTGCGAAATGCATCGAGCGGCCAGTAGACCACGAGGCTCGCTTTGCGCGTATAGTCAAAGCACGTAGAAATCTGGAAAGAAGAGTTACAGTCGACCATCGCTATAATGCACTTCTTAGGCCCATATTTTTGTTACTAGGCGGCCAACGGATCGGCCATCGGTCGCACTGTATATATATACTATAGGCTGCGAAATGCATCGAGCGGCCAGTAGACCACGAGGCTCGCTTTGCGCGTATAGTCAAAGCACGTAGAAATCTGGAAAGAAGAGTTACAGTCAACCATCACTATAATGCACTTCTTAAGCCCATATTGTTGTTACTAGGCGGCCAACGGATCGGCCATTGGTCGCACTGTATATATATAGTATAGGCTGCGAAATGTATTGAACGGCCAGTAGACCGCGAGGATCGCTATGCGCGTATGGCAAAAGCACGTAGAAATCTGGAAAGAAGAGCTACAATCAACCATCACTATAATGCACTTCTTAAGCTCATATTTTTATAAGTAGGCGTCCAACGAATCGTCCATCGGTCGCCTAGTATATATATAGTGTAGGCTGCGAAATGCATTGAGCGGCCAGTAGACCGCGAGGCTCGCTATGCGCGTATAGCAAAAGCAGGTAGAAATCTGGAAAGAAGAGTTATAGTCAACCATCACTATAATGCACTGCTTAAGCCCATATTCTTGTTAATAGGCTGCCAACGGATCGGCCATTGGTCACATTATATATATATATATATATATATATATATATATATATATATATATATATATATATATAAATATATATATATATAGTATAGGCAGCGAAATGCATTGTGCGGCCAGTAGACCGCGAGGCTCGCTATGCGCGTATGGCAAAAGCACGTAGAAATCTGGAAAGAAGAGTTACAGTCGACCATCGCTATAATGCACTTCTTAGGCCCATATTTTTGTTACTAGGCGGCCAACGGATCGGCCATCGGTCGCTTTGTATATATATAGTAAAGGCTGCGAAACGCAGTGAGCGGTCAGGAGACTGCGAGGCTCGCTATGCGCGTATGGCAAAAACACGTGGAAATCTGGAAAGCAGAGTTAAAGTCAACCATCACCATAATGCACTTAAGCCCATATTTTTGCTACTAGGCGGCTAACGGATCAGCCATTGGTCGCACTGTTTAGATATAGTATAGGCTGCGAAATGCATTGAGCGGCCAGTAGACAGCCAGGCTCGCTATGCAAGTATAGCAAAAACACGTAGAAATCTCTAAAGAAGAGTTACAGTCAACCATCACTATAATGCACTTCTTAAGCCCATTTTGTTGTTACTAGGCGGCCAACGGATCGGCCATCGGTCGCACTGTATGTATATAGTATAGGCTGCGAAAAGCATCGAGCGGCCAGTAGACCGCGAAGATCGCTATGCGCGTATGGCAAAAGCACCTAGAAATCTGGAAAGAAGAGTTACAGTCAACCATCACTATAATGCACTTCTTAAGCCCATATTTTTGTTACTAGGCGGCCAACGGATCGGCCATCGGTCGCACTGTATATATATACTATAGGGTACGAAATGCATTCAGCGGCCAGCAGACCGCGAGGCTCGCTATGCCAGTATAGCAAACGCACGTAGAAATCTGGAAAGAAGAGTTATAATCAACCATCGCTATAATGCACTTCTTAGCCCATATTTTTGTTACTAGGCGGCCAACTAATCGGCCATCGGTCGCCCTGTATGTATATAGTAAGGGCTGCGAAATGCATTGAGCGGCCAGTAGACCCCGAAGATCGCTATGCGCGTATTGCAAAAGCACGTAGAAATCTGGAAAGAAGAGTTATAGTCAACCATCACTATAATGCACTTCTTAAGCCCATATTTTTGTTACTAGGCGGCCAACGGGTCAGCCATCGGTCGCATTGTATGTATATAGTATATAGTATGGGCTGCGAAATGCATTGAGCGGCCAGTAGACCGCTAGGTTCGGTATGCGCGTAAAGCAAAAGCACGTAGAAATGTGGAAAGAAGAGTTACAGTCAACCATCAATATAACGCACTTGTTAAGGCCATATTTTTGTTACAAGGCGACCGACGGATTGGCCATCGGTCGCACTATATATATATAGTATAGGCCGCGAAATGCATTGGGCGGCCAGTAGACCGCGAGGCTCGCTATGCGCGTATGGCAAAAGCACGTAGAAATCTGGAAAGAAGAATTACAGTCAACCATCACTATAATGCACTTCTTAGGCCCATATTTTTGTTACTAGGCGTCCAATGAATCGTCCATCGGTCGCCTAGCATATGTATAGTGTAGGCTGCGAAATGCATTGAGCGGCCAGTAGACCGCGAGGCTCGCTATGCGCGTATGGCAAAAGCACGTAGAAATCTAGAAAGAAGAGTTACAGCCAACCATCACTATAATGCACTTCTTATTCCCATATTTTGTTACTAGGCGGCCGACGGATCGGCCATCGGTGGCAATGTATATATATAGCATAGGCTGCGAAATGCATTGAGCGGCCAGTAGACCGCGAGGCTCGCTATGCGCGTAAAGCAAAAACACGTGGAAATCTGGAAAGCAGAGTTAAAGTCAACCATCACCATAATGCACTTAAGCCCATATTTTTGCTACTAGGCGGCTAACGGATCGCCATTGGTCGCACTGTTTAGAATAGTATAGGCTGCGAAATCCATTGAGCGGCCAGTAGACCGCCAGGCTCGCTATGCACGTATAGGAAAAGCACGTAGAAATCTTAAAAGAAGAGTGATAGTCAACGATCACTATAATGCACTTCTTAAGCCCATATTCTTGTTACTAGTCGGCCAACGGATCGGGCATCGGTCGCACTGTATAGATATAGTATAGGCTGCGAAATGCATTGAGCGGCCAGTAGACAGCCAGGCTCGCTATGCACGTATAGCAAAAACACGCAGAAATCTCTAAAGAAGAGTTACAGTCAACCATCACTATAATGCACTTCTTAAGCCCCATATTTTGTTACTAGGCGGCCAACGGATCGGCCATCGGTCGCACTGTATGTATACAGTAAGGGCTGCGAAATGCATTGAGCGGCCAGTAGACCGCGAGGCTCGCTATGCGCGTAATGCAAAAACACGTGGAAATCTGGAAAGCAGAGTTAAAGTCAACCATCACCATAATGCACTTCTTAAGCCCATATTTTTGGTACTAGGCGGCTAACGGATCGGCCATCGGTCGCACTGTATATATATAGTATAGGCTGCGAAATGCATTGAGCGGCCAGTAGACCGCCAGGCTCGCTATGCACGTATAGCAAAAACACGTTGAAATCTCGAAAGAAGAGTTACAGTCAACCATCACTATAATGCACTTCTTAAGCCCATATTCTTGTTACTAGGCGGCCAACGGATCGGCCATCGGTCGCACTGTATATATATACTATAGGCTGCGAAATGCATCGAGCGGCCAGTAGACCACGAGGCTCGCTTTGCGCGTATAGTCAAAGCACGTAGAAATCTGGAAAGAAGAGTTACAGTCAACCATCACTATAATGCACTTCTTAAGCCCATATTGTTGTTACTAGGCGGCCAACGGATCGGCCATTGGTCGCACTGTATATATATAGTATAGGCTGCGAAATGTATTGAACGGCCAGTAGACCGCGAGGATCGCTATGCGCGTATGGCAAAAGCACGTAGAAATCTGGAAAGAAGAGCTACAATCAACCATCACTATAAGGCACTTATTAGGCCCATATTTTTATAAGTAGGCGTCCAACGAATCGTCCATCGGTCGCCTAGTATATATATAGTGTAGGCTGCGAAATGCATTGAGCGGCCAGTAGACCGCGAGGCTCGCTATGCGCGTATGGCAAAAGCACGTAGAAATCTGGAAAGAAGAGTTACAGTCGACCATCGCTATATTGCACTTCTTAGGCCCATATTTTGTTACTAGGCGGCCGACGGATCGGCCATTGGTCGCACTGTATATATATAGTATAGGCTGCGAAATGTATTGAACGGCCAGTAGACCGCGAGGCTCGCTATGCGCGTAAAGCAAAAACAAGTGGAAATCTGGAAAGCAGAGTTAAAATCAACCATCACCATAATGCACTTAAGCCCATATTTTTGATACTAGGCGGGTAACGGATCGGCCATTGGTCGCACTGTTTAGATATAGTATAGGCTGCGAAATGCATTGAGCGGCCAGTAGACCGCCAGGCTCGCTATGCACGTCCATATTTTTGTTACTAGGCGGCCAACGGATCAGCCATCGGTCGCACTGTATATATATACTATAGGCTACGAAATGCATTCAGCGGCCAGCAGACCGCGAGGCTCGCTATGCCAGTATAGCAAACGCACGTAGAAATCTGGAAAGAAGAGTTATAATCAACCATCGCTATAATGCACTTTTAAGCCCATAATTTTGTTACTAGGCGGCCAACTAATCGGCCATCGGTCGCCCTGTATGTATATAGTAAGGGCTGCGAAATGCATTGAGCGGCCTGTAGACCGCGAGGATCGCTATGCGCGTATAGCAAAAGCACGTAGAAATCTGGAAAGAAGAGCTACAAGCAACCATCACTATAATGCACTTCTTAAGCTCATATTTTTATAAGTAGGCGTCCAACGAATCGTACATCGGTCGCCTAGTATATATATAGTGTAGGCTGCGAAATGCATTGAGCGGCCAGTAGACCGCGAGGCTCGCAATGCGCGTATAGCAAAAGCACGTAGAAATCTGGAAAGAAGAGTTATAGTCAACCATCACTATAATGCACTGCTTAAGCCCATATTCTTGTTAATAGGCTGCCAACGGATCGGCCATTGGTCACATTATAAATATATATATATATATATATATATATATATATATATATATATATATATATATATATATATATATATATATATATATATATATAAATATATATATATAGTATAGGCAGCGAAATGCATTGCGCGGCCAGTAGACCGCGAGGCTCGCTATGCGCGTATGGCAAAAGCACGTAGAAATCTGGAAAGAAGAGTTAGAGTCGACCATCGCTATAATGCACTTCTTAGGCCCATATTTTTGTTACTAGGCGGCCAACGGATCGGCCATCGGTCGCTTTGTATATATATAGTAAAGGCTGCGAAACGCAGTGAGCGGTCAGGAGACTGCGAGGCTCGCTATGCGCGTATGGCAAAAGCACCTAGGAATCTCGAAAGAAGAGTAGCAGTCAACCATCACTATAATGCGCTTCTTAAGTCCATATTTTTGGTACTAGGCGGCTAACGGATCGGCCATCGGTCGCACTGTATATATATAGTATAGGCTGCGAAATGCACTGAGCGGCCAGTAGACCGCCAGGCTCGCTATGCACGTATAGCAAAAACACGTTGAAATCTCGAAAGAAGAGTTACAGTCAACCATCACTATAATGCACTTCTTAAGCCCATATTCTTGTTACTAGGCGGCCAACGGATCGGCCATCGGTCGCACTGTATATATATACTATAGGCTGCGAAATGCATCGAGCGGCCAGTAGACCACGAGGCTCGCTTTGCGCGTATAGTCAAAGCACGTAGAAATCTGGAAAGAATAGTTACAGTCAACCATCACTATAATGCACTTCTTAAGCCCATATTGTTGTTACTAGGCGGCCAACGGATCGGCCATTGGTCGCACTGTATATATATAGTATAGGCTGCGAAATGTATTGAACGGCCAGTAGACCGCGAGGATCGCTATGCGCGTATGGCAAAAGCACGTAGAAATCTGGAAAGAAGAGCTACAATCAACCATCACTATAAGGCACTTATTAGGCCCATATTTTTATAAGTAGGCGTCCAACGAATCGTCCATCGGTCGCCTAGTATATATATAGTGTAGGCTGCGAAATGCATTGAGCGGCCAGTAGACCGCGAGGCTCGCTATGCGCGTATGGCAAAAGCACGTAGAAATCTGGAAAGAAGAGTTACAGTCGACCATCGCTATATTGCAATTCTTAGGCCCATATTTTGTTACTAGGCGGCCGACGGATCGGCCATTGGTCGCACTGTATATATATAGTATAGGCTGCGAAATGTATTGAACGGCCAGTAGACCGCGAGGCTCGCTATGCGCGTAAAGCAAAAACACGTGGAAATCTGGAAAGCAGAGTTAAAATCAACCATCACCATAATGCACTTAAGCCCATATTTTTGCTACTAGGCGGGTAACGGATCGGCCATTGGTCGCACTGTTTAGATATAGTATAGGCTGCGAAATGCATTGAGCGGCCAGTAGACCGCCAGGCTCGCTATGCACGTCCATATTTTTGTTACTAGGCGGCCAACGGATCAGCCATCGGTCGCACTGTATATATATACTATAGGCTACGAAATGCATTCAGCGGCCAGCAGACCGCGAGGCTCGCTATGCCAGTATAGCAAACGCACGTAGAAATCTGGAAAGAAGAGTTATAATCAACCATCGCTATAATGCACTTTTAAGCCCATAATTTTGTTACTAGGCGGCCAACTAATCGGCCATCGGTCGCCTAGTATATATATAGTGTAGGCTGCGAAATGCATTGAGCGGCCAGTAGACCGCGAGGCTCGCTATGCGCGTATAGCAAAAGCACGTAGAAATCTGGAAAGAAGAGTTATAGTCAACCATCACTATAATGCACTGCTTAAGCCGATATTCTTGTTAATAGGCTGCCAACGGATCGGCCATTGGTCACATTATATATATATATATATATATATATATATATATATATATATATAAATATATATATATATATAGTATAGGCAGCGAAATGCATTGTGCGGCCAGTAGACCGCGAGGCTCGCTATGCGCGTATGGCAAAAGCACGTAGAAATCTGGAAAGAAGAGTTACAGTCGACCATCGCTATAATGCACTTCTTAGGCCCATATTTTTGTTACTAGGCGGCCAACGGATCGGCCATCGGTCGCTTTGTATATATATAGTAAAGGCTGCGAAACGCAGTGAGCGGTCAGGAGACGGCGAGGCTCGCTATGCGCGTATGGCAAAAGCACCTAGGAATCTCGAAAGAAGAGTAGCAGTCAACCATCACTATAATGCGCTTCTTAAGTCCATATTTTTGGTACTAGGCGGCTAACGGATCGGCCATCGGTCGCACTGTACATATATAGTATAGGCTGCGAAATGCTTTGAGCGGCCAGTAGACCGCCAGGCTCGCTATGCACGTATAGCCAAAACACGTTGAAATCTCGAAAGAAGAGTTACAGTCAACCATCACTATAATGCACTTCTTAAGCCCATATTCTTGTTACTAGGCGGCCAACGGATCAGCCATCGGTCGCACTGTATATATATACTATAGGCTGCGAAATGCATCGAGCGGCCAGTAGACCACGAGCCTCGCTTTGCGCGTATAGTCAAAGCACGTAGAAATCTGGAAAGAAGAGTTACAGTCAACCATCACTATAATGCACTTCTTAAGCCCATATTGTTGTTACTAGGCGGCCAACGGATCGGCCATCGGTCGCACTGCATATATATAGTATAGGCTGCGAAATGTATTGAACGGCCAGTAGACCGCGAGGATCGCTATGCGCGTATGGCAAAAGCACGTAGAAATCTGGAAAGAAGAGCTACAATCAACCATCACTATAAGGCACTTATTAGGCCCATATTTTTATAAGTAGGCGTCCAACGAATCGTCCATCGGTCGCCTAGTATATATATAGTGTAGGCTGCGAAATGCATTGAGCGGCCAGTAGACCGCGAGGCTCGCTATGCGCGTATGGCAAAAGCACGTAGAAATCTGGAAAGAAGAGTTACAGTCGACCATCGCTATAATGCACTTCTTAGGCCCATATTTTTTTTACTAGGCGGCCAACGGATCGGCCATCGGTCGCTTTGTATATATATAGTAAAGGCTGCGAAATGCATTGAGCGGCCAGTAGACCGCGAGGCTCGCTATGCGCGTAAAGCAAAAACACGTGGAAATCTGGCAAGCAGAGTTAAAGTCAACCATCACCATAATGCACTTAAGCCCATATTTTTGCTACTAGGCGGCTAACGGATCGGCCATTGGTCGCACTGTTTAGATATAGTATAGGCTGCGAAATCCATTGAGCGGCCAGTAGACCGCCAGGCTCGCTATGCACGTATAGGAAAAGCACGTAGAAATCTTAAAAGAAGAGTGATAGTCAACGATCACTATAATGCACTTCTTAAGCCCATATTCTTGTTACTAGTCGGCCAACGGATCGGCCATCGGTCGCACTGCATATATATAGTATAGGCTGCGAAATGTATTGAACGGCCAGTAGACCGCGAGGATCGCTATGCGCGTATGGCAAAAGCACGTAGAAATCTGGAAAGAAGAGCTACAATCAACCATCACTATAAGGCACCTATTAGGCCCATATTTTTATAAGTAGGCGTCCAACGGATCGGCCATCGGTCGCTTTGTATATATATAGTAAAGGCTGCGAAATGCATTGAGCGGCCAGTAGACCGCGAGGCTCGCTATGCGCGTAAAGCAAAAACACGTGGAAATCTGGCAAGCAGAGTTAAAGTCAACCATCACCATAATGCACTTAAGCCCATATTTTTGCTACTAGGCGGCTAACGGATCGGCCATTGGTCGCACTGTTTAGATATAGTATAGGCTGCGAAATCCATTGAGCGGCCAGTAGACCGCCAGGCTCGCTATGCACGTATAGGAAAAGCACGTAGAAATCTTAAAAGAAGAGTGATAGTCAACGATCACTATAATGCACTTCTTAAGCCCATATTCTTGTTACTAGTCGGCCAACGGATCGGGCATCGGTCGCACTGTATATATATACTATAGGCTGCGAAATGCATCGAGCGGCCAGTAGACCACGAGGCTCGCTTTGCGCGTATAGTCAAAGCACGTAGAAATCTGGAAAGAAGAGGTACAGTCAACCATCACTATAATGCACTTCTTAAGCCCATATTGTTGTTACTAGGCGGCCAACGGATCGGCCATTGGTCGGACTGTATATATATAGTATAGGCTGCGAAATGTATTGAACGGCCAGTAGACCGCGAGGATCGCTATGCGCGTATGGCAAAAGCACGTAGAAATCTGGAAAGAAGAGCTACAATCAACCATCACTATAAGGCACTTATTAGGCCCATATTTTTATAAGTAGGCGTCCAACGAATCGTCCATCGGTCGCCTAGTATATATATAGTGTAGGCTGCGAAATGCATTGAGCGGCCAGTAGACCGCGAGGCTCGCTATGCGCGTATGGCAAAAGCACGTAGAAATCTGGAAAGAAGAGTTACAGTCGACCATCGCTATATTGGACTTCTTAGGCCCATATTTTGTTACTAGGCGGCCGACGGATCGGCCATTGGTCGCACTGTATATATATAGTATAGGCTGCGAAATGTATTGAACGGCCAGTAGACCGCGAGGCTCGCTATGCGCGTAAAGCAAAAACACGTGGAAATCTGGAAAGCAGAGTTAAAATCAACCATCACCATAATGCACTTAAGCCCATATTTTTGCTACTAGGCGGGTAACGGATCGGCCATTGGTCGCACTGTTTAGATATAGTATAGGCTGCGAAATGCATTGAGCGGCCAGTAGACCGCCAGGCTCGCTATGCACGTCCATATTTTTGTTACTAGGCGGCCAACGGATCAGCCATCGGTCGCACTGTATATATATACTATAGGCTACGAAATGCATTCAGCGGCCAGCAGACCGCGAGGCTCGCTATGCCAGTATAGCAAACGCACGTAGAAATCTGGAAAGAAGAGTTATAATCAACCATCGCTATAATGCACTTTTAAGCCCATAATTTTGTTACTAGGCGGCCAACTAATCGGCCATCGGTCGCCCTGTATGTATATAGTAAGGGCTGCGAAATGCATTGAGCGGCCAGTAGACCGCGAGGATCGCTATGCGCGTATAGCAAAAGCACGTAGAAATCTGGAAAGAAGAGCTACAAGCAACCATCACTATAATGCACTTCTTAAGCTCATATTTTTATAAGTAGGCGTCCAACGAATCGTACATCGGTCGCCTAGTATATATATAGTGTAGGCTGCGAAATGCATTGAGCGGCCAGTAGACCGCGAGGCTCGCTATGCGCGTATAGAAAAGCACGTAGAAATCTGGAAAGAAGAGTTATAGTCAACCATCACTATAATGCACTGCTTAAGCCCATATTCTTGTTAATAGGCTGCCAACGGATCGGCCATTGGTCACATTATATATATATATATATATATATATATATATATATATATATATATATATATATATATATATAAATATATATATATATATATAGTATAGGCAGCGAAATGCATTGCGCGGCCAGTAGACCGCGAGGCTCGCTATGCGCGTATGGCAAAAGCACGTAGAAATCTGGAAAGAAGAGTTACAGTCGACCATCGCTATAATGCACTTCTTAGGCCCATATTTTTGTTACTAGGCGGCCAACGGATCGGCCATCGGTCGCTTTGTATATATATAGTAAAGGCTGCGAAACGCAGTGAGCGGTCAGGAGACTGCGAGGCTCGCTATGCGCGTATGGCAAAAGCACCTAGGAATCTCGAAAGAAGAGTAGCAGTCAACCATCACTATAATGCGCTTCTTAAGTCCATATTTTTGGTACTAGGCGGCTAACGGATCGGCCATCGGTCGCACTGTATATATATAGTATAGGCTGCGAAATGCATTGAGCGGCCAGTAGACCGCCAGGCTCGCTATGCACGTATAGCAAAAACACGTTGAAATCTCGAAAGAAGAGTTACAGTCAACCATCACTATAATGCACTTCTTAAGCCCATATTCTTGTTACTAGGCGGCCAACGGATCGGCCATCGGTCGCACTGTATATATATACTATAGGCTGCGAAATGCATCGAGCGGCCAGTAGACCACGAGGCTCGCTTTGCGCGTATAGTCAAAGCACGTAGAAATCTGGAAAGAAGAGTTACAGTCAACCATCACTATAATGCACTTCTTAAGCCCATATTGTTGTTACTAGGCGGCCAACGGATCGGCCATTGGTCGCACTGTATATATATAGTATAGGCTGCGAAATGTATTGAACGGCCAGTAGACCGCGAGGATCGCTATGCGCGTATGGCAAAAGCACGTAGAAATCTGGAAAGAAGAGCTACAATCAACCATCACTATAAGGCACTTATTAGGCCCATATTTTTATAAGTAGGCGTCCAACGAATCGTCCATCGGTCGCCTAGTCTATATATAGTGTAGGCTGCGAAATGCATTGAGCGGCCAGTAGACCGCGAGGCTCGCTATGCGCGTATGGCAAAAGCACGTAGAAATCTGGAAAGAAGAGTTACAGTCGACCATCGCTATATTGCACTTCTTAGGCCCATATTTTGTTACTAGGCGGCCGACGGATCGGCCATTGGTCGCATTGTATATATATAGTATAGGCTGCGAAATGTATTGAACGGCCAGTAGACCGCGAGGCTCGCTATGCGCGTAAAGCAAAAACACGTGGAAATCTGGAAAGCAGAGTTAAAATCAACCATCACCATAATGCACTTAAGCCCATATTTTTGCTACTAGGCGGGTAACGGATCGGCCATTGGTCGCACTGTTTAGATATAGTATAGGCTGCGAAATGCATTGAGCGGCCAGTAGACCGCCAGGCTCGCTATGCACGTCCATATTTTTGTTACTAGGCGGCCAACGGATCAGCCATCGGTCGCACTGTATATATATACTATAGGCTACGAAATGCATTCAGCGGCCAGCAGACCGCGAGGCTCGCTATGCCAGTATAGCAAACGCACGTAGAAATCTGGAAAGAAGAGTTATAATCAACCATCGCTATAATGCACTTTTAAGCCCATAATTTTGTTACTAGGCGGCCAACTAATCGGCCATCGGTCGCCCTGTATGTATATAGTAAGGGCTGGGAAATGCATTGAGCGGCCAGTAGACCGCGAGGATCGCTATGCGCGTATAGCAAAAGCACGTAGAAATCTGGAAAGAAGAGCTACAAGCAACCATCACTATAATGCACTTCTTAAGCTCATATTTTTATAAGTAGGCGTCCAACGAATCGTACATCGGTC
Organism: Dermacentor variabilis; assembly: GCF_050947875.1. Classification (NCBI taxonomy): domain Eukaryota; kingdom Metazoa; phylum Arthropoda; class Arachnida; order Ixodida; family Ixodidae; genus Dermacentor; species Dermacentor variabilis. The sequence continues at coordinate 4,087,549 of NC_134573.1, read as the reverse complement.
GCCTAGTATATATATAGTGTAGGCTGCGAAATGCATTGAGCGGCCAGTAGACCGCGAGGCTCGCTATGCGCGTATAGCAAAAGCACGTAGAAATCTGGAAAGAAGAGTTATAGTCAACCATCACTATAATGCACTGCTTAAGCCCATATTCTTGTTAATAGGCTGCCAACGGATCGGCCATTGGTCAGATTATAAATATATATATATATATATATATATATATATATATATATATATATATATATATAAATATATATATATATATATATATATATATATATATATATATATATATATATATATATATATATATATATATATATATATAGTATAGGCAGCGAAATGCATTGTGCGGCCAGTAGACCGCGAGGCTCGCTATGCGCGTATGGCAAAAGCACGTAGAAATCTGGAAAGAAGAGTTACAGTCGACCATCGCTATAATGCACTTCTTAGGCCCATATTTTTGTTACTAGGCGGCCAACGGATCGGCCATCGGTCGCTTTGTATATATATAGTAAAGGCTGCGAAACGCAGTGAGCGGTCAGGAGACTGCGAGGCTCGCTATGCGCGTATGGCAAAAGCACCTAGGAATCTCGAAAGAAGAGTAGCAGTCAACCATCACTATAATGCGCTTCTTAAGTCCATATTTTTGGTACTAGGCGGCTAACGGATCGGCCATCGGTCGCACTGTATATATATACTATAGGCTGCGAAATGCATCGAGCGGCCAGTAGACCACGAGCCTCGCTTTGCGCGTATAGTCAAAGCACGTAGAAATCTGGAAAGAAGAGTTACAGTCAACCATCACTATAATGCACTTCTTAAGCCCATATTGTTGTTACTAGGCGGCCAACGGATCGGCCATCGGTCGCACTGCATATATATAGTATAGGCTGCGAAATGTATTGAACGGCCAGTAGACCGCGAGGCTCGCTATGCGCGTAAAGCAAAAACACGTGGAAATCTGGAAAGCAGAGTTAAAGTCAACCATCACCATAATGCACTTAAGCCCATATTTTTGCTACTAGGCGGCTAACGGATCGGCCATTGGTCGCACTGTTTAGATATAGTATAGGCTGCGAAATCCATTGAGCGGCCAGTAGACCGCCAGGCTCGCTATGCACGTATAGGAAAAGCACGTAGAAATCTTAAAAGAAGAGTGATAGTCAACGATCACTATAATGCACTTCTTAAGCCCATATTCTTGTTACTAGGCGGCCAACGGATCAGCCATCGGTCGCACTGTATATATATAGTATAGGCTGCGAAATGCATCGAGCGGCCAGTAGACCACGAGCCTCGCTTTGCGCGTATAGTAAACGCACGTAGAAATCTGGAAAGAAGAGTTACAGTCAACCATCACTATAATGCACTTCTTAAGCCCATATTGTTGTTACTAGGCGGCCAACGGATCGGCCATTGGTCGCACTGTATATATATAGTATAGGCTGCGAAATGTATTGAACGGCCAGTAGACCGCGAGGATCGCTATGCGCGTATGGCAAAAGCACGTAGAAATCTGGAAAGAAGAGCTACAATCAACCATCACTATAAGGCACTTATTAGGCCCATATTTTTATAAGTAGGCGTCCAACGAATCGTCCATCGGTCGCCTAGTATATATATAGTGTAGGCTGCGAAATGCATTGAGCGGCCAGTAGACCGCGAGGCTCGCTATGCGCGTATGGCAAAAGCACGTAGAAATCTGGAAAGAAGAGTTACAGTCGACCATCGCTATATTGCACTTCTTAGGCCCATATTTTGTTACTAGGCGGCCGACGGATCGGCCATTGGTCGCACTGTATATATATAGTATAGGCTGCGAAATGTATTGAACGGCCAGTAGACCGCGAGGCTCGCTATGCGCGTAAAGCAAAAACACGTGGAAATCTGGAAAGCAGAGTTAAAATCAACCATCACCATAATGCACTTAAGCCCATATTTTTGCTACTAGGCGGGTAACGGATCGGCCATTGGTCGCACTGTTTAGCTATAGTATAGGCTGCGAAATGCATTGAGCGGCCAGTAGACCGCCAGGCTCGCTATGCACGTCCATATTTTTGTTACTAGGCGGCCAACGGATCAGCCATCGGTCGCACTGTATATATATACTATAGGCTACGAAATGCATTCAGCGGCCAGCAGACCGCGAGGCTCGCTATGCCAGTATAGCAAACGCACGTAGAAATCTGGAAAGAAGAGTTATAATCAACCATCGCTATAATGCACTTTTAAGCCCATAATTTTGTTACTAGGCGGCCAACTAATCGGCCATCGGTCGCCCTGTATGTATATAGTAAGGGCTGGGAAATGCATTGAGCGGCCAGTAGACCGCGAGGATCGCTATGCGCGTATAGCAAAAGCACGTAGAAATCTGGAAAGAAGAGCTACAAGCAACCATCACTATAATGCACTTCTTAAGCTCATATTTTTATAAGTAGGCGTCCAACGAATCGTACATCGGTCGCCTAGTATATATATAGTGTAGGCTGCGAAATGCATTGAGCGGCCAGTAGACCGCGAGGCTCGCTATGCGCGTATAGCAAAAGCACGTAGAAATCTGGAAAGAAGAGTTATAGTCAACCATCACTATAATGCACTGCTTAAGCCCATATTCTTGTTAATAGGCTGCCAACGGATCGGCCATTGGTCAGATTATAAATATATATATATATATATATATATATATATATATATATATATATATATATATATATAAATATATATATATATATATATATATATATATATATATATATATATATATATAAATATATATATATATATATATATATATAGTATAGGCAGCGAAATGCATTGTGCGGCCAGTAGACCGCGAGGCTCGCTATGCGCGTATGGCAAAAGCACGTAGAAATCTGGAAAGAAGAGTTACAGTCGACCATCGCTATAATGCACTTCTTAGGCCCATATTTTTGTTACTAGGCGGCCAACGGATCGGCCATCGGTCGCTTTGTATATATATAGTAAAGGCTGCGAAACGCAGTGAGCGGTCAGGAGACTGCGAGGCTCGCTATGCGCGTATGGCAAAAGCACCTAGGAATCTCGAAAGAAGAGTAGCAGTCAACCATCACTATAATGCGCTTCTTAAGTCCATATTTTTGGTACTAGGCGGCTAACGGATCGGCCATCGGTCGCACTGTATATATATTGTATAGGCTGCGAAATGCATTGAGCGGCCAGTAGACCGCCAGGCTCGCTATGCACGTACAGCAAAAACACGTTGAAATCTCGAAAGAAGAGTTACAGTCAACCATCACTATAATGCACTTCTTAAGCCCATATTCTTGTTACTAGGCGGCCAACGGATCAGCCATCGGTCGCACTGTATATATATACTATAGGCTGCGAAATGCATCGAGCGGCCAGTAGACCACGAGCCTCGCTTTGCGCGTATAGTCAAAGCACGTAGAAATCTGGAAAGAAGAGTTACAGTCAACCATCACTATAATGCACTTCTTAAGCCCATATTGTTGTTACTAGGCGGCCAACGGATCGGCCATCGGTCGCACTGCATATATATAGTATAGGCTGCGAAATGTATTGAACGGCCAGTAGACCGCGAGGCTCGCTATGCGCGTAAAGCAAAAACACGTGGAAATCTGGAAAGCAGAGTTAAAGTCAACCATCACCATAATGCACTTAAGCCCATATTTTTGCTACTAGGCGGCTAACGGATCGGCCATTGGTCGCACTGTTTAGATATAGTATAGGCTGCGAAATCCATTGAGCGGCCAGTAGACCGCCAGGCTCGCTATGCACGTATAGGAAAAGCACGTAGAAATCTTAAAAGAAGAGTGATAGTCAACGATCACTATAATGCACTTCTTAAGCCCATATTCTTGTTACTAGGCGGCCAACGGATCAGCCATCGGTCGCACTGTATATATATAGTATAGGCTGCGAAATGCATCGAGCGGCCAGTAGACCACGAGCCTCGCTTTGCGCGTATAGTAAACGCACGTAGAAATCTGGAAAGAAGAGTTACAGTCAACCATCACTATAATGCACTTCTTAAGCCCATATTGTTGTTACTAGGCGGCCAACGGATCGGCCATTGGTCGCACTGTATATATATAGTATAGGCTGCGAAATGTATTGAACGGCCAGTAGACCGCGAGGATCGCTATGCGCGTATGGCAAAAGCACGTAGAAATCTGGAAAGAAGAGCTACAATCAACCATCACTATAAGGCACTTATTAGGCCCATATTTTTATAAGTAGGCGTCCAACGAATCGTCCATCGGTCGCCTAGTATATATATAGTGTAGGCTGCGAAATGCATTGAGCGGCCAGTAGACCGCGAGGCTCGCTATGCGCGTATGGCAAAAGCACGTAGAAATCTGGAAAGAAGAGTTACAGTCGACCATCGCTATATTGCACTTCTTAGGCCCATATTTTGTTACTAGGCGGCCGACGGATCGGCCATTGGTCGCACTGTATATATATAGTATAGGCTGCGAAATGTATTGAACGGCCAGTAGACCGCGAGGCTCGCTATGCGCGTAAAGCAAAAACACGTGGAAATCTGGAAAGCAGAGTTAAAATCAACCATCACCATAATGCACTTAAGCCCATATTTTTGCTACTAGGCGGGTAACGGATCGGCCATTGGTCGCACTGTTTAGATATAGTATAGGCTGCGAAATGCATTGAGCGGCCAGTAGACCGCCAGGCTCGCTATGCACGTCCATATTTTTGTTACTAGGCGGCCAACGGATCAGCCATCGGTCGCACTGTATATATATACTATAGGCTACGAAATGCATTCAGCGGCCAGCAGACCGCGAGGCTCGCTATGCCAGTATAGCAAACGCACGTAGAAATCTGGAAAGAAGAGTTATAATCAACCATCGCTATAATGCACTTTTAAGCCCATAATTTTGTTACTAGGCGGCCAACTAATCGGCCATCGGTCGCCCTGTATGTATATAGTAAGGGCTGCGAAATGCATTGAGCGGCCAGTAGACCGCGAGGATCGCTATGCGCGTATAGCAAAAGCACGTAGAAATCTGGAAAGAAGAGCTACAAGCAACCATCACTATAATGCACTTCTTAAGCTCATATTTTTATAAGTAGGCGTCCAACGAATCGTACATCGGTCGCCTAGTATATATATAGTGTAGGCTGCGAAATGCATTGAGCGGCCAGTAGACCGCGAGGCTCGCTATGCGCGTATAGCAAAAGCACGTAGAAATCTGGAAAGAAGAGTTATAGTCAACCATCACTATAATGCACTGCTTAAGCCCATATTCTTGTTAATAGGCTGCCAACGGATCGGCCATTGGTCAGATTATAAATATATATATATATATATATATATATATATATATATATATATATATATATATATATATATAAATATATATATATATATATATATATATATAAATATATATATATATATATAGTATAGGCAGCGAAATGCATTGTGCGGCCAGTAGACCGCGAGGCTCGCTATGCGCGTATGGCAAAAGCACGTAGAAATCTGGAAAGAAGAGTTACAGTCGACCATCGCTATAATGCACTTCTTAGGCCCATATTTTTGTTACTAGGCGGCCAACGGATCGGCCATCGGTCGCTTTGTATATATATAGTAAAGGCTGCGAAACGCAGTGAGCGGTCAGGAGACTGCGAGGCTCGCTATGCGCGTATGGCAAAAGCACCTAGGAATCTCGAAAGAAGAGTAGCAGTCAACCATCACTATAATGCGCTTCTTAAGTCCATATTTTTGGTACTAGGCGGCTAACGGATCGGCCATCGGTCGCACTGTATATATATAGTATAGGCTGCGAAATGCATTGAGCGGCCAGTAGACCGCCAGGCTCGCTATGCACGTATAGCAAAAACACGTTGAAATCTCGAAAGAAGAGTTACAGTCAACCATCACTATAATGCACTTCTTAAGCCCATATTCTTGTTACTAGGCGGCCAACGGATCAGCCATCGGTCGCACTGTATATATATACTATAGGCTGCGAAATGCATCGAGCGGCCAGTAGACCACGAGCCTCGCTTTGCGCGTATAGTCAAAGCACGTAGAAATCTGGAAAGAAGAGTTACAGTCAACCATCACTATAATGCACTTCTTAAGCCCATATTGTTGTTACTAGGCGGCCAACGGATCGGCCATCGGTCGCACTGCATATATATAGTATAGGCTGCGAAATGTATTGAACGGCCAGTAGACCGCGAGGATCGCTATGCGCGTATGGCAAAAGCACGTAGAAATCTGGAAAGAAGAGCTACAATCAACCATCACTATAATGCACTTATTAGGCCCATATTTTTATAAGTAGGCGTCCAACGAATCGTCCATCGGTCGCCTAGTATATATATAGTGTAGGCTGCGAAATGCATTGAGCGGCCAGTAGACCGCGAGGCTCGCTATGCGCGTATGGCAAAAGCACGTGTAGAAATCTGGAAAGAAGAGTTACAGTCGACCATCGCTATAATGCACTTCTTAGGCCCATATTTTTGTTACTAGGTGGCCAACGGATCGGCCATAGGTCGCTTTGTATATATATAGTAAAGGCTGCGAAACGCTGTGAGCGGTCAGGAGACTGCGAGGCTCGCTATGCCCGTATGGCAAAAGCACCTAGAAATCTGGAAAGAAGAGTTACAGTCAACCATCACTATAATGCACTTCTTAAGTCTATATTTTTGTTACTAGGCGGCCAACGGATCGGCCATCGGTCGCACTGTATATAAATACTTTAGGGTACGAAATGCATTCAGCGGTCACCAGACCGCGAGGCTCGCTATGCCAGTATAGCAAACGCACGTAGAAATCTGGAATAAGAGTTATAATCAACCATCGCTATAATGCACTTCTTAAGCCCATATTTTCGTTACTAGGCGGTCAACTAATCGGCCATCGGTCGCCCTGTATGTATATAGTAAGGGCTGCGAAATGCATTGAGCGGCCAGTAGACCGCGAGGATCGCTATGCACGTATAGCAAAAGCACGTAGAAATCTGGAAAGAAGGTTTATAGTCAACCATCACTATAATGCACTTATTAAGCCCATATTTTTGTTACTAGGCGGCCAACGCGTCGGCCATCGGTCGCTCTGTATGTATATAGTAAGGGCTGCGAAATGCATTGAGCGGCCAGTAGACCGCGAGGCTCGCTATGCGCGTATGGCAAAAGCACGTAGAAATCTAGAAAGAAGAGTTACAGTCAACCATCACTATAATGCACTTCTTATTCCCATATTTTGTTACTAGGCGGCCGACGGATCGGCCATCGGTGGCAATGTATATATATAGTATCGGCTGCGAAATGCATTGAGCGGCAAGTAGACCGCGAGGCTCGCTATGCGCGTAAAGCAAAAACACGTGGAAATCTGGAAAGCAGAGTTAAAGTCAACGATCACCATAATGCACTTAAGCCCATATTTTTGCTACTAGGCGGCTAACGGATCGGCCATTGGTCGCACTGTTTAGATATAGTATAGGCTGCGAAATGCATTGAGCGGCCAGTAGACCGCCAGGCTCGCTATGCACGTATAGGAAAAGCACGTAGAAATCTGAAAAGAAGAGTGATAGTCAACGATCACTATAATGCACTTCTTAAGCCCATATTCTTGTTACTAGTCGGCCAACGGATCGGGCATCGGTCGCACTGTATAGATATAGTATAGGCTGCGAAATGCATTGAGCGGCCAGTAGACAGCCAGGCTCGCTATGCACGTATAGCAAAAACACGCAGAAATCTCTAAAGAAGAGTTACAGTCAACCATCACTATAATGCACTTCTTAAGCCCCATATTTTGTTACTAGGCGGCGGACGGATCGGCCATCGGTCGCACTGTATGTATATAGTAAGGGCTGCGAAATGCATTGAGCGGCCAGTAGACCGCGAGGCTCGCTATGCGCGTAATGCAAAAACACGTGGAAATCTGGAAAGCAGAGTTAAAGTCAACCATCACCATAATGCACTTCTTAAGCCCATATTTTTAGTACTAGGCGGCTAACGGATCGGCCATCGGTCGCACTGTATATATATAGTATAGGCTGCGAAATGCATTGAGCGGCCAGTAGACCGCCAGGCTCGCTATGCACGTATGGCAAAAGCACGTAGAAATCTGGAAAGAAGAGTTACAGTCGACCATCGCTATAATGCACTTCTTAGGCCCATATTTTTGTTACTAGGCGGCCAACGGATCGGCCATCGGTCGCTTTGTATATATATAGTAAAGGCTGCGAAACGCAGTGAGCGGTCAGGAGACTGCGAGGCTCGCTATGCGCGTATGGCAAAAGCACCTAGGAATCTCGAAAGAAGAGTTAGTCAACCATCACTATAATGCGCTTCTTCAGTCCATATTTTTGGTACTAGGCGGCTAACGGATCGGCCATCGGTCGCACTGTATATATATAGTATAGGCTGCGAAATGCATTGAACGGCCAGTAGACCGCCAGGCTCGCTATGCACGTATAGCAAAAACACGTTGAAATCTCGAAAGAAGAGTTACAGTCAACCATCACTATAATGCACTTCTTAAGCCCATATTCTTGTTACTAGGCGGCCAACGGATCAGCCATCGGTCGCACTGTATATATATACTATAGGCTGCGAAATGCATCGAGCGGCCAGTAGACCACGAGGCTCGCTTTGCGCGTATAGTAAAAGCACGTAGAAATCTGGAAAGAAGAGTTACAGTCAACCATCACTATAATGCACTTCTTAAGCCCATATTGTTGATACTAGGCGGCCAACGGATCGGCCATCGGTCGCACTGCATATATATAGTATAGGCTGCGAAATGTATTGAACGGCCAGTAGACCGCGAGGATCGCTATGCGCGTATGGCAAAAGCACCTAGAAATCTGGAAAGAAGAGCTACAATCAACCATCACTATAATGCACTTATTAGGCCCATATTTTTATAAGTAGGCGTCCAACGAATCGTCCATCGGTCGCCTAGTATATATATAGTGTAGGCTGCGAAATGCATTGAGCGGCCAGTAGACCGCGAGGCTCGCTATGCGCGTATGGCAAAAGCACGTAGAAATCTGGAAAGAAGAGTTACAGTCGACCATCGCTATATTGCACTTCTTAGGCCCATATTTTGTTACTAGGCGGCCGACGGATCGGCCATTGGTCGCACTGTATATATATAGTATAGGCTGCGAAATGTATTGAACGGCCAGTAGACCGCGAGGCTCGCTATGCGCGTAAAGCAAAAACACGTGGAAATCTGGAAAGCAGAGTTAAAATCAACCATCACCATAATGCACTTAAGCCCATATTTTTGCTACTAGGCGGGTAACGGATCGGCCATTGGTCGCTCTGTTTAGATATAGTATAGGCTGCGAAATGCATTGAGCGGCCAGTAGACCGCCAGGCTCGCTATGCACGTCCATATTTTTGTTACTAGGCGGCCAACGGATCAGCCATCGGTCGCACTGTATATATATACTATAGGCTACGAAATGCATTCAGCGGCCAGCAGACCGCGAGGCTCGCTATGCCAGTATAGCAAACGCACGTAGAAATCTGGAAAGAAGAGTTATAATCAACCATCGCTATAATGCACTTTTAAGCCCATAATTTTGTTACTAGGCGGCCAACTAATCGGCCATCGGTCGCCCTGTATGTATATAGTAAGGGCTGCGAAATGCATTGAGCGGCCAGTAGACCGCGAGGATCGCTATGCGCGTATAGCAAAAGCACGTAGAAATCTGGAAAGAAGAGCTACAAGCAACCATCACTATAATGCACTTCTTAAGCTCATATTTTTATAAGTAGGCGTCCAACGAATCGTACATCGGTCGCCTAGTATATATATAGTGTAGGCTGCGAAATGCATTGAGCGGCCAGTAGACCGCGAGGCTCGCTATGCGCGTATAGCAAAAGCACGCAGAAATCTGGAAAGAAGAGTTATAGTCAACCATCACTATAATGCACTGCTTAAGCCCATATTCTTGTTAATAGGCTGCCAACGGATCGGCCATTGGTCACATTATAAATATATATATATATATATATATATATATATATATATATATATATATATATATATATAAATATATATATATATAGTATAGGCAGCGAAATGCATTGTGCGGCCAGTAGACCGCGAGGCTCGCTATGCGCGTATGGCAAAAGCACCTAGGAATCTCGAAAGAAGAGTAGCAGTCAACCATCACTATAATGCGCTTCTTAAGTCCATATTTTTGGTACTAGGCGGCTAACGGATCGGCCATCGGTCACACTGTATATATATAGTATAGGCTGCGAAATGCATTGAGCGGCCAGTAGACCGCCAGGCTCGCTATGCACGTATAGCAAAAACACGTTGAAATCTCGAAAGAAGAGTTACAGTCAACCATCACTATAATGCACTTCTTAAGCCCATATTCTTGTTACTAGGCGGCCAACGGATCAGCCATCGGTCGCACTGTATATATATACTATAGGCTGCGAAATGCATCGAGCGGCCAGTAGACCACGAGCCTCGCTTTGCGCGTATAGTCAAAGCACGTAGAAATCTGGAAAGAAGAGTTACAGTCAACCATCACTATAATGCACTTCTTAAGCCCATATTGTTGTTACTAGGCGGCCAACGGATCGGCCATCGGTCGCACTGCAGATATATAGTATAGGCTGCGAAATGTATTGAACGGCCAGTAGACCGCGAGGCTCGCTATGCGCGTAAAGCAAAAACACGTGGAAATCTGGAAAGCAGAGTTAAAGTCAACCATCACCATAATGCACTTAAGCCCATATTTTTGCTACTAGGCGGCTAACGGATCGGCCATTGGTCGCACTGTTTAGATATAGTATAGGCTGCGAAATCCATTGAGCGGCCAGTAGACCGCCAGGCTCGCTATGCGCGTATAGTAAAAGCACGTAGAAATCTGGAAAGAAGAGTTACAGTCAACCATCACTATAATGCACTTCTTAAGCGCATATTGTTGTTACTAGGCGGCCAACGGATCGGCCATTGGTCGCACTGTATATATATAGTATAGGCTGCGAAATGTATTGAACGGCCAGTAGACCGCGAGGATCGCTATGCGCGTATGGCAAAAGCACGTAGAAATCTGGAAAGAAGAGCTACAATCAACCATCACTATAAGGCACTTATTAGGCCCATATTTTTATAAGTAGGCGTCCAACGAATCGTCCATCGGTCGCCTAGTATATATATAGTGTAGGCTGCGAAATGCATTGAGCGGCCAGTAGACCGCGAGGCTCGCTATGCGCGTATGGCAAAAGCACGTAGAAATCTGGAAAGAAGAGTTACAGTCGACCATCGCTATATTGCACTTCTTAGGCCCATATTTTGTTACTAGGCGGCCGACGGATCGGCCATTGGTCGCACTGTATATATATAGTATAGGCTGCGAAATGTATTGAACGGCCAGTAGACCGCGAGGCTCGCTATGCGCGTAAAGCAAAAACACGTGGAAATCTGGAAAGCAGAGTTAAAATCAACCATCACCATAATGCACTTAAGCCCATATTTTTGCTACTAGGCGGGTAACGGATCGGCCATTGGTCGCACTGTTTAGATATAGTATAGGCTGCGAAATGCATTGAGCGGCCAGTAGACCGCCAGGCTCGCTATGCACGTCCATATTTTTGTTACTAGGCGGCCAACGGATCAGCCATCGGTCGCACTGTATATATATACTATAGGCTACGAAATGCATTCAGCGGCCAGCAGACCGCGAGGCTCGCTATGCCAGTATAGCAAACGCACGTAGAAATCTGGAAAGAAGAGTTATAATCAACCATCGCTATAATGCACTTTTAAGCCCATAATTTTGTTACTAGGCGGCCAACTAATCGGCCATCGGTCGCCCTGTATGTATATAGTAAGGGCTGGGAAATGCATTGAGCTGCCAGTAGACCGCGAGGATCGCTATGCGCGTATAGCAAAAGCACGTAGAAATCTGGAAAGAAGAGCTACAAGCAACCATCACTATAATGCACTTCTTAAGCTCATATTTTTATAAGTAGGCGTCCAACGAATCGTACATCGGTCGCCTAGTATATATATAGTGTAGGCTGCGAAATGCATTGAGCGGCCAGTAGACCGCGAGGCTCGCTATGCGCGTATAGCAAAAGCACGTAGAAATCTGGAAAGAAGAGTTATAGTCAACCATCACTATAATGCACTGCTTAAGCCCATATTCTTGTTAATAGGCTGCCAACGGATCGGCCATTGGTCAGATTATAAATATATATATATATATATATATATATATATATATATATATATATATATATAAATATATATATATATATATATATATATATATATATATATATAGTATAGGCAGCGAAATGCATTGTGCGGCCAGTAGACCGCGAGGCTCGCTATGCGCGTATGGCAAAAGCACGTAGAAATCTGGAAAGAAGAGTTACAGTCGACCATCGCTATAATGCACTTCTTAGGCCCATATTTTTGTTACTAGGCGGCCAACGGATCGGCCATCGGTCGCTTTGTATATATATAGTAAAGGCTGCGAAACGCAGTGAGCGGTCAGGAGACTGCGAGGCTCGCTATGCGCGTATGGCAAAAGCACCTAGGAATCTCGAAAGAAGAGTAGCAGTCAACCATCACTATAATGCGCTTCTTAAGTCCATATTTTTGGTACTAGGCGGCTAACGGATCGGCCATCGGTCGCACTTTATATATATTGTATAGGCTGCGAAATGCATTGAGCGGCCAGTAGACCGCCAGGCTCGCTATGCACGTACAGCAAAAACACGTTGAAATCTCGAAAGAAGAGTTACAGTCAACCATCACTATAATGCACTTCTTAAGCCCATATTCTTGTTACTAGGCGGCCAACGGATCAGCCATCGGTCGCACTGTATATATATACTATAGGCTGCGAAATGCATCGAGCGGCCAGTAGACCACGAGCCTCGCTTTGCGCGTATAGTCAAAGCACGTAGAAATCTGGAAAGAAGAGTTACAGTCAACCATCACTATAATGCACTTCTTAAGCCCATATTGTTGTTACTAGGCGGCCAACGGATCGGCCATCGGTCGCACTGCATATATATAGTATAGGCTGCGAAATGTATTGAACGGCCAGTAGACCGCGAGGCTCGCTATGCGCGTAAAGCAAAAACACGTGGAAATCTGGAAAGCAGAGTTAAAGTCAACCATCACCATAATGCACTTAAGCCCATATTTTTGCTACTAGGCGGCTAACGGATCGGCCATTGGTCGCACTGTTTAGATATAGTATAGGCTGCGAAATCCATTGAGCGGCCAGTAGACCGCCAGGCTCGCTATGCACGTATAGGAAAAGCACGTAGAAATCTTAAAAGAAGAGTGATAGTCAACGATCACTATAATGCACTTCTTAAGCCCATATTCTTGTTACTAGGCGGCCAACGGATCAGCCATCGGTCGCACTGTATATATATAGTATAGGCTGCGAAATGCATCGAGCGGCCAGTAGACCACGAGCCTCGCTTTGCGCGTATAGTAAACGCACGTAGAAATCTGGAAAGAAGAGTTACAGTCAACCATCACTATAATGCACTTCTTAAGCCCATATTGTTGTTACTAGGCGGCCAACGGATCGGCCATTGGTCGCACTGTATATATATAGTATAGGCTGCGAAATGTATTGAACGGCCAGTAGACCGCGAGGATCGCTATGCGCGTATGGCAAAAGCACGTAGAAATCTGGAAAGAAGAGCTACAATCAACCATCACTATAAGGCACTTATTAGGCCCATATTTTTATAAGTAGGCGTCCAACGAATCGTCCATCGGTCGCCTAGTATATATATAGTGTAGGCTGCGAAATGCATTGAGCGGCCAGTAGACCGCGAGGCTCGCTATGCGCGTATGGCAAAAGCACGTAGAAATCTGGAAAGAAGAGTTACAGTCGACCATCGCTATATTGCACTTCTTAGGCCCATATTTTGTTACTAGGCGGCCGACGGATCGGCCATTGGTCGCACTGTATATATATAGTATAGGCTGCGAAATGTATTGAACGGCCAGTAGACCGCGAGGCTCGCTATGCGCGTAAAGCAAAAACACGTGGAAATCTGGAAAGCAGAGTTAAAATCAACCATCACCATAATGCACTTAAGCCCATATTTTTGCTACTAGGCGGGTAACGGATCGGCCATTGGTCGCACTGTTTAGATATAGTATAGGCTGCGAAATGCATTGAGCGGCCAGTAGACCGCCAGGCTCGCTATGCACGTCCATATTTTTGTTACTAGGCGGCCAACGGATCAGCCATCGGTCGCACTGTATATATATACTATAGGCTACGAAATGCATTCAGCGGCCAGCAGACCGCGAGGCTCGCTATGCCAGTATAGCAAACGCACGTAGAAATCTGGAAAGAAGAGTTATAATCAACCATCGCTATAATGCACTTTTAAGCCCATAATTTTGTTACTAGGCGGCCAACTAATCGGCCATCGGTCGCCCTGTATGTATATAGTAAGGGCTGCGAAATGCATTGAGCGGCCAGTAGACCGCGAGGATCGCTATGCGCGTATAGCAAAAGCACGTAGAAATCTGGAAAGAAGAGCTACAAGCAACCATCACTATAATGCACTTCTTAAGCTCATATTTTTATAAGTAGGCGTCCAACGAATCGTACATCGGTCGCCTAGTATATATATAGTGTAGGCTGCGAAATGCATTGAGCGGCCAGTAGACCGCGAGGCTCGCTATGCGCGTATAGCAAAAGCACGTAGAAATCTGGAAAGAAGAGTTATAGTCAACCATCACTATAATGCACTGCTTAAGCCCATATTCTTGTTAATAGGCTGCCAACGGATCGGCCATTGGTCAGATTATAAATACATATATATATATATATATATATATATATATATATATATATATATATATATATATATATATATGTATATATATATAAATATATATATATATATATATATAAATATATATATATATATATATAGTATAGGCAGCGAAATGCATTGTGCGGCCAGTAGACCGCGAGGCTCGCTATGCGCGTATGGCAAAAGCACGTAGAAATCTGGAAAGAAGAGTTACAGTCGACCATCGCTATAATGCACTTCTTAGGCCCATATTTTTGTTACTAGGCGGCCAACGGATCGGCCATCGGTCGCTTTGTATATATATAGTAAAGGCTGCGAAACGCAGTGAGCGGTCAGGAGACTGCGAGGCTCGCTATGCGCGTATGGCAAAAGCACCTAGGAATCTCGAAAGAAGAGTAGCAGTCAACCATCACTATAATGCGCTTCTTAAGTCCATATTTTTGGTACTAGGCGGCTAACGGATCGGCCATCGGTCGCACTGTATATATATAGTATAGGCTGCGAAATGCATTGAGCGGCCAGTAGACCGCCAGGCTCGCTATGCACGTATAGCAAAAACACGTTGAAATCTCGAAAGAAGAGTTACAGTCAACCATCACTATAATGCACTTCTTAAGCCCATATTCTTGTTACTAGGCGGCCAACGGATCAGCCATCGGTCGCACTGTATATATATACTATAGGCTGCGAAATGCATCGAGCGGCCAGTAGACCACGAGCCTCGCTTTGCGCGTATAGTCAAAGCACGTAGAAATCTGGAAAGAAGAGTTACAGTCAACCATCACTATAATGCACTTCTTAAGCCCATATTGTTGTTACTAGGCGGCCAACGGATCGGCCATCGGTCGCACTGCATATATATAGTATAGGCTGCGAAATGTATTGAACGGCCAGTAGACCGCGAGGATCGCTATGCGCGTATGGCAAAAGCACGTAGAAATCTGGAAAGAAGAGCTACAATCAACCATCACTATAATGCACTTATTAGGCCCATATTTTTATAAGTAGGCGTCCAACGAATCGTCCATCGGTCGCCTAGTATATATATAGTGTAGGCTGCGAAATGCATTGAGCGGCCAGTAGACCGCGAGGCTCGCTATGCGCGTATGGCAAAAGCACGTGTAGAAATCTGGAAAGAAGAGTTACAGTCGACCATCGCTATAATGCACTTCTTAGGCCCATATTTTTGTTACTAGGTGGCCAACGGATCGGCCATTGGTCGCTTTGTATATATATAGTAAAGGCTGCGAAACGCAGTGAGCGGTCAGGAGACTGCGAGGCTCGCTATGCCCGTATGGCAAAAGCACCTAGAAATCTGGAAAGAAGAGTTACAGTCAACCATCACTATAATGCACTTCTTAAGTCTATATTTTTGTTACTAGGCGGCCAACGGATCGGCCATCGGTCGCACTGTATATAAATACTTTAGGGTACGAAATGCATTCAGCGGTCACCAGACCGCGAGGCTCGCTATGCCAGTATAGCAAACGCACGTAGAAATCTGGAAAGAAGAGTTATAATCAACCATCGCTATAATGCACTTCTTAAGCCCATATTTTCGTTACTAGGCGGTCAACTAATCGGCCATCGGTCGCCCTGTATGTATATAGTAAGGGCTGCGAAATGCATTGAGCGGCCAGTAGACCGCGAGGATCGCTATGCACGTATAGCAAAAGCACGTAGAAATCTGGAAAGAAGGTTTATAGTCAACCATCACTATAATGCACTTATTAAGCCCATATTTTTGTTACTAGGCGGCCAACGCGTCGGCCATCGGTCGCTCTGTATGTATATAGTAAGGGCTGCGAAATGCATTGAGCGGCCAGTAGACCGCGAGGCTCGCTATGCGCGTATGGCAAAAGCACGTAGAAATCTAGAAAGAAGAGTTACAGTCAACCATCACTATAATGCACTTCTTATTCCCATATTTTGTTACTAGGCGGCCGACGGATCGGCCATCGGTGGCAATGTATATATATAGTATCGGCTGCGAAATGCATTGAGCGGCAAGTAGACCGCGAGGCTCGCTATGCGCGTAAAGCAAAAACACGTGGAAATCTGGAAAGCAGAGTTAAAGTCAACCATCACCATAATGCACTTAAGCCCATATTTTTGCTACTAGGCGGCTAACGGATCGGCCATTGGTCGCACTGTTTAGATATAGTATAGGCTGCGAAATGCATTGAGCGGCCAGTAGACCGCCAGGCTCGCTATGCACGTATAGGAAAAGCACGTAGAAATCTGAAAAGAAGAGTGATAGTCAACGATCACTATAATGCACTTCTTAAGCCCATATTCTTGTTACTAGTCGGCCAACGGATCGGGCATCGGTCGCACTGTATAGATATAGTCTAGGCTGCGAAATGCATTGAGCGGCCAGTAGACAGCCAGGCTCGCTATGCACGTATAGCAAAAACACGCAGAAATCTCTAAAGAAGAGTTACAGTCAACCATCACTATAATGCACTTCTTAAGCCCCATATTTTGTTACTAGGCGGCCGACGGATCGGCCATCGGTCGCACTGTATGTATATAGTAAGGGCTGCGAAATGCATTGAGCGGCCAGTAGACCGCGAGGCTCGCTATGCGCGTAATGCAAAAACACGTGGAAATCTGGAAAGCAGAGTTAAAGTCAACCATCACCATAATGCACTTCTTAAGCCCATATTTTTAGTACTAGGCGGCTAACGGATCGGCCATCGGTCGCACTGTATATATATAGTATAGGCTGCGAAATGCATTGAGCGGCCAGTAGACCGCCAGGCTCGCTATGCACGTATGGCAAAAGCACGTAGAAATCTGGAAAGAAGAGTTACAGTCGACCATCGCTATAATGCACTTCTTAGGCCCATATTTTTGTTACTAGGCGGCCAACGGATCGGCCATCGGTCGCTTTGTATATATATAGTAAAGGCTGCGAAACGCAGTGAGCGGTCAGGAGACTGCGAGGCTCGCTATGCGCGTATGGCAAAAGCACCTAGGAATCTCGAAAGAAGAGTTAGTCAACCATCACTATAATGCGCTTCTTCAGTCCATATTTTTGGTACTAGGCGGCTAACGGATCGGCCATCGGTCGCACTGTATATATATAGTATAGGCTGCGAAATGCATTGAGCGGCCAGTAGACCGCCAGGCTCGCTATGCACGTATAGCAAAAACACGTTGAAATCTCGAAAGAAGAGTTACAGTCAACCATCACTATAATGCAATTCTTAAGCCCATATTCTTGTTACTAGGCGGCCAACGGATCAGCCATCGGTCGCACTGTATATATATACTATAGGCTGCGAAATGCATCGAGCGGCCAGTAGACCACGAGGCTCGCTTTGCGCGTATAGTAAAAGCACGTAGAAATCTGGAAAGAAGAGTTACAGTCAACCATCACTATAATGCACTTCTTAAGCCCATATTGTTGATACTAGGCGGCCAACGGATCGGCCATCGGTCGCACTGCATATATATAGTATAGGCTGCGAAATGTATTGAACGGCCAGTAGACCGCGAGGATCGCTATGCGCGTATGGCAAAAGCACGTAGAAATCTGGAAAGAAGAGCTACAATCAACCATCACTATAATGCACTTATTAGGCCCATATTTTTATAAGTAGGCGTCCAACGAATCGTCCATCGGTCGCCTAGTATATATATAGTGTAGGCTGCGAAATGCATTGAGCGGCCAGTAGACCGCGAGGCTCGCTATGCGCGTATGGCAAAAGCACGTAGAAATCTGGAAAGAAGAGTTACAGTCGACCATCGCTATAATGCACTTCTTAGGCCCATATTTTTGTTACTAGGTGGCCAGCGGATCGGCCATCGGTCGCTTTGTATATATATAGTAAAGGCTGCGAAACGCAGTGAGCGGTCAGGAGACTGCGAGGCTCACTATGCCCGTATGGCAAAAGCACCTAGAAATCTGGAAAGAAGAGTTACAGTCAACCATCACTATAATGCACTTCTTAAGCCCATATTTTTGTTACTAGGCGGCCAACGGATCGGCCATCGGTCGCACTGTATATAAATACTATAGGGTACGAAATGCATTCAGCGGCCACCAGACCGCGAGGCTCGCTATGCCAGTATAGCAAACGCACGTAGAAATCTGGAAAGAAGAGTTATAATCAACCATCGCTATAATGCACTTCTTAAGCCCATATTTTCGTTACTAGGCGGTCAACTAATCGGCCATCGGTCGCCCTGTATGTATATAGTAAGGGCTGCGAAATGCATTGAGCGGCCAGTAGACTGCGAGGATCGCTATGCACGTATAGCAAAAGCACGTAGAAATCTGGAAAGAAGGTTTATAGTCAACCATCACTATAATGCACTTCTTAAGCCCATATTTTTGTTACTAGGCGGCCAGCGCGTCGGCCATCGGTCGCTCTGTATGTATATAGTAAGGGCTGCGAAATGCATTGAGCGGCCAGTAGACCGCGAGGATCGCTATGCGCGTATAGCAAAAGCACCTAGGAATCTCGAAAGAAGAGTTACAGTCAACCATCACTATAATGCGCTTCTTAAGCCCATATTCTTGTTACTAGGCGGCCAACGGATCGGCCATCGGTCGCACTGTATATATATACTATAGGCTACGAAATGCATTGAGCCGCCAGCAGACCGCGACGCTCGCTATGCCAGTATAGCAAAAGGACGTAGAAATCTGGAAAGAAGAGTTATAGTCAACCATCACTATAATGCACTGCTTAAGCCCGTATTCTTGTTACTAGGCTGCCAACGGATCGGCCATTGGTCGCATTATATATATATATATATATATATATATATATATATATATATATATATATATATATATATATAGGCTGCGAAATGCACTGAGCGGCAAGTAGACCGCGAGGCTCGCTAAGTGCGTATAGTAAAAGCACGTAGAAATCTGGAAAGAAGAATTACAGTCCACCATCACCATAATGCACTTCTTAAGCCCATATTCTTGTTACTAGGCGGCCAAGTGATCTGCCATCGGTCGCACTGTGTATATATAGTATAGGCTGCGACATGCATTGAGCGGCCAGTAGAGCGCGCGGCTCGCTATGCGCTTATAGCAAACGCACGTAGAAATCTGTTAAAAAAGAGTTATAGTCAACCATCACTATAATGCACTGCTTAAGCCCATATTCTTGTTACTAGGCGGCCAACGGATCGGCCATCGGTCGCATTATAGGCTGCGAAATGCATTGAGCTGCCAGTAGACCTCGAGGCTTGCTATGCGCGTATGGCAAAAGCACGTAGAAATCTGGAAAGAAGAGTTAGTCACCCATCACTGAAATGCACTTCTTAAGCCCATATTTTTGTTCTAGGCGGACAACGGATCGGCCATCGGCCGCAGTGTATATATATATACAGGCTGGAAATTGCATTGAGCTGTCAGCAGAACGCGAGGCTCGCTACGCGGGTATGGCAAAAGCACATATAAATCTGGAAAGAAGAGTTATAGTCAACCATCACTATAATGCACGTAAGCCCATAATTTGTTACTGTTCGGCCAACGGATCGGCCATCGGTCGCATTGTGTATATATAGTATGGCCTGCGAAATGTATTGAACGGCCAGTAGACCACGAGGATCGCTATGCGCGTATAGCAAAACACTTAGAAATCTGGAAAGAAGAGCTACAATCAACCATCACTATAATGCACTTCTTAAGCCCATATTTTTATAAGTAGGCGTCCAAAGAATCGGCCATCGGTCGCATAGTATATATATAGTATAGGCTGCGAAATGCATTGAGCAGCCAGTAGACCGCGAGACTCGCTATACGCGTATAGTAAAAGCACGTAGAAATCTGGAAAGAAGAGGTATAGTCAACCATCACTATAATGCACTTCTTAAGCCCATATTTTTGTTACTAGGCGGCCAACGGGTCGGCCATCGGTCGCATTGTATATATATAGTCTTGGCTGCGAAATGCATTGAGCGGCCAGTAGACCGCGAGGTTCGGTATGCGCGTATAGCAAAAGCACGTGGAAATGTGGAAAGAAGAGTTACAGTCAACCATCAATATAACGCCATATTTTTGTTATAGGCGGCCAACGGATCGGCCATCGTTCGCAGTATATATATATATAGTATAGGCTGCGAAATGCACTGAGCGGCCAGTAGACCGCGAGGCTTCCTATACGCGTCTAGCAAAAGCACGTAGAAATCTGCACGTAGAGTTATAGTCGTAAAGCACGTAGAGCTATAGTCAACCATCACTATAATGCACTGCTTAAGCCCATATTCTTGTTACTAGGCGGCCAACGGATCGGCCATTGGTTTCATTATATATATATATATATATATATATATATATATATATATATATATATATATATATATAGTATAGGCTGCGAAATGCACTGAGCGGCCGGTAGACCGCGAGGGTCGCTATGCGCGTATAGTAAAAGCACGTAGAAATTTGAACGAAGAATTACAGTCAGCCATCACCATAATGCACTTCTTAAGCCCATATTCTTGTTACTAGGCGGCCAAGTGATCTGCCATCGGTCGCACTGTGTATATATAGTATAGGCTGCGACATGCATTGAGCGGCCAGTAGACCACAAGGCTCGCTATGCGCTTATAGCAAACGCACATAGAAATCTGTTAAAAAAGAGTTATAGTCAACCATCACTATAATGCACTGCTTAAGCCCATATTCTTGTTACTAGGCCGCCAACGGATCGGCCATCGGTCGTATTATATATATATATATATATATATATATATATATATTGGCACGCACTAGTTACGCTAGAGGTCGAGGAAGAAGAAGTGTGCGTGGTAGCTGCTGCAAACACGAACTGTAAACGGCTGTTCGCTTAGAACTGACTGGCTGGCTTTTCCTCTCGTGACAAACTGGTGGAGGTGCTGGGTACGCATCCATCGTATGCCTACGGGTCCTGAACGAGAAGCTACCGACGCCAGTACCTCGGGGACGGCAGAAATCTATCGAAGCAGCCGTCGCCTCCAAGGTCTTCCACCGCAATACAGTCCCCTGGCAAGCTCCGTGAGGAAGATGTCAACAACTACCGCAAGCCAAACCGAGGTGATCCCAAATGCTCCCGTACCATGCATTCTCAACGCGCCTCGCACGCCTAACCCGTTCCATGGCGACGCCTTTGAGGACGTTGAAGACTGGTTGGACCATTTCGACCGGGTCGCCGCCTTTAACGACTGGGACGATCGCCGTAAGTTGAAGAACGTCTACTTTTCCCTTTTAGACGCGGCGAGAGTATGGTACGAGAACCACGAAGCCTCATTTACCAGCTGGCAGGAGTTTTACCGACTGCTATGCGAAGCCTTCTGCACTCCCGAAAGGAAAGAAAGAGCCAAACAGGCACTGTCTTCGAGGTTCCAAAGGCCAAACGAAACCGTCGCCATGTTCGTCGAAGACATGACGCGATTGTTCCGTCGGGCGGACCCACTAATGCCAGAAGACAAGAAGGTGCGTCTGTTAATGCGAGGCGTAAAGGAACAGCTTTTCGCGGGCCTCGTGCGTAATCCTCCTGCAACAGTCTCTCAGTTCGTTCGTGAGGCAACAGTCATGGAACGTATGCTTCGGCAGCGGCTCTCGCAGTATGAACGCCAGACCACCATGACTGCTGCATGCGCTCTCGTACCTGCAAATGAGGACAGGGAGTCACTTACCGAGCTAATACGACAAATTGTTCGAGAAGAACTGCAAAAGTCCTATGCATCGGCTTCGACACCTCCTAGTGCCGCGGTTCTTACGGATGTCATTCGAGAAGAAATCGGCAAAGTGGTTCATCCCTCGCCACCACTGCTATCACTGCGGGGAGGCTGGTCACATGTATCGCGATTGCCAGTACCGACGGATTGGTCTGCGGGGATACCATCCGGACGCCCGTTGCCCGCGCTATGGCGAACGCCCGCACGAAATCGAGAAATACTTAGAAAGTAACCAGCTTCCTCCTGCCCAACAACGAAGACAGTCACGGTCGCCTTCACCTCGTCGGTACGCGTAACCGAACCGTGCACGACCCGCCTTTGATTCCGCTGGAGTCAGCGGTGGAAGCCCGCGCCGGGGAAACTGAAAACGGCGACCTCCGGGGGTGAGGCCGCTGTCATGCGAACCGTCAAATATCCTCCGCCGACGCCATCCCCTCGCGACGTACCACTGACGCCTTCATTCGCAACTGCAAAAAAAACTTCTGCTGCTATTACTGCTTCAATCGACGGTTATCCAGTAACTGCACTTGTAGATACGGGAGCTGACTACTCGGTTATGAGTGCCTCACTGGCGACTCGACTACGCAAGGTGCTGACAGCGTGGGACGGCCCACATCTGATTACGGCCGCAGGACACCTCGTGTCACCCATTGGACGATGCACCGCCAGATTTGCAATTTCTACTTCGACTTTCGTAGCGTCTTTCCTTGTGCTGCCCAAGTGTTCTCGGCTAGTTATACTGGGCATGGATTTTCTCCAGGAATATGGGGCGATCATTAACCTTCGTGACTTGTTCGTGACTTTTTCTAACTATGTTTCTTCGGATTCGAATGTGGCGGATGAACATCACCGCGCGGCTTTACGCGTGGTCGATGACTGCGTGACGTTACCGCCTCGAAGTAGCATCTTCGTCCTCGTTGAATGCCCTCAAGAACAACTAGGAATAGGCATCGCCGAAGGTAACCTCACCATATTGCTGGATCGCGAAGTCGGCGTCGCACGAGGTCTCGTAGAGCTCCAACATAGGCAAACCACGATTCTAGTTACGAACTTCAGTGGCGAATACAAACACTTTGCGAGGCATACCACCATGGCCTACTTTGAAACGGTGGCCGAGTCCAACGCCTGTGCTTCGGTAACGACAATCTCGATTCCGGAACCCAGCGATGTGGACTTGACCAGTCACATCAACGTCAACCCACAGCTCGACCAAGACGAGAAGGAGAGGCTCCTTACTCTGCTATCGTCATTTAGCGACTGTTTCGCCACCACGTCGAAGGTCAAACAGACTTCTTTAATCAAACACAGAATCATCACTGAACCGACCGTCCAACCTGTTCGCCAACACGCTTATCGCGTGTCGCAAAGAGAACAGGATGCTATTCGTCATCAAGTGAAACAAATGCTCGACGATGATGTCATTCAACCATCGACAAGTCCTTGGGCTTCACCTGTTGTATTAGTTAAAAAGAAAGACCGTTCACTAAGATTCTGTGTAGATTATCGCAAACTGAACAAGGTCACGAAAAAAGACGTTTACCCCCTTCCTCGAATTGACGACTCCTTGGATCGCCTGCGACATGCCCGTTACTTTTCTTCAATGGATCTACGTAGTGGGTACTGGCAAATTGAAGTTGACGAACGGGACCAGGAAAAAACGGCGTTTATAACACCCGACGGTCTCTATCAATTTAAGGTCCTCCCTTTTGGATTGTGTTCCGCTCCGGCCACATTTCAACGCATGATGGACACAGTTTTATCTGACCTCAAGTGGAACTCGTGTTTAGTCTACTTAGACGATGTAGTTGTTTTTTCCACCACGTTTGAACAACACATCCAGCGGCTTGAGGCGGTTCTTCAAGCTATCCGCACCGCCGGCCTCTCCCTGAAGCCCGAAAAATGTCACTTTGGCTACGAGGAGCTCCAATTTCTAGGTCATATTGTCAGCAGCACCGGTGTGCGCCCTGACCCTGACAAAGCCCTGGAAGTTGCTCTGTTCCCGATACCGAAGACAACACACGATGTCCGCCGATTTTTGGGGCTTTGCGCGTATTACCGCCGTTTTGTACCCAATTTTTGTGAAATTGCCGAACCTTTGCAACGACTCATCAAGAACGACGTCACATTTGTTTGGGGCCCAGCACAATCCCACGCCTTCCACGACCTTCAGCGACGTCTACAGACACCACCGATCCTTGGTCACTTTGACACCGAGGCTGACACAGAAGTGCATACTGATGCTAGTAACGTTGGTATCGGAGCGACACTCGTTCAGTTTCCAGCTGGTGTTGAGCGCGTTATTGCGTATGCCAGCCGAACCTTGTCCGCTGCTGAAAAAAACTACTCAGCAACTGAAAAAGAATGTCTGGCAGTCATATGGGCTATCCAGAAGTTCCGCCCATACCTGTACGGACGCCCCTTCCGTGTCGTCAGCGACCACCACTCTCTCTGCTGGCTGGCGAATCTCAAAGATCCTTCAGGCCGTCTCGCAAGATGGAGCCTTCGGTTACAGGAATTTGATGTGACCATCGTCTATAATCTGGCCAGAAACACACTGACGCCGACTGTCTCTCCCGCGCCCCCGTCGAACCCGCACCACTAGATACTGACGACGATTCTGGTTTTCTTTGCACTCTTCCGTCTTTAAACCTTGCTCAAGAGCAACGCCAAGATTCCGAGCTCCAGCCCTTGATTGAATACCTTGAAGGACGCCGCCCACAACCCCCACGGCTGTTCGCGCGCCACTTGTCCTCTTTCTGTCTACGTGGCGACATCCTATACAAGCGGAACTTTCACCCTACGGCAGCCGTTTTCCTGCTCGTTGTTCCCGCTACTCTCCGCGACGACGTTCTACGTGCATGCCATGACGAACCAACGTCCGGGCATCTTGGTTTCACGCGTACTCTCGCGAGGATCAAGCAGAAGTACTATTGGCGAAAACTCACAAAAACCGTGAAGCAGTACGTCAGAAGTTGTCGAGATTGCCAGCGCCGCAAAGTTCCACCACTAAAACCAGCCGGTCTGCTTCAGCCTGTCCGACCTCCTTGCTCACCTATTGAACAAGTCGGGATGGATTTACTTGGCCCATTTCCCAAGTCTTCGGCTGATAACCGCTGGATCATCGTCGCCACCGATTACCTCACTCGATACTGCGAAACACAAGCGTTCAGCGAGCTACTGCTTCCGATGTTGCTAACTTCTTTATCAAAAATATCGTCCTTCGACATGGTGCTCCCGCTGTCGTCATCACAGACCGTGGTACGGCCTTCACTGCCCAGTTGGTCTGAGACATTCTGCAGCTGAGTGGAACAACGCACCGTACGGCAACTGCGTATCACCCGCTGACTAACGGTTTAACAGAGCGTCTCAACAAAACGATTGCGGATATGCTTTCCATGTATGTTGCCACGGATCATAAAAATTGGGACGAACTGCTCCCGTATGTGACATTCGCGTACAACCCTGCCTTACAAGAAACCACCGGGTTTCCTCCTTTTCGTCTGGTCTACGGACGCGACGTCACCACTATGCTCGACGTGATGCTCCTACCAACTTCGTCTCAACCTACCACAACCTATACAGACGCCTTTGTTCAGCGTGCCGAAGCGGCGCGGCACCTTGCGCGGCAACGAATTCTATCCCGACAAAGTCAAGATGCTCGTCGATACAACATGTGCCATCGAGACGTCACATACAACCCGGGCGATCTTGTATGGGTTTGGACCCCTATACGTCAACGAGGCCGGTCAGAAAAATTATTGCGCCGATACTTTGGACCCTACCTAGTTTTGCGTCGTCTAAGTCCTGTCAACTACGAAGTTATTCCAGCCGACACTTCGCACCACTCCCGTAGACCACGTTCCTCTGACATTGTTCATGTTACCAGGATGAAGCCTTACCTTTCGCGCTGACTCTCATCCACAAACTTTGTGATGCGGCCCGTGTCGTCTCGTCCGTTGTCTTTCTCATTTCTTTTATTTTTCCTTGTGGCATTTAACATCTTGCCAACTTTATTTATTTATTTCTTCTTTTTTTTGGAGGGAGGGGTAATGGCACGCACTAGTTACGCTAGAGGTCGAGGAAGAAGAAGTGTGCGTGGTAGCTGCTGCAAACACGAACTGTAAACGGCTGTTCGCTTAGAACTGACTGGCTGGCTTTTCCTCTCGTGACAATATATATATATATATATATATATATATATATATATATATATATATATATATATATTATAAGCTGCGAAGTGCATTGAGCTGCCAGTAGACATCGAGGCTCGCTATGCGCGTATGGCAAAAGCACGTAGAAATCTGGAAAGAAGAGTTAGTCACCCATCACTGAAATGCACTTCTTAAGCCCATATTCTTGTTACTAGGCGGCCAACGGATCGGCCATCGGTCGTATTATATATATATGTATATATATATATATATATATATATATATATATATATATATATATATATATATATATATATATATATATAGTATAGGCTGCGAAATGCATTCAGCTGCCAGTAGACCTCGAGGCTCGCTATGCGCGTATGGCAAAAGCACGTAGAAATCTGGAAAGAAGAGTTAGTCACCCATCACTGAAATACACTTCTTAAGCCCATATTTTTGTTACTAGGCGGCCAACGGATCGGCCATCGGTCGCAGTATATATATATATATATAGTATAGGCTGCGAAATGCACTGAGCGGCCAGTAGACCGCGAGGCTTCCTATTCGCGTCTAGCAAAAGCACGTAGAAATCTGGAAAGAAGAGTTATAGTCAACCATCACTATAATGCACTGCTTTAGCCCATATTCTTGTTACTAGGCAGCAAACGGATCGGCCATTGGTTTCATTATATATATATATATATATATATATATATATATTTATACATATATGTATATATATATATATAGTATAGGCTGCGAAATGCACTGAGCGGCTGGTAGACCGCGAGGGTCGCTATGCGCGTATAGTAAAAGCACGTAGAAATTTGAAAGAAGAATTACAGTCAGCCATCACCATAATGCACTTCTTAAGCCCATATTCTTGTTACTAGGCGGCCAAGTGATCTGCTATCGGTGGCAGTGTGTATATATAGTATAGGCTGCGACATGCATTGAGCGGCCAGTAGACCACAAGTCTCGCTATGCGCTTATAGCAAACGCACGTAGAAATCTGTTAACAAAGAGTTATAGTCAACCATCACTATAATGCACTGCTTAAGCCCATATTCTTGTTACTAGGCGGCCAACGGATCCGCCATCGGTCGTATTATATATATATATATATATATATATATATATATATATATATATATATATATATATATATATATATATAGTATAGGCTGCGAAATGCATTGAGCTGCCAGTAGACCTCGAGGCTCGCTATGCGCGTATGGCAAAAGCACGTAGAAATCTGGAAAGAAGAGTTACAGTCAACCATCACTATAATGCACTTCTTAAGCCCATATTCTTGTTACTAGGCGGCCAACAGATCGGCCATCGGTCATATTATATATATATATATATATATATATATATATATATATATATATGTACATATATATATATATTATAGGCTGCAAAATGCATTGAGCTGCCAGTAGACCTCGAGGCTCGCTATGCGCGTATGGCAAAAGCACGTAGAAATCTGGAAAGAAGAGTTAGTCACCCATCACTGAAATGCACTTCTTAAGCCCATATTCTTGTTACTAGGCGGCCAACGGATCGGTCATCTGTCGTATTATATATATATATATATATATATATATATATATATATATATATATATATATATATATATATATTTATATATATAGTATGGGCTGCAAAATGCATTGAGCTGCCAGTAGACCTCGAGGCTCGCTATGCGCGTATGGCAAAAGCACGTAGAAATCTGGAAAGAAGAGTTACAGTCAACCATCACTATAATGCGCTTCTTAAGCCCATATTCTTGTTACTAGGCGGCCAACAGATCGGCCATCGGTCATATTATATATATACATCTATATATATATATATATATATATATATATATATATATAGTATAGGCTGCGACATGCATTGAGCGGCCAGTAGACCACAAGGCTCGCTATGCGCTTATAGCAAACGCACGTAGAAATTTGTTAACAAAGAGTTATAGTCAACCATCACTATAATGCACTGCTTAAGCCCATATTCTTGTTACTAGGCGGCCAACAGATCGGCCATCGGTCATATTATATATATATATATATATATATATATATATATATATATATATATATATATATATATATATTATAGGCTGCGAAATGCATTGAGCTGCCAGTAGACCTCGAGGCTCGCTATGCGCGTATGGCAAAAGCACGTAGAAATCTGGAAAGAAGAGTTAGTCACCCATCACTGAAATGCACTTCTTAAGCCCATATTCTTGTTACTAGGCGGCCAACGGATCGGTCATTGGTCGTATTATATATATATATATATATATATATATATATATATATATATATATATATAGTATGGGCTGCAAAATGCATTGAGCAGCCAGTAGACCTCGAGGCTCGCTATGCGCGTATGGCAAAAGCACGTAGAAATCTGGAAAGAAGAGTTAGTCACCCATCACTGAAATACACTTCTTAAGCCCATATTTTTCTTACTAGGCGGCCAACGGATTGGCCATCGGTCGCACTGTACATATATATAGTATAGGCTGCGAAATGCATTCTGCGGTAGTAGACCGCGAGGCTCGCAATGCGCTTAAAGCAAAAACACGTGGAAATCTGGAAAGAAGAGTTACAGTCAACCATCACTATAATGCACTTCTTAAGCCCATATTTTTGTTACTAGGCGGCCAACGGATCGGCCATCGGTCGCACTCTATATATATACTATAGGCTACGAAATGCATTCAGCGGCCAGCAGACCGCGAGGCTCGCTATGCCAGTATAGCAAACGCACGTAGAAATCTGGAAAGAAGAGCTACAATCAGCCATCACTATAACGCACTTCTTAAGCCCATATTTTTATAAGTAGGCGTCCAACGAATCGGCCATCGGTCGCATAGTATATATATAGTATAGGCTGCGAAATGCATTGAGCAGCCAGTAGACCGCGAGGCTCGCTATACGCGTATAGTAAAAGCACGTAGAAATCTAGAAAGAAGAGTTATAGTCAACCATCACTATATTGCACTTCTTAAGCCCATATTTTTGTTACTAGGCGGCCAACGGATCGGCCATCGGTCGCACTGTATATATATAGTATAGGCTGCGAAATGCATTGAGCGGCCAGTAGACCGCGAGGCTCGCTATGCGCTTATAGCAAAAGCACGTTGAAATCTGAAAAGAAGACTCACAGTCAACCATCAATATAATGCACTTGTTAAGCCCATATTTTTGTTTCAAGGCGGCCAACGGATCGGCCATAGGTCGCACTAATTATATATAGTATAGGCTGCGAAATGGATTCAGCGGCCAGTAGACCGCGAGGCTCGCCATGCGCTTATAGCAAAAGCACGTAGAAATCTGAAAAGAAGAGTTATAGTCAACCATCACAGTAATGCACTTCTTAAGCCCATATTTTTGTTATAGGCGGCCAACGAATCGGCCATCGGTCGCATTATATATATATATATATATATAGTATAGGCTCCGAAATGCATTGGGTGGCCAGTAGACCGCGAGGCTCGCTATGCGCGTATGGCAAAAGCACGTAGAAGTCTGGAAAGAAGAGTTAAACTAACCCATAACTAAAATGCACTTCTTAAGCCCATATTTTTGTTATAGGCGGACAACGGATCGGCCATCGGCCGCAGTGTATATATATATACAGGCTGGAAATTGCATGGAGCAGTCAGCAGAACGCGAGGCTCGCTACGCGCGTATGGCAAAAGCACATACAAATCTGGAAAGAAGAGTTATAGTCAACCATCACTATAATGCACTTAAGCCCATAATCTGTTACTGTTCGGCCAACGGATCAGCCATCGGTGGCACTATATATATATATATATATATAGTATAGGCTGCGAAATGCACTGAGCGGCCAGTAGACCGCGAGGCTCGCTATGCGCGTATAGTAAAAGCACGTAGAAATCTGCAAAGAAGAATTACAGTCCACCCTCACTATAATTAAGGAGTGTGCAATGGAAGTCGGTGGTAACTCCGTTAGGCAGGATACCAGCAAACTATCGCAGGAGAAGAAAGATCTGATCAAGAAACGCCAATGTATGAAAGCATCTAACCCTACAGCTAGAATAGAACTTGCAGAACTTTCGAAGTTAATCAACAAGCGTAAGACAGCTGACATAAGGAAGTATAATATGGATAGAATTGAACATGCTCTCAGGAACGGAGGAAGCCTAAAAACAGTGAAGAAGAAACTAGGAATTGGCAAGAATCAGATGTATGCGTTAAGAGACAAAGCCGGCAATATCATTACTAATATGGATGAGATAGTTCAAGTGGCTGAGGAGTTCTATAGAGATTTATACAGTACCAGTGGCATCCACGACGATAATGGAAGAGAAAATAGTCTAGAGGAATTCGAAATCCCAAAGGTAACGCCGGAAGAAGTAAAGAAAGCCTTAGGAGATATGCAAAGGGGGAAGGCAGCTGGGGAGGATCAGGTAACAGCAGATTTGTTGAAGGATGGTGGACAGATTGTTCTAGAGAAACTGGCCACCCTGTATACGCAATGCCTCATGACCTCGAGCGTACCGGAATCTTGGAAGAACGCTAACATAATCCTAATCCATAAGAAAGGGGACGCCAAAGACTTGAAAAATTATAGACCGATCAGCTTACTGTCCGTAGCCTACAAAGTATTTACTAAGGTAATTGCAAATAGAATCAGGAACACCTTAGACTTCTGTCAACCAAAGGACCAGGCAGGATTCCGTAAAGGCTACTCAACAATAGACCATATTCACACTATCAATCAAGTGACAGAGAAATGTGCAGAATATAACCAACCCTTATATATAGCTTTCATTGATTACGAGAAAGCGTTTGATTCAGTCGAAACCTCAGCAGTCATGGAGGCATTACGGAATCAGTGTGTAGATGAGCCATATGTAAAAATACTGGAAGATATCTATAGCGGCTCCACAGCCACCGTAGTCCTCCATAAAGCAAGCAACAAAATCCCAATACAGAAAGGCGTCAGGCAGGGAGATACGATATCTCCAATGCTATTCACAGCGTGTTTACAGGAGGTATTCAGAGACCTGGATTGGGAAGAATTGGGGATAAAAGTTAATGGAGAATACCTTAGTAACTTGCGATTCGCTGATGATATTGCCTTGCTTAGTAACTCAGGGGACCAATTGCAATGCATGCTCACTGACCTGGAGAGGCAAAGCAGAAGAGTGGGTCTAAAAATTAATCTGCAGAAAACTAAAGTAATGCTTCACAATCTCGGGAGACAACAGCAATTTACAATAGGCAGCGAGGCACTGGAAGTCGTAAGGGAATACATCTACTTAGGGCAGGTAGTGACGGCGGATCGGGATCATGAGACGGAAATAATCAGAAGAATAAGAATGGGCTGGGGTGCGTTTGGGAGACATTCCCAAATCATGAACAGCAGGTTGCCATTATCCCTCAAGAGAAAAGTATATAATAGCTGTGTCTTACCAGTACTCACCTACGGGGCAGAAACCTGGAGGCTTACTAAAAGGGTGCTACTCAAATTGAGGACGACGCAACGAGCTATGGAAAGAATGATAGGTGTAACGTTAAGGGATAAGAAAAGAGCAGATTGGGTGAGGGAACAAACGCGAGTTAATGACATCTTAGTTGAAATCAAGAAAAAGAAATGGGCATGGGCAGGACATGTAATGAGGAGGGAAGATAACCGATGGTCATTAAGGGTTACGGACTGGATCCCAAGGGAAGGGAAGCGTAGCAGGGGGCGGCAGAAAGTTAGGTTGGCGGATGAGATTAAGAAGTTTGCAGGGACGGCATGGCCACAATTAGTACATGACCGGCGTTGTTGGAGAAGTATGGGAGAGGCCTTTGCCCTGCAGTGGGCGTAACCAGGCTGATGATGATGATGATGATGATCACTATAATGCACTTCTTAAGCCCATATTCTTGTTACTAGGCGGCCATGTGATCTGCCATCGGTCGCACTGTGTATATACAGTATAGGCTGCGACATGCATTGAGCGGCCAGTAGGCCGCGAGGCTCGCTATACGCTTATAGCAAACGCACGTCGAAATCTAGAAAGAAGAGTTATAATCAACGGTCACTATAATGCACTTCTTAAGCCCATATTCTGGTTACTAGGCGGCCAACGGATCGGCCATTGGTCGCACTGTATATATATACTATAGGCTGCGAAATGCATCGAGCGGCCTGTAGACCGCGAGGCTTGCTATGCGCGTATAGTCAAAGCACGTAGAAATCGGGAAAGAAGAATTCCAGTCAACTATCACTATGATGCACTTCTTAAGCCCCATATTTTTGTTACTAGGCGGCCAACGGATCGGCCATAGGTCGCATTGTATATATATATATATATATATATATATATATATATATATATATATATAGTATTGGCTGCGAAATGCATTGAGCGGCCAGTAGACCGCGAGGCTCGCTATGCGCGTAAAGCAAAAACACGTGGAAATCTGGAAAGCAGAGTTAAAGTCAACCATCACCATAATGCACTTCTTAAGCCCATATTTTGTTACTAGACGGCCAACGGATCGGCCATCGATCGCATTGTATATATATAGTATGGGCTGCGAAATGTATTGAACGGCCAGTAGACCGCGAGGATCGCTATGCGCGTATAGCAAAAGCACTTAGAAATCTGGAAAGAAGAGCTACAATCAACCATCACTATAATGCACTTCTTAAGCCCATATTTTTATAAGTAGGCGTCCAAGGAATCGGCCATCGGTCGCATAGTACATATATAGTATAGGCTGCGAAATGCATTGAGCGGCCAGTAGACCGCGAGACTCGCTATACGCGTATAGGAAAAGCACGTAGAAATCTGGAAAGAGGAGTTATAGTCAACCATCACTATAATGCACTTCTTAAGCCCATATTTCTGTTACTAGGCGGCCAACGGGTCGGCCATCGGTCGCATTGTATATATAGTATGGGCGGCGAAATGCATCGAGCGGCCAGTAGACCGCAAGGTTCGCCATGCGCGTATAGCAAAAGCACGTAGAAATGTGGAAAGAAGATTTACAGTCAACCATCAATATAACGCACTTGTTAAGGCCATATTTTTGTTACAAGGCGACCGACGGATTGGCCATCGGTCGCATTATATATATATATATATACAGGCTGGGAAATGCATTGAGCTGTCAGCAGAACGCGAGGCTTGCTACGCGCGTATGGCAATAGCACATACAAATCTGGAAAGATGGATTACAGTCAACCATCACTATAATGCACTTAAGGCCATAACTTGTTACTGTTCGGCCAACGAATCAGCCATCGGTGGCACTATATATATATATATATATATATATATATATATATATATATATATATATATATATATATATATATATATATATATATATATAGTATAGGCTGCGAGTTGCACTGAGCGGCCAGTAGACCGCGAGGCTCGCTATGCGCGTATAGTAAAAGCACGTAGAAATCTGGAAAGAGGAATTACAGTCAACCATCACCATAATGCACTTCTTAAGCCCATATTCTTGTTACTAGGCGGCCAAGTCATCTGCCATCGGTCGCACTGTGTATATATAGCATA
This sequence comes from Dermacentor variabilis, assembly GCF_050947875.1. Classification (NCBI taxonomy): domain Eukaryota; kingdom Metazoa; phylum Arthropoda; class Arachnida; order Ixodida; family Ixodidae; genus Dermacentor; species Dermacentor variabilis. Next base: position 4,053,310 of record NC_134573.1, on the reverse strand, counting down.
GGCTGCCACATGCATTGAGCGGCCAGTAGACCGCGAGGCTCGCTATGCGCCTATAGCAAACGCACGTAGAAATCTGTTAAAACAGAGTTATAGTCAACCATCACTATAATGCACTTCTTAAGTCCATATCTTTGGTATAGGCGGACAACGGATCGGCCATCGGTCGTAATATATATATATATATATATATATATATATATATATATATATATATATATATATATATATATATATATATATATATATATATATATATATATATATATATATATATTATAGGCTGCGAAATGCATTGAGCTACCAGTAGACCTCGAGGCTCGCTATGCCCGTATGGCAAAAGGACGTAGAAATCTGGAAAGAAGAGTTAGTCACCCATCACTGAAATGCACTTCTTAAGCCCATATTCTTGTTACCAGGCGGCCAACGGATCGGCCATCGGTCGTATTATATATATATATAGTATAGGCTGCGAAATGCATTGAGCTGCCAGTAGACCTCGAGGCTCGCTATGCGCGTATGGCAAAAGCACGTAGAAATCTGGAAAGAAGAGTTAGTCACCCATCACTGAAATACACTTCTTAAGCCCATATTTTTCTTACTAGGCGGCCAACGGATCGGCCATCGGTCGCACTGTATATATATAGTATAGGCTGCGAAATGCATTCTGCGGTAGTGGACCGCGAGGCTCGCTATGCGCGTAAAGCAAAAACACGTGGAAATCTAGAAAGAAGAGTTACAGTACACCATCACTATAATGCACTTCTTAAGCCCATATTTTTGTTACTAGGCGGCCAACGAATCGGCCATCGGTCGCACTGTATATATATACTATAGGCTACGAAATGCATTCAGCGGCCAGCAGACCGCGAGGCTCGCTATGCCAGTATAGCAAACGCATGTAGAAATCTGGAAAGAAGAGCTACAATCAACCATCACTATAATGCACTTCTTAAGCCCATATTTTTATAAGTAGGCGTCCACCGAATCGACCATCGGTCGCATAGTATATATATAGTATAGGCTGCGAAATGCATTGAGCGGCCAGTAGACCGCGAGGCTCGCTATGCGCGTATAGTAAAAGCACAGAGAAATCTGGAAAGAAGAATTACAGTCAACCATCACCAAAATGCACTTCTTAAGCCCATATTCTTGTTACTAGGCGGCCAATTGATCTGCCATCGGTCGCACTGTGTATATATATTATAGGCGGCGACTTGCATTGAGCGGCCAGTAGACCGCGAGACTCGCTATACGCGTAAAGTAAAAGCACGTAGAAACCTGTTAAAAACGAGTTATAGTCAACCATCACTATAATGCACTTCTTAAGCCCATATTTTTGTTACTAGGCGGCCAACGGATCGGCCATCAGTCGCATTGTGTATATATAGTATGGGCTGCGAAATGTATTGAACGGCCAGTAGACCGCGAGGATCGCTATGCGCGTATAGCAAAAGCTCTTAGAAATCTGGAAAGAAGAGCTACAATCAACCATCACTATAATGCACTTCTTAAGCCCATATTTTTATAAGTAGGCGTCCAAGGAATCGGCCATCGGTCGCACTATATATATATAGTATAGGCCGCGAAATGCATTGGGCGCCAGTAGACCGCGAGGCACGTTATGCGCGTATGGCAAAAGCACGTAGAAATCTGGAAAGAAGAATTACAGTCAACCATCACTATAATGCACTTCTTAAGCCCATATTCTTGTTACTAGGCGGCCAACGGATCGCCCTCGGTCGCACTATATATATATATACTATAGGCTACGAAATGGATTGAGCGGACAGCAGACCGCGACGCTCGCTATGCCAGTATAGCAAAAGCACGTAGAAATCTGGAAAGAAGAGTTACAATAAACCACAACTACAATGCACTTCATAAGCCCATATTTTTGTTACAAGGCGGCCAATGGATCGGTCATCGGTCGCACTATATATATCTATAGTATTGGCTGCGAAATGCATTGAGCGGCCAGTAGGCCGCGAGGCTCGCTATGCGCGTATAGAAAAAGCACGAAGAAATCTGGAAAGAAGAGTTATAGTCAACCATCACTATAATGCACTTCTTAAGCTCATATTTTGTTGCTGCGCGGCCAACGGATCGCCCTCGGTCGCACTATATATATACATATATATATATATATATATATATACTATAGGCTACGAAATGCATTGAGCGGCGAGCAGACCGGGAGGCTCGCTTTGAGCGTCTAGCAAAAGCGCGTAGAAATCTGGAAAGAAGAATTACAGTCAACCATCACCATAATGCACTTCTTAAGCCCATATTTTTGTTACTACAACGGATCGGCCATCGGCCGCAGTGTGTATATATATATATATATATATATATATATAGGCCGGGAAATGCATTGAGCTGTCAGCAGAACGCGAGGCTCGCTACGTGCGTATAGCAAAAGCACATACAAATATGGAAAGAAGAGTTATAGTCAACCATCACTATAATGCACTTAAGCCCATAATTTGTTACTGTTTGGCCAACGGATCAGCCATCGGTCGCACTATATATATATATATAGTGCGACCGAAGGCTGATCTGTGATATATATATATATATATATATATATATGTATATATATATTGTATAGGCTGCGAAATGCACTGAGCGGCCAGTAGACCGCGAGGCTCGCTATGCGCGTATAGTAAAAGCACGTAGAAATCTGGAAAGAAGAATTACAGCCCAACATCACAATAATGCACTTTTTAAGCCCATATTCTTGTTACTAGGCGGCCAAGTGTTCTGCCATCGGTGGCACTGTATATATATATATATATATATATATATATATATATATATATATATATATATATATATATATATATATATATATTTATATATTATCGGCTGCGAAATGCATTGAGCTGCCAGTAGACCGCGAGGCTCGCTACGCGCGTATAGCAAAAACACCTTGAAATCTGGAAAGCAGAGTTAAAGTCAACCATCACCGTAATGCACTTCTTAAGCCCATATTTTGTTACCAGGCGGCCAACGGGTCGGCCACCGGTCGCACTGTATATATATAGTCAAGGCTGCAAAATGCATTGAGCGGCCAGTAGACCGCGAGGCTCGCTATGCACGTGTAGCAAAAGCGCGTAGAAATCTGAAAAGAAGAGTGATCGTCAAGCATCAGTATAATGCACTTCTTAAGCCCATATTTTTGTTACTACGCGGCCAACGGATCGGCCATCGGTCGCTCTGTATATATATAGTATGCGATGCGAAACGCATTGAGCGGCCAGTAGACCGCGAGGCTCGCTATGCACGTGTAGCAAAAGCGCGTAGAAATCTGAAAAGAAGAGTGATAGTCAAGCATCAGTATAATGCACTTCTTAAGCCCATATTTTTGTTACTACGCGGCCAACGGATCGGCCATCGGTCGCACTGTGTACATATAGTATAGGCTGCGACATGCATTGAGCGGCCAGTAGACCACGAGCCTCGCTATGCGCTTATAGCAAACGCACGTAGAAATCTGTTAAAAAGACTTATAGTCAACCATCACTATAATGCACTTCTCAAGCCCATATCTTTGTTATAGGTGGCCAACGGATCGGCCATCTGTCGTGTTATATATATATATATATATATATATATATATATATATATATATATATATATATATTTATATATATATATATATATATATATATATATATATATATATATATATGGTATAGGCTTCGACATGCATTGAGCGGCCAGTAGACCTCGAGGCTCGCTATGTGCGTATAGCAAAAGCACGTAGAAATCTGGAAAGAAAAGTTACAGTCAACCATCACTAGAATGCACTTCTTAAGCCCATATTTTTGCTACTAGGCGGCTAACGGATCGGCCATCGGCCGCACTGTATATATATAGTATAGGCTGCGAAATGCACTGAACGGCCAGTAGACCGCGAGGCTTCCTATCCGCGTCTAGCAAAAGCACGTAGAAATCAGGAATAAAGAGCTACAATAAACCACCACTACAATGCACTTCATAAGCCCATATTTTTGTTACAAGGCGGCCAATGGATCGGTCATCGGGCGCACTATATATATTTATAGTATTGGCTGCGAAATGCATTGAGCGGCCAGTAGGCCGCGAGGCTCGCTATGCGCGTATAGAAAAAGCACGAAGAAATCTGGAAAGAAGAGTTATAGTCAACCATCACTATAATGCACTTCTTAAGCTCATATTTTGTTGCTGGGCGGCCAACGGATCGCCCTCGGTCGCACTATATATATATATATATACTATAGGCTACAAAATGCATTGAGCGGCCAGCAGGCCGCGAGGCTCGCTATGCCAGTATAGGAAAAGCACGTAGAAATCTGGAAAGAAGAGCTACAATAAACCATCACTACAATGCACTTCATAAGCCCATATTTTTGGTACTGGGCGGCCAACGGATCACCCTCGATCGCACTATATGTATATATAGTATAGGCTGGCAATTGCATTGAGCAGCCTGTACACCTCGAGCTGCTCGCGACGCGCGTACAGCAAAAACACTTAGAAATCTGGAAAGAAGAGTTACAGTCCACCATCACTATAATGCACTTCTTGAGCACATGTATTTATTACTAGGCGGCCAACGAATCGGCCATTGGTCGCACTGTATATATAAAAGAATAGGCTGCGAAATGCATTGTGCGGCCAGTAGACCGCGAGGCTCGCTATGTGCGTATAGCAAAAGCACGTTGAAATCTGGAAAGAAAAGTTACAGTCAAACATCACTAGAATGCACTTCTTAAGCCCATATTTTTGGTAATGGCGGCTAACGGATCGGCCATCGGCCGCACTGTATATATATAGTATAGGCTGCGAAATGCAGTGAGTGGCCAGTAGACCGCGAGGCTCGCTATGCCAGTATAGCAAAAGCACGTAGAAATCTGGAAAGAAGAGCTACAATAAACCACCACTACAATGCACTTCATAAGCCCATATTTTTATTACAAGGCGGCCAATTGATCGGTCATCGGTCGCACTATATATATTTGTAGTATTGGCTGCGAAATGCATTGAGCCGCCAGTCGGCCGCGAGGTTCGCTATGCGCGTATTGAAAAAGCACGAAGAAATCTGGAAAGAAGAGTTATAGTCAATCATCACAATAATGCACTTCTTAAGCTCATATTTTGTTACTGGGCGGCCAACGGATCGCCCTTGGTCGCACTCTATATATATATACTATAGGCTACGAAATGCATTGAGCGGCCAGCAGACCGCGACGCTCGCTATGCCAGTATAGCAAAAGCACGTAGAAATCTGTAAAGAAGAGCTACAATAAACCACCCCTACAATGCACTTCATAAGCCCATATTTTTGTTACAAGGCGGCTAATGGATCGGTCATCGGTCGCACTATATATATTTATAGTATTGGCTGCGAAATGCATTGAGCGGCCAGTAGGCCGCGAGGCTCGCTATGCGCTTATAGAAAAAGCACGAAGAAATCTGGAAAGACGAGTTATAGTCAACCATCACTATAATGCACTGCTTAAGCTCATATTTTGTTGCTGGTCGCCCAACGGATCGCCCTCGGTCGCACTATGTATATATATATACATATATATATATATATATATACTATAGGCTCCGAAATGCATTGAGCGGCCAGCAGACCGCCAGGCTCGCTATGCCAGTATAGCAAAAGCACGTAGAAATCTGGAAAGAAGAGGTACAATAAACCATCATTACAATGCACTTCATAAGCCCATATTTTTGATACTGGGCGGCCAACGGATCACCCTCGATCGCACTATATGTATATATTGTATAGGCTGGCAATTGCATTGAGCAGCCTGTACACCTCGAGCCGCTCGCCACGCGCGTATAGCAAGAACACTTAGAAATCTGGAAAGAAGAGGTACAGTCAACCATCAGTATAATGCTCTTCTTAAGCCCATATTTTTGCTACTAGGCAGCCAATGGATCGGCCATCGGTTGCACAATATATATATATATATATATATATATATATATATATATATATATATATATATATATATATATATATATATATATATATATATATATATAGTATAGGCTGCGAATTGCATAGAGTGGCCAGTAGACCGCGAGGTTGGCTATGCGCGTAGAGCAAAATCGCGTAGAAATCAGGAAAGAAGAGTTACAGGCAACGATCACTATAATGCACTTCTTAAGCCCATATTTTTGTTACTACAAGGGATCGGCCATCGGCCGCAGTGTATATATATATATATATATATATATATATATATATATATATATATATATATATATAAGCTGGGAAATGCATTGAGCTGTCAGCAGAACGCGAGGCTCGCTACGTGCGTATAGCAAAAGCACATACAAATATGGAAAGAAGAGTTATAGTCAACCATCACTATAATGCACTGAAGCCCATAATTTGTTACTGTTTGGCCAACGGATCAGCCATCGGTCGCACTATATATATATATATATATATATATATATATATATCTATAGTGCGACCGATGGCTGATCCGTGATATCTATCTATATATATATATATATATATATATATATATATATATATATATATATATATATATATATATATATATATATATATATATTGTATAGGCTGCGAAATGCACTGAGCGGCCAGTAGACCGCGAGGCTCGCTATCCGCTTATAGCAAACGCACGTAGAAATCTGGAAAGAAGAGTTATAATCAGCCATCACTATAATGCACTTCTTAAGCCCATATTTTTGTTACTAGGCGGCCAACTAATCGGCCATCGGTCGCACTGTATAGATATAATATAGGCTGCGAAATGCATTGAGTGGCCGGTAGACCGCCAGGCTCGCTATGCGCGTATAGCAAAAACACGTAGAAATCTCGAAAGAAGAGTTACAGTCAACCATCACTATAATGCACTTCTTGAGCACATGTATTTATTACTAGGCGGCCAACGGATCGGCCATCGGTCGCACTGTATATATATAGTATAGGCTGCGAAATGCATTCAGCGGCCAGTAGACCGCGAGGCTCGCTATGCGCGTAAAGGAAAAACACGTGGAAATCTGGAAAGCAGAGTTAAAGTCAACCATCACCATAATGCACTTCTTAAGCCCATATTTTGTTACTAGGCGGCCAACGGATCGGCCACCGGTCGCACTGTATGTATATAGTAAGGGCTTCGAAATGCATTGAGCGGCCAGTAGACCGCGAGGCTCGCTATGCACGTGTAGCAAAAGCGCGTAGAAATCTGAAAAGAAGAGTGATAGTCAAGCATCAGTATAATGCACTTCTTAAGCCCATATTTTTGTTACTACGCGGCCAACGGATCGGCCATCGGTCGCTCTGTATATATATAGTATGCGATGCGAAACACATTGAGCGGCCAGTAGACCGCGAGGCTCGCTTTGGGCGTATAGCAAAAGCGCGTAGAAATCTGGAAAGAAGAATTACAGTCAACCATCACTATAATGCACTTCTTAAGCCCATATTCTTGTTACTAGGCGGCCAGTGGATCGGATCGGCCATCGGTCGCACTGTAAATATTTAGTATAGGCTGCGAAATGTATTGAACGGCCAGTAGACGGCGAGGATCGCTATGCGCTTATAGCAAAAGCACGTAGAATTCTGGAAAGAAGAGCTACAATCAACCATCACTATAATGCACTTCTTAAGCCCATATCTTTGTTACGAGGCGGCCAACGGATCGGCCATCGGTCGCATTGTATATATATAGTATGGGCTGCGAAATGCATTGAGCGGCCAGTAGACCGCGAGGTTCGCTATGCGCGTACAGCAAAAGCACGTAGAAATGTGGAAAGACGAGCTACAGTCAACCATCAATATAACGCACTTGTTAAGGCCATATTTTTGATACAAGGGGACCGACGGATCGGCCATCGGTCGCACTGTATATATATAGTATAGGCTGTGAAACGCATTGAGCGGCCAGTAGACCGCGAGGCTCGCTATGCGCGTATAGCAAAAGCGCGTTGAAATCTGGAAAGAAGAGTCATAATCAACCATCAATATAATGCAATTGTTAAGCCCATATTTTTGTTTCAAGGCTGCCTACGGATCGGCCATAGGTCGCACTAATTGTATATAGTATAGGCTGGGAAATTCATTGAGCGGCCAGTAGACCGCGAGGCTCGCCATGCGCGTATAGCAAAAGCACGTAGAAATCTGAAAAGAAGAGTTATAGTGAACCATCCCAATAATGCACTTCTTAAGCCCATATTTTTGTTATAGGCAGCCAACGGATCGGCCATCGGTCGCATTATATATATATATATATATATATATATATATATATATATATATATATATATATATATATATATATATATATATATATATATAGTATAGGCTGCGAAATGCATTGGGCGGCCAGCAGACCGCGAGGCTCGCTATGCGCGTATGGCAAAAGCACGTAGAATTCTGCAAAGAAGAGTTAAAGTCACCCATCACTAAAATGCACTTCTTAAGCCTATATTTTTGTTACTAGGCGGCCAACGGATCGGCCATCGGTCGCACTGTATATATAAAGAATAGGCTGCGAAATGCATTGAGCAGCCAGTAGACTGCGAGGATCGCTATGTGCGTATCGCAAGAGCACGTAGAAATCTGGAAAGAAAATTTAGTCAACCAACACTATAATGCACTTCTTAAGCCCATATTTTTGCTATTAGGCGGCTAACGGATCGGCCATCGGCCGAACTGTATATATATAGTATAGGCTGCGAAATGCACTGAGCCGCCAGTAGACCGCGAGGCTTCCTATCCGCGTCTAGCAAAAGCACGTAGAAATCTGAAAAGAAGAGTTATAGTCAACCATCACCATGATGTACTTCTTAAGCCCATATTTTTGTTACTAGGAGGTCAAGGGATCGGCCATCGGTCGCTTTGTATAAATATAGTAAAGGCTGCGAAACGCATTGAGCGGCCAGTAGACCGCGAGGCTCGCTATGCGCGTATGGCAAAAGCACCTAGAAATCTGGAAGGAGAGTTACAGTCAACCATCACTCTAATGCACTTCTTAAGCCCTTATTTTTGTTACTAGGCGGCCAACGGATCGGGCATCGGTCGCACTGTGTATATATACTATAGGCTACGAAATGCATTGAGCGGCCAGCAGACCGCGAGGCTCGCTATGCCAGTACAGCAAAACCACGTTGAAATCTGGAAATAAGAGCTACAATCAACCATCACTACAATGCACTTCATAAGCCCATATTTTTATTATAAGGCGGCCAATGGATCGCTCATCGGTCGCATTATATGTATATATTGTCGCGAAGCACTTTGAGCAGTAAGCGTTCGCGACTAGAATGTAGGAGCAGCGAGAGGTAGTCTAGCCGACCGAGCACCGAAACAAGGTTGTTCTTTCTCGTCGACGTTGTCTCTCTCCTAGCCGCAGCCCACTGCTCCCTATTTTAGAGTACAGTTATCTCCCCCGCGGGAAAGGAAGCCGTCCTGGTGACCTACGGGTAGGACAGGACAGGCGGATCATAGTAGGGCTTGAGACGCTGGGCATGCACAATTTCGCGGCCACGACGGCGATGATCCAAAGGTAGCTCGAGGGGTTGCACAATATAGTTGACTGGAGACGTTTGTTTGATCACGCAGTATGGGCCTTGGTACTTCGACGCGAGTTTCGGTGACAGTCCAGTGGTAGAGGCTGGAACCCAAATCCACACTAACGAGCCAGGAGCATAGGATACAGGAGCATTGGAACTTTCTCGATGGTACTTGTGGCGTTGCTGGTCTTCTGACGTAAAGCTTGCGGCACTCTTCTGCATGTGCAGCAGCTTCGGATAGGGTAGTTGTTTCCGTGGAGTCAGGGTGGTACGGAAGGATAGTATCCATTGTGGAAAAAGTTTCGCGTCCGTACAGGAGAAAGACGGGCGAAAATCCCGTGGTAGTCTGCGTGGCGGTGTTGTAAGCGTAGGTCAGAAAAGGTAGAACATGGTCCCATTTGGTTTGGTCGGATGCAACGTACATGGCCAGCATGTCACCAAGAGTGCGATTAAAGCGCTCGGTCATGCCATTAGTCTGCGGATGATACGCAGTAGTGGTGCGATGAATGATGCGGCATTCTTTGAGGAGAACCTCGATGACGTCGGAGAGGAAGACGCGGCCTCTGTCACTGAGTAATTCCCTGGGAGCTCCGTGGTGAAGGATGATGTGGCGCAGGAGAAACCAGGCGATGTCACGTGCAGAAGCGCTGGACAAAGGGGAAGTTTCCGCATAGCGCGTAAGATGGTCGGTGGCCACGATTACCCAGCGATTGCCATCTGATGTAGTTGGCAGAGGTCCATAAATGTCGATGCCGACTCGATCAAAAGCACGTGCTGGGCAAGGCAAAGGCTGCAATGGGGTGGTTGAACGACGAGGGGGATCTTTACGGCGTTGGCAAACCAAACAGGAGCGGACATAATGATGGATGAATCGATACATCCCCCGCCAGTAGTAACGAAGGCGTAGACGTGCGTATGTCTTCAGTACCCCTGCATGCGCGCATTGGGGATCGTCGTGGAACGCTGCGCAAATATCCGAACGCAGGTGTCGCGGGATGACAAGCAACCATTTGCGGCCGTCCGGGAGGTAGTTGCGACGGTACAGGAGCCCGTCGCGAATGGAGAAGTGATGTGCTTGGCGACGTAATGCGCGATTGTTAGTGGGTGTCGATGGGCTGGACAAAAACGCAGCATGGACACAATCCATGGGTCTTTCTTCTGCTCCAGAAGAATGTCCGTGGCAGCAAGGGAAGACTCGGACAATGAGGCGTTCGGGAAGCTAGCCTCGTCTGTTAGTGGCGAACGAGACAAGGCATCCGCATACGAATGTTTTCGGCCAGAACGATACAGTACGCGAATGTCGTACTCCTGCAGTCGAAGGGCCCATCGCGCAAGACGACCGGACGGTTCTTTTGAGGATGACAACCAGCACAGCGAATGGTGATCAGTTATGACATCAAACGGGCGGCCATAAAGAAACGGACGGAATTTGGTTATGGCCCAAATTATAGCCAGACACTCCTTTTCTGTGACAGAATAGTTCAATTCAGATTTAGTGAGTGCACGACTGGCGAAGGTAACGACGTACTCATCGAAGCCAGCCTTTCTCTGAGCGAGAACGGCCCCAAGGCCAACGCCACTGGCATCCGTGTGTATTTCAGCTGGAGCACTGGGGTCGAAATGGCGCAGGATTGGTGGTGACGTCAAGAGACGACGCAGCTTTGTGAAGGCGGCATCGCAATCCGGTGACCAGGTTGAAAGGTTGTGGCCACCATGAAGAAGCTGCGTTAAAGGTGCTATTATAGTGGCAAAATTGCGGATGAAACGGCGAAAGTATGACGCTAATCCAATGAAGCTGCGCAGTTCTTTCAAAGTCGTTGGTCGGGGAAACTGGGCAACAGTTTGTAGTTTCGCCGGATCAGGAAGTACACCTTCTTTCGACACGACATGGCCGAGGATGACCAGCTGCCGGGCAGCGAAGTGACACTTCTTCAAGTTAAGCTGGAGGCCAGCATCGGCGATGCACTTTAGGACGCGTTCAAGTCGAAGTAAGTGGGAAGGGAAGTCCGGCGAAAAGATAACGATGTCGTCCAGATAACACAGGCATATCTGCCATTTGAGGCCGCGCAAGGTGTTGTCCATCATTCTTTCAAATCTGGCAGGCGCATTACACAGGCCAAATGGCATCACGGTGAATTCAAATAAACCGTCAGGTGTGATGAAGGCCGTTTTCGGACGGTCTGACTCAGCCACTGGCACTTGCCAGTACCCGGATGGTAAGTCTAAGGATGAGTAGAATTCAGCGCCTTGGAGGCAGTCTAGCGCGTCGTCAATACGGGGTAGCGGATAAACGTCCTTGCGTGTGATCTTATTAAGTCGCCGGTAGTCCACGCAAAAGCGAATTGTGCCATCTTTCTTTTTTACCAGCACTACAGGAGAAGCCCAGGGACTGTGCGAAGGTTGTATGACACCGCGTTGGAGCATGTCTGCAACTTGCTCAGCGATCACGCTACGCTCCGTGGCGGATACACAATACGGCCTGTGGCGTAAAGGCGCATGGTTGCCGGTGTCGATGTGATGGACAACAGTGGAAGTACGGCCTAAGCGAGATTGTTCTAGGTCGAATGACGTGCGAAAGCGGTCTAGAAGATGGACGATCTGGGCGTGCTGCGCTGGAGTGAGGTTGGGATCAATACTCTGGTAAAATGTTAGGTCACATGGCGGCGTGGGAGGAGAAACTTGAAGGGCCAGAGCGTCAACCGGAGGAGAAGCCGGGTCGTCAGGCACATCGTAAAGGAAGCTTGGTTCGATTTCGTCGGCATAACGAAGACACTCATTGTGGAGCAGCCTAGCAGGGCAAGGAAACAGGTTCGATACATAAAGTGCGCTCGAACCTTGTCGAATGGCAAGAAGGGCAAAAGGAAGCAAGAAAGGATGGCGGCGAGCAACAAGCTTAGACGGCGTGAAAAGAACTGTGGAGTCGGAAAACCCAACGCAGGAAACGGGTACAAGTGCGGCAGAGTATGGAGGAATCTCGGTGTCGGCGGTGACGAACACACGACTGAAGGTGTCATCAGTAGCTGGAAAAACGTTGGTGCCGAATGGCGACAGCGCGAGTTCAGCACGGCCACGATCTATAACGGCATGATGAGAGGACAGAAAGTACCAGCCTAAAATCATGGCATGGGAGCAGCGAGGCTGAACAACGAACTCAATATGGTATAAAGCGCCGCTTATAACAACACGAACTGTACACTTCCCTAAGGGTTCAATCTGCGCAGCGCTTGCTGTACGTAATGAAATGGCTGAATAAGTCGTCGCGACTTTTCTAAGGGTAAGACGAAGCTGGTCCGAAATCACTGATATTGCTGCTCCCGTGTCTACAAGCGCATGAACGGCAATGTCTTCTGCATAAACTTCAAGGACGTTCACAGGAAATAAATGAGGTCTTGAGGAGTTCGCTGAGATCGCAGTTCTTGCCCCTGGAACCGCGGTCCTTAGTTTTCCTCTCGGATAGCTTCAGGACGACGGATAAGCGGCGACAGAGAACGCAGACGGGGAGACGGAGACCGACGGGTATTGAAGGGTCGGGAAAGAGGAGACGAGGCTTCGAAGGGCTGAGCGGCAGGAGCAGAGCGGGACGGAGAGTCGAAACCGTTACTTTGAGCTCTCGGAGAATCCGAAGGATACCATCCACGCCGGCGGCAAAGCCGTGCTACATGCCCAGGTAGGCCACACGAATAACAGATAGGCCGATTGTCATGGGTTCGCCATGAATTGAGAACAGCGGGCGTAGACTGTTAGAAATATTGGGGAGGTGGGCGCACGGGCTGCTGTGGCGGCCAGTAGCTGCTTGGGGGGGGCAGGAGAATATGTTGCAGCTGCTTGCGGAAGTGAGGGAAAGGCGCTGGTAAGTCTGCATTGATTACCTGCAGAAGGAGGCCTTGGATTGGCGACAACGGCAGCGTACGTAAGTGGCACAGGCGTAGGAGGCGGTGGATGAGCAAGTGGTACTGCGTTAGCGACTTGTTCTTGTATCAGGTGACGGAGATCTGGAGACAAGCGCGGCTCTGAGGCTGGAGCGACTGGCAGAAGAGAGAGTTGGCACGCCACTTCTTCTCGTACAAATTGCTTGATTCTGTCGAAAATTTCTGAACTGCAAGGAGTACAAGTGACACTATCACTCAGAGCTGAAAGCGCGACGTCCGGAGCGAGAGCTCGGCGCGTATAAAGCCGCTGTTTGCGCAGCTCCTCATAGCTCTGGCAAAGCGTTATGATGTCGTTGACCGTCTGAGGATTCCTTGCCAAGAGCATCTGGAAGGCGTCGTCTTCTATGCCTTTCAAGATGTTCTTGACCTTGTTATCTTCGGTCATATCTGGGTCTATACGCCGGCAGATGTCAACTACATCTTCAATGTAGCTCGTAAAAGTTTCGCCCTTTTGTTGGGCACCACAGCGAAGCTGTTGTTCAGCCCGAAGTTTGCGCACAGCAGGGCGACCGAATACTTCTTGAAGTGCCGTTCGGATTGCTGACCAGGTGGAAAAGTCAGCCTCATGGTTGCGGAAACAAAGATGGGCGACCCCGGAAAGGTAGAATGGGACGTAGCCAAGCTTGTCAGCTTCAGACCATTTGTTGTGGGCACTCACTCGGTGGTATGACGACAGCCAGTCCTCTACGTCATGATCGTCAGTTCCATTGAATATGGGAGGATCCTGTTGGCGTGGCGCACCAGGACAGACGACTGGAGGCGGTCCCATGGGTGGCGCAGTAGGGCTAGTCTCCTTAGGCATGGGAGATGTGACAGGGTTCGTGCGGGTTCGGAGTTCCAGGTTGGCAATAAGTCCAGCACCTTCCACCAAATGTCGCGAAGCACTTTGAGCAGTAAGCGTTCGCGACTAGAACGTTGGAGCAGCGAGAGGTAGTCTAGCCGACCGAGCACCGAAACAAGGTTGTTCTTTCTCGTCGTCGTTGTCTCTCTCCTAGCCACAGCCCCACTGCTCCCTATTTTACAGTACAATATATATATATATATAGTATAGGCAGCGAAATGCATTGTGCGGCCAGTAGACCGCGAGGGTCGCTTTGGACGTATAGAAAAAGCACGTAGAAAGCTGGAAAGAAGAGTTACCGTCAACCATCACCACAATGCAATTCTTAAGCCAATATTTTTGTTACTGGGCGGCCAACTGATCGGCCATCGGTCGCACTGTATATATATAGTATAGGCCGTGAAATGCATTGAGCGACCAGTAGACCGCGAGGCTCGCTATGCGCGTATAGCAAAAGCACATTGAAATCTGGAAAGAAGAGTCATAGTTAACCATCAATATAATGCACTTGTTAAGCCCATATTTTAGAGCGCAGCTCTTTGGCGTCCGTTCCTGGGTTTCGCGTCGTCGTCGGCGTCGTCGTCGGCGTTGTCGTCGGCCTTGTAACCAGCTCCGCCCCCTTTCATCCCCCCAGCGCTAGCAGCGACCGACTGATACCGCTGGATGCCGCTGACGCCGCTAGAGAGTCAAGATAACGTGACTGCATAGAACACCGTCGCCGCCATGCAGAAAGAGGAGGAAAGTCGCTGCTATCTCTTCCCTCCTCCCTTTATCGTGTTGTCCGCTTGCTGCGCGCGCTTCTGCCCCCATCGTTTGCCGCTGGGTGTACACGCCGCCCCCCTCCCCCCTCTTCCTGCGAGTCTCCGGTTGTCAAAGCGCCGGCTCGAACTTAATTCCTTTCTTCGCTCCTCCTCCAATGCAACCCCTGTGCGGTGGCGGCGGATCTGTATATGTGCACCGCCCGAGCCGAAATTGCCGCTGCCGTTCGCCCTGTGCGGTGGCAATCAGAGAGCCAGATCGGTGGCGGCGGATCTGTATATGTGCACCGCCCGAGCCGAAATTGCCGCTGCCGTTCGCCACTGCAAAATTATCTGCCAGTTCTTTCTGAGCCATGAGCGAGACGACCGATGGAAGTCCTCCGTCTGCTGCTGCTGCTGCTGCTGCTGCTAAACGAGCTGCCAGAGCAGAGGCCCAGCGCCGTCGCCGTCAGAATCCAGAGGTGCGTGCCGCCGAAGCAGAAGCTTACCGTCGCCGCCGTCGAGATGATCCAGGAGTACGGGAAATATAAAAAAAAAATTCTGTGATAGCGCATACATGTGTTGCTCGATTTCTTTGCCTCAATCTATCGAAAAGGTGAAACAGCTTATTTGCTGCGCTCAAATTTCGCATTAGGAAGTAACGTAATCGTCGGTAATTTTTGTTTCAAGGCGGCCAACGGATCGGCCATCAGTCGCACTAATATATATAGTATAGACTGCGAAATGCATTGAGCGGCCAGTAGACCGCGAGGCTCGCTATGCGCGTATGGCACAAGCACCTAGAAATCTTGAAAGAAGAGTTACAGTCAACCATCAGTATAATGCACTTCTTGACCCCATATTTTTATTACTAGGCGGCCAACGGATCGGCCATCGGTCGCACTGTATATATATACTATAGGCTGCGAAATGCATCGAGCGGCCAGTAGACCACGAGGCTCGCTATGCGCGTATAGTAAAAGCACGTAGAAATCTGGAGTTACAGTCAACCATCACTATAATGCACTTCTTAAGCCCATGTTCTTGTTACTAGGCGGCCAACGGGTCGGCCATCGGTCACATTGTATATATATATAGTATTGGCTGCGAAATGCATTGAACGGCCAGTAGACCGCGAGGCTCGCTATGCGCGTTTAGCAAAAGCACGTAGAAATCTGAAAAGAAGAGTTAAAGTACACCATTACTATATTGCACTTCTTAATCCCATATTTTGTTACTAGGCGGCCGACGGATCGGCCATCGGTCACACTGTATATATATATATATATATAGTATACGCTGCGAAATGCATTCAGCGCCCAGTAGACCGCGAGGATCGCTATGCGCGTATGACAAAAGCACGTAGAAATCTGGAAAGAAGAGTTAAAGTCACCCATCACTAAAATGCACTTCTTAAGCGCATATTTTTGTTACTAGGCGGCCAACGGATCGGCCATCGCTCGCACTGTATATATAAAGAATAGGCTGCAAAATGCATTGAGCGGCCAGTAGACTGCGAGGCTCGCTATGTGCGTATAGCAAAATCACATAGAAATCTGGAAAGAAAAGTTACAGTTAACCATCGGCCGCACTTTATATGTATATAGTATAGGCTGCGAAATGCGCTGAGCGCCCAGTAGACCCCGAGACTTCCTATCCGCGTCTAGCAAAAGCACGCAGAAATCTGGAAAGAAGATCACTATAATGCACTTCTTAAGCCCATATTAAGCCAACGGATCGGCCATTGGTCGCATTATATATATATATATATATATATATATATATATATATATATATATAGTATCAGCAGCGAAATGCATTGAGCGGCCAGTAGACCGCGAGGCTCACTATGCGCGTATAGCAAAAGCACGTAGAAATCTGAAAAGAAGAGTTAAAGTTCACCATTACTATAACGCACTTCTTAATCCAATATTTTGTTACTAGGCCCATGCTGCTCTTTTTAGCACCCACGCAAAGATTTGTGTCAAAGCACTTGCTAAGCATGCACATGCATCATTTGGGTGACGCGGACGCTGTTTTCTGCCAAACCACAAGTTATGCATGCACATGCTGCTTTTGGCAGAGCCCGCACGTGGATTTCCGCCAAACGACGTGATAAGCACGCACATGCTGTTCTTCTTAGCACCCGCTCATGGATTTGTGCCAAACCACTTGTTAAGCATGCACATGCATCTTTTGGTAGACGCGGACGTTGTTTTCTGCAAAACCACAAATTATGCATGCAGATGCTGCTTTTGGCAGAGCGCGCACGTGGATTTCTGCAAAACCACGTGCTAAGCACGCCCATGCTGCTCTTTTTAGCACCCGCGCATGGATTTGTTCCAAACCACTTGTAAAGCATGCACATGCATCTTTTGGTAAACATGGACGTTTTTTTTTGCCAAACCACAAGTTATGCAGGCACATGCTGCTTTTGGCAGAGCGCGCACGTGGATTTCTGCCAAACGACGTGCTAAGCACGCCAATGCTGCTCTTTTTAGCACCAGCGCATGTATTTGTGCCAAACTACTTGTAAAGCATGCATATGCATCTTTTGGCAGACGCGGACGTTGTTTTCTGCCAAACCACAATTTATGTATGCAGATGCTGCTTTTGGCAGAGCGCGCACGTGGATTTCTGCAAAACCACGTGCTAAGCACGCCCATGCTGCTCTTTTTAGCACCCGCGCATGGATTTGTTCCAAACTACTTGTAAAGCATGCACATGCATCTTTTGGCAGACGCGGACGTTTTTTTTTGCCAAACCACAAGTTATGCAGGCACATGCTGCTTTTGGCAGAGCGCGCACGTGGATTTCTGCCAAACGACGTGCTAAGCACGCCCATGCTGCTATTTTTAGCGTCCGTGCATGGATTGGCGCCAAACCACTTGTTCAGCATGCTTATGCATCTTTAGGCAGACGCGGACGTTGTTTTCTGCCAAACCACAAGTTGTGCATGCACATGTTGCTTTTGGTAGAGTGCGCACGTGGATTTCTGCCAAACGTACAACGTGCTAAGCACGCCCATGCTGCTCTTTTTAGCACCCGCGCATGGATTTGTGCCAAACCATTTGTTAAGCATGCACATGCATCTTTTGCTAGACGTGGACGTTGTTTTCTGCCAAACATTTTATGCATGCACATCCTGCTTTTGGCAGAGCGCGCACGTGGATTTCTGCCAAACGACGTGCTAATGACGCCCATGCTGCTCTTTTTAGCACCCGCGCATGGATTGGTGCTTAACCATTTGTTAAGCGTGTACATGCATCTCATGGTAGACGCGGACGTTGTTTTCTGCCAAACCACAAGTTATGCATGCACATGCTGCTTTTCGCAGAGCGCGCACGTGGATTTCTGCCAAACGACGTGCTAAGGACGTCCATGCTGCTATTTTTAGCACCGGGCCGCACATGGATTTTTGCCAAACCACTTGTTAAGCATGCATATGCATCTTTTGGCAGACGCGGACGCTGTTTTCTGCCAAACCACAAGCTATGCATGCACATGCTGCTTCTGGCAGTGCGCGCTCGTGGATTTCTGCGAAACGACGCGCTAAGCACGCCCATTCTGCTCTTTTTAGCACCCGCGCATGGATTTGTGCCAAACCATTTGTTAAGGATGCACATGCATCTTTTGGTAGACGCGGACGTTGTTTTCTGCCAAACCACAAGTTATGCATGTACATGTTGCTTTTGGTAGAGCGCGCAAGTGGATTTCTGCCAAATGACGTGCTAAGCACGCCCATGCTGCTCTTTTTAAAGCACCCGCTCATGGATTTGTGCCAAACCATTTGTTAAGCATGCACATGCATCTTTTGGTAGACGCGGACGTTCTTTTCTGCCAAACCACATTTTATGCATGCAATTCCTGCTTTTGGCAGAGCGCGCTCGTGGATTTCTGCCAAACGACGTGCTAAGCACGCCCATGCTGCTATTTTTAGCACCCGCACATGGATTTGTGCCAAACCACTTTCTAAGCATGTATATGCACCTTTTGACAGACGCGGACGTTGTTTTCTGCCAAACCACAAGTTATGCATGCACATGCTGCTTTTGGCAGAGCGCGCACGTGGATTTCTGCCAAACGACGTGCTAACCACGCCCATGCTGCTCTTTTTAGCACCCGCGCATGGATTGGTGCTTAACCACTTGTTAAGCATGCACAGGCATCTCATGGTAGACGCGGACGTTGTTTTCTGCAAAACCACAAGTTATGCATGCACATGCTGCTATTGGCAGAGCGCGCACGTGGATTTCTGCCAAACGACGTCCTAAGCACGCCCATGCTCCTCTTCTTAGCACCCGTACATGGATTTGTGCGAAACCACTTGTCAATCATGCATATGCATCTTTTGGCAGACGCGCACGTTGGTTTCTGCCAAACCAAAAGGTATGCATACACAAGCTGCTTTTGGCAGAGCGCGCACGTGGATTTCTGCCTAGCGACGTGCTAAGCACGCCCATGCTGCTCTTTTTAGCACCCGTGCATGGATTTGCGCCAAACCACTTGTCAAGCATGCATATGCATCTTTTGGCCGACGCGGACGTTGTTTTCTGCCAAACCACAAGTTGTGCATGCACATGTTGCTTTTGGTAGAGTGCGCACGTGGATTTCTGCCAAACGTACGACGTGCTAAGCACGCCCATGCTGCTCTTTTTAGCACCCGCGCATGGATTTGTGCCAAACCATTTGTTAAGCATGCACATGCATCTTTTGCTAGACGCGGACGTTGTTTTCTGCCAAACAACATTTAATGCATGCACATCCTGCTTTTGGCAGAGCGCGCACGTGGATTTCTGCCAAACGACCTGCTAAGCACGCCCATGCTGCTATTTTTAGCACCCGCACATGGATTTGTGCCAAACCACTTTCTAAGCATGTATATGCATCTTTTGGCAGACGCGGACGTTGTTTTCTGCCAAACCACAAGTTATGCATGCACATGTTGCTTTTGGTAGAGCGCGCACGTGGATTTATGCCAAATGACGTGCTAAGCACGCCCATGCTGCTCTTTTTAAAGCACCCGCTCATGGATTTGTGCCAAACCATTTGTTAAGCATGCACATGCATCTTTTGGTAGACGCGGACGTCCTTTTCTGCCAAACCACATTTTATACATGCACATCCTGCTTTTGGCAGAGCGTGCTCGTGGATTTCTGCCAACCGACGTGCTAAGCACGCGCATGCTGCTATTTTTAGCACCCGCACATGGATTTGTGCCAAACCACTTTCTAAGCATGTATATGCATCTTTTGGCAGACGCGGACGTTGTTTTCTGCCAAACCACAAGTTATGCATGCACATGCTGCTTTTGGCAGAGCGCGCACGTGGATTTCTGCCAAACGACGTGCTAAGCACGCCCATGCTGCTCTTTTTAGCACCCGCGCATGGATTGGTGCTTAACCACTTGTTAAGCATGCACAGGCATCTCTTGGTAGACGCGGACGTTGTTTTCTGCAAAACCACAAGTTATGCATGCACATGCTGCTTTTGGCAGAGCGCGCACGTGGACTTCTGCCTAACGATGTGTTAAGCACGCCCATGCTGCTCTTCTTAGCACCCGTACATGGATTTGTGCCAAACCACTTGTCAAGCATGCATATGCATCTTTTGGCAGACGCGCACGTAGGTTTCTGCCAAACCAAAAGGTATGCAGACACAAGCTGCTTTTGGCAGAGCGCGCACGTGGATTTCTGCCAAGCGACGTGCTAAGCACGCCCATGCTGCTCTTTTTAGCACCCGTGCATGGATTTGAGCCAAAACACTTGTTAAGCATGCATATGCATCTTTTGGCAGACGCGGAAGTTGTTTTCTGCCAAACCACAAGTTATGCATTCACATGCTACTTTTGGCAGAGTGCGCACGCGGATTTCTGCCAAACGACGTGCTAAGCACGCCCATGCTGCTCTTTTTAGCACCCGTGCATGGATTTGTGCCAAACCACTTGTTAAGCATGCACATGCATCTTTTCATAGACGCGGACGTTGTTTTCTGCAAAACCACTAGTTATGCATGCACATGCTGCTTTTGTCAGAGCCCGCACGTGGATTTCTGCCAAACGACGCGCTAAGCACGCCCATGCTGCTCTTTTTAGCACCCGCGCATGGATTTCTGCCAAACCACTTGTTGAGCATGCATATGCATCTTTTGGCAGACGCGGACGTTGTTTTCTGCCAAACCACAAGTTGTGCATGCACAAGTTGCTTTTGGTAGAGTGCGCACGTGGATTTCTGCCAAACGTACGACGTGCTAAGCACGCCCATGCTGCTCTTTTTAGCACCCGCGCATGGATTTGTGCCAAACCATTTGTTAAGCATGCACATGCATCTTTTGCTAGACGCGGACGTTGTTTTCTGCCAAACAACATTTAATGCATGCACATCCTGCTTTTGGCAGAGCGCGCACGTGGATTTCTGCCAAACGACGTGCTAAGCACGCCCATGCTGCTATTTTTAGCATCCGTGCATGGATTGGCGCCAAACCACTTGTTCAGCATGCTTATGCATCTTTAGGCAGACGCGGACGTTGTTTTCTGCCAAACCACAAGTTGTGCATGCACATGTTGCTTTTGGCAGAGTGCGCACGTGGATTTCTGCCAAACGTACGACGTGCTAAGCACGCCCATGCTGCTCTTTTTAGCACCCGCGCATGGATTTGAGCCAAACCATTTGTTAAGCATGCACATGCATCTTTTGCTAGACGCGGACGTTGTTTTCTGCCAAACAACATTTTATGCATGCACATCCTGCTTTTGGCAGAGCGCGCACGTGGATTTCTGCCAAACGATGTGCTAAGCACGCCCATGCTGCTATTTTTAGGACCCCACATGAATTTGTGCCAAACCACTTTCTAAGCATGTATATGCATCTTTTGGCAGACGCGGACGTTGTTTTCTGCCAAAGCACAAGTTATGCATGCACATGCTGCTTTTGGAAAAGCGCGCACGTGGATTTCTGCCAAACGACGTGCTAAGCACGCCCATGCTGCTCTTTTTAGCACCCGCGCATGGATTTGTTCAAACCACTTGTTAAGCATGCAGATGCATATTTTGGTAGACGCGGACGTTGTTTTCTGCCAAACCACAAGTTATGCATGCACATGCTGGTTTTCGCAGAGCGCGCACGTGGATTTCTGCCAAACGACGTGCTAAGGACGTCCATGCTGCTATTTTTAGCACCCGCACATGGATTTGTGCCAAACCACTTTCTAAGCATGTATATGCATCTTTTGGCAGACGCGGACGTTGTTTTCTGCCAAACCACAAGTTATGCAAGCACATGTTGCTTTTGGTAGAGCGCGCACGTGGATTTCTGCCAAATGACGTGCTAAGCTCGCCCTGCTGCTCTTTTTAAAGCATCCGCTCATGGATTTGTGCCAAACCATTTGTTAAGCATGCACATGCATGTTTTGGTAGACGCGGACGTCCTTTTCTGCCAAACCACATTTTATACATGCACATCCTGCTTTTGGCAGAGCGTGCTCGTGGATTTCTGCCAACCGACGTGCTAAGCACGCGCATGCTGCTATTTTTAGCACCCGCACATGGATTTGTGCCAAACCACTTTCTAAGCATGTATATGCATCTTTTGGCAGACGCGGACGTTGTTTTCTGCCAAACCACAAGTTATGCATGCACATGCTGCTTTTGGCAGAGCGCGCACGTGGATTTCTGCCAAACGACGTGCTAAGCACGCCCATGCTGCTCTTTTTAGCACCCGCGCATGGATTGGTGCTTAACCACTTGTTAAGCATGAACAAGCATCTCTTGGTAGACGCGGACGTTATTTTCTGCAAAACCACAAGTTATGCATGCACATGCTGCTTTTGGCAGAGCGCGCACGTGGACTTCTGCCTAACGACGTGCTAAGCACGCCCATGCTGCTCTTCTGAGCACCCGTACATGGATTTGTGCCAAACCACTTGTCAAGCATGCATATGCATCTTTTGGCAGACGCGCACGTTGGTTTCTGCCAAACCAAAAGGTATGCAGACACAAGCTGCTTTTGGCAGAGCGCGCACGTGGATTTCTGCCAAGCGACGTGCTAAGCACGCCCATGCTGCTCTTTTTAGCACCCGTGCATGGATTTGAGCCAAAACACTTGTTAAGCATGCACATGCATCTTTTGATAGACGCGGACGTTGTTTTCTGCAAAACCACTAGTTATGATAGCACATGCTGCTTTTGGCAGAGCCCGCACGTGTATTTCTGCCAAACGACGCGCTAAGCACGCCCATGCTGCTCTTTTTAGCACCCACACATGGATTTGTGCCAAACCACTTGTCAAGCATGCATATGCATCTTTTGGCAGACGCGGAAGTTGTTTTCTGCCAAACCACAAGTTATGCATTCACATGCTACTTTTGGCAGAGTGCGCACGCGGATTTCTGCCAAACGACGTGCTAAGCACGCCCATGCTGCTCTTTTTAGCACCCGTGCATGGATTTGTGCCAAACCACTTGTTAAGCATGCACATGCATCTTTTCATAGACGCCGACGTTGTTTTCTGCAAAACCACTAGTTATGCATGCAATTCCTGCTTTTGGCAGAGCGCGCTCGTGGATTTCTGCCAAACGACGTGCTAAGCACGCCCATGCTGCTATTTTTAGCACCCGCACATGGATTTGTGCCAAACCACTTTCTAAGCATGTATATGCACCTTTTGACAGACGCGGACGTTGTTTTCTGCCAAACCACAAGTTATGCATGCACATGCTGCTTTTGGCAGAGCGCGCACGTGGATTTCTGCCAAACGACGTGCTAACCACGCCCATGCTGCTCTTTTTAGCACCCGCGCATGGATTGGTGCTTAACCACTTGTTAAGCATGCACAGGCATCTCATGGTAGACGCGGACGTTGTTTTCTGCAAAACCACAAGTTATGCATGCACATGCTGCTATTGGCAGAGCGCGCACGTGGATTTCTGCCAAACGACGTCCTAAGCACGCCCATGCTCCTCTTCTTAGCACCCGTACATGGATTTGTGCGAAACCACTTGTCAATCATGCATATGCATCTTTTGGCAGACGCGCACGTTGGTTTCTGCCAAACCAAAAGGTATGCATACACAAGCTGCTTTTGGCAGAGCGCGCACGTGGATTTCTGCCTAGCGACGTGCTAAGCACGCCCATGCTGCTCTTTTTAGCACCCGTGCATGGATTTGCGCCAAACCACTTGTCAAGCATGCATATGCATCTTTTGGCCGACGCGGACGTTGTTTTCTGCCAAACCACAAGTTGTGCATGCACATGTTGCTTTTGGTAGAGTGCGCACGTGGATTTCTGCCAAACGTACGACGTGCTAAGCACGCCCATGCTGCTCTTTTTAGCACCCGCGCATGGATTTGTGCCAAACCATTTGTTAAGCATGCACATGCATCTTTTGCTAGACGCGGACGTTGTTTTCTGCCAAACAACATTTAATGCATGCACATCCTGCTTTTGGCAGAGCGCGCACGTGGATTTCTGCCAAACGACGTGCTAAGCACGCCCATGCTGCTATTTTTAGCACCCGCACATGGATTTGTGCCAAACCACTTTCTAAGCATGTATATGCATCTTTTGGCAGACGCGGACGTTGTTTTCTGCCAAACCACAAGTTATGCATGCACATGTTGCTTTTGGTAGAGCGCGCACGTGGATTTATGCCAAATGACGTGCTAAGCACGCCCATGCTGCTCTTTTTAAAGCACCCGCTCATGGATTTGTGCCAAACCATTTGTTAAGCATGCACATGCATCTTTTGGTAGACGCGGACGTCCTTTTCTGCCAAACCACATTTTATACATGCACATCCTGCTTTTGGCAGAGCGTGCTCGTGGATTTCTGCCAACCGACGTGCTAAGCACGCGCATGCTGCTATTTTTAGCACCCGCACATGGATTTGTGCCAAACCACTTTCTAAGCATGTATATGCATCTTTTGGCAGACGCGGACGTTGTTTTCTGCCAAACCACAAGTTATGCATGCACATGCTGCTTTTGGCAGAGCGCGCACGTGGATTTCTGCCAAACGACGTGCTAAGCACGCCCATGCTGCTCTTTTTAGCACCCGCGCATGGATTGGTGCTTAACCACTTGTTAAGCATGCACAGGCATCTCTTGGTAGACGCGGACGTTGTTTTCTGCAAAACCACAAGTTATGCATGCACATGCTGCTTTTGGCAGAGCGCGCACGTGGACTTCTGCCTAACGATGTGTTAAGCACGCCCATGCTGCTCTTCTTAGCACCCGTACATGGATTTGTGCCAAACCACTTGTCAAGCATGCATATGCATCTTTTGGCAGACGCGCACGTAGGTTTCTGCCAAACCAAAAGGTATGCAGACACAAGCTGCTTTTGGCAGAGCGCGCACGTGGATTTCTGCCAAGCGACGTGCTAAGCACGCCCATGCTGCTCTTTTTAGCACCCGTGCATGGATTTGAGCCAAAACACTTGTTAAGCATGCATATGCATCTTTTGGCAGACGCGGAAGTTGTTTTCTGCCAAACCACAAGTTATGCATTCACATGCTACTTTTGGCAGAGTGCGCACGCGGATTTCTGCCAAACGACGTGCTAAGCACGCCCATGCTGCTCTTTTTAGCACCCGTGCATGGATTTGTGCCAAACCACTTGTTAAGCATGCACATGCATCTTTTCATAGACGCGGACGTTGTTTTCTGCAAAACCACTAGTTATGCATGCACATGCTGCTTTTGTCAGAGCCCGCACGTGGATTTCTGCCAAACGACGCGCTAAGCACGCCCATGCTGCTCTTTTTAGCACCCGCGCATGGATTTCTGCCAAACCACTTGTTGAGCATGCATATGCATCTTTTGGCAGACGCGGACGTTGTTTTCTGCCAAACCACAAGTTGTGCATGCACAAGTTGCTTTTGGTAGAGTGCGCACGTGGATTTCTGCCAAACGTACGACGTGCTAAGCACGCCCATGCTGCTCTTTTTAGCACCCGCGCATGGATTTGTGCCAAACCATTTGTTAAGCATGCACATGCATCTTTTGCTAGACGCGGACGTTGTTTTCTGCCAAACAACATTTAATGCATGCACATCCTGCTTTTGGCAGAGCGCGCACGTGGATTTCTGCCAAACGACGTGCTAAGCACGCCCATGCTGCTATTTTTAGCATCCGTGCATGGATTGGCGCCAAACCACTTGTTCAGCATGCTTATGCATCTTTAGGCAGACGCGGACGTTGTTTTCTGCCAAACCACAAGTTGTGCATGCACATGTTGCTTTTGGCAGAGTGCGCACGTGGATTTCTGCCAAACGTACGACGTGCTAAGCACGCCCATGCTGCTCTTTTTAGCACCCGCGCATGGATTTGAGCCAAACCATTTGTTAAGCATGCACATGCATCTTTTGCTAGACGCGGACGTTGTTTTCTGCCAAACAACATTTTATGCATGCACATCCTGCTTTTGGCAGAGCGCGCACGTGGATTTCTGCCAAACGATGTGCTAAGCACGCCCATGCTGCTATTTTTAGGACCCCACATGAATTTGTGCCAAACCACTTTCTAAGCATGTATATGCATCTTTTGGCAGACGCGGACGTTGTTTTCTGCCAAAGCACAAGTTATGCATGCACATGCTGCTTTTGGAAAAGCGCGCACGTGGATTTCTGCCAAACGACGTGCTAAGCACGCCCATGCTGCTCTTTTTAGCACCCGCGCATGGATTTGTTCAAACCACTTGTTAAGCATGCAGATGCATATTTTGGTAGACGCGGACGTTGTTTTCTGCCAAACCACAAGTTATGCATGCACATGCTGGTTTTCGCAGAGCGCGCACGTGGATTTCTGCCAAACGACGTGCTAAGGACGTCCATGCTGCTATTTTTAGCACCCGCACATGGATTTGTGCCAAACCACTTTCTAAGCATGTATATGCATCTTTTGGCAGACGCGGACGTTGTTTTCTGCCAAACCACAAGTTATGCAAGCACATGTTGCTTTTGGTAGAGCGCGCACGTGGATTTCTGCCAAATGACGTGCTAAGCTCGCCCTGCTGCTCTTTTTAAAGCATCCGCTCATGGATTTGTGCCAAACCATTTGTTAAGCATGCACATGCATGTTTTGGTAGACGCGGACGTCCTTTTCTGCCAAACCACATTTTATACATGCACATCCTGCTTTTGGCAGAGCGTGCTCGTGGATTTCTGCCAACCGACGTGCTAAGCACGCGCATGCTGCTATTTTTAGCACCCGCACATGGATTTGTGCCAAACCACTTTCTAAGCATGTATATGCATCTTTTGGCAGACGCGGACGTTGTTTTCTGCCAAACCACAAGTTATGCATGCACATGCTGCTTTTGGCAGAGCGCGCACGTGGATTTCTGCCAAACGACGTGCTAAGCACGCCCATGCTGCTCTTTTTAGCACCCGCGCATGGATTGGTGCTTAACCACTTGTTAAGCATGAACAAGCATCTCTTGGTAGACGCGGACGTTATTTTCTGCAAAACCACAAGTTATGCATGCACATGCTGCTTTTGGCAGAGCGCGCACGTGGACTTCTGCCTAACGACGTGCTAAGCACGCCCATGCTGCTCTTCTGAGCACCCGTACATGGATTTGTGCCAAACCACTTGTCAAGCATGCATATGCATCTTTTGGCAGACGCGCACGTTGGTTTCTGCCAAACCAAAAGGTATGCAGACACAAGCTGCTTTTGGCAGAGCGCGCACGTGGATTTCTGCCAAGCGACGTGCTAAGCACGCCCATGCTGCTCTTTTTAGCACCCGTGCATGGATTTGAGCCAAAACACTTGTTAAGCATGCACATGCATCTTTTGATAGACGCGGACGTTGTTTTCTGCAAAACCACTAGTTATGATAGCACATGCTGCTTTTGGCAGAGCCCGCACGTGTATTTCTGCCAAACGACGCGCTAAGCACGCCCATGCTGCTCTTTTTAGCACCCACACATGGATTTGTGCCAAACCACTTGTCAAGCATGCATATGCATCTTTTGGCAGACGCGGAAGTTGTTTTCTGCCAAACCACAAGTTATGCATTCACATGCTACTTTTGGCAGAGTGCGCACGCGGATTTCTGCCAAACGACGTGCTAAGCACGCCCATGCTGCTCTTTTTAGCACCCGTGCATGGATTTGTGCCAAACCACTTGTTAAGCATGCACATGCATCTTTTCATAGACGCCGACGTTGTTTTCTGCAAAACCACTAGTTATGCATGCACATGCTGCTTTTGGCAGAGCGCGCACGTGGACTTCTGCCTAACGACGTGCTAAGTACGCCCATGCTGCTATTTTTAGCATCCGTGCATGGATTGGCGCCAAACCACTTGTTCAGCATGCTTATGCATCTTTAGGCAGACGCGGACGTTGTTTTCTGCCAAACCACAAGTTGTGCATGCACATGTTGCTTTTGGCAGAGTGCGCACGTGGATTTCTGCCAAACGTACGACGTGCTAAGCACGCCCATGCTGCTCTTTTTAGCACCCGCGCATGGATTTGTGCCAAACCATTTGTTAAGCATGCACATGCATCTTTTGCTAGACGCGGACGTTGTTTTCTGCCAAACAACATTTAATGCATGCACATCCTGCTTTTGGCAGAGCGCGCACGTGGATTTCTGCCAAACGACGTGCTAAGCACGCCCATGCTGCTATTTTTAGCATCCGTGCATGGATTGGCGCCAAACCACTTGTTCAGCATGCTTATGCATCTTTAGGCAGACGCGGACGTTGTTTTCTGCCAAACCACAAGTTGTGCATGCACATGTTGCTTTTGGCAGAGTGCGCACGTGGATTTCTGCCAAACGTACGACGTGCTAAGCACGCCCATGCTGCTCTTTTTAGCACCCGCGCATGGATTTGAGCCAAACCATTTGTTAAGCATGCACATGCATCTTTTGCTAGACGCGGACGTTGTTTTCTGCCAAACAACATTTTATGCATGCACATCCTGCTTTTGGCAGAGCGCGCACGTGGATTTCTGCCAAACGATGTGCTAAGCACGCCCATGCTGCTATTTTTAGGACCCCACATGAATTTGTGCCAAACCACTTTCTAAGCATGTATATGCATCTTTTGGCAGACGCGGACGTTGTTTTCTGCCAAAGCACAAGTTATGCATGCACATGCTGCTTTTGGAAAAGCGCGCACGTGGATTTCTGCCAAACGACGTGCTAAGCACGCCCATGCTGCTCTTTTTAGCACCCGCGCATGGATTTGTTCAAACCACTTGTTAAGCATGCAGATGCATATTTTGGTAGACGCGGACGTTGTTTTCTGCCAAACCACAAGTTATGCATGCACATGCTGGTTTTCGCAGAGCGCGCACGTGGATTTCTGCCAAACGACGTGCTAAGGACGTCCATGCTGCTATTTTTAGCACCCGCACATGGATTTGTGCCAAACCACTTTCTAAGCATGTATATGCATCTTTTGGCAGACGTGGACGTTGTTTTCTGCCAAACCACAAGTTATGCATGCACATGTTGCTTTTGGTAGAGCGCGCACGTGGATTTCTGCCAAATGACGTGCTAAGCTCGCCCATGCTGCTCTTTTTAAAGCACCCGCTCATGGATTTGTGCCAAACCATTTGTTAAGCATGCACATGCATGTTTTGGTAGACGCGGACGTCCTTTTCTGCCAAACCACATTTTATACATGCACATCCTGCTTTTGGCAGAGCGTGCTCGTGGATTTCTGCCAACCGACGTGCTAAGCACGCGCATGCTGCTATTTTTAGCACCCGCACATGGATTTGTGCCAAACCACTTTCTAAGCATGTATATGCATCTTTTGGCAGACGCGGACGTTGTTTTCTGCCAAACCACAAGTTATGCATGCACATGCTGCTTTTGGCAGAGCGCGCACGTGGATTTCTGCCAAACGACGTGCTAAGCACGCCCATGCTGCTCTTTTTAGCACCCGCGCATGGATTGGTGCTTAACCACTTGTTAAGCATGAACAAGCATCTCTTGGTAGACGCGGACGTTGTTTTCTGCAAAACCACAAGTTATGCATGCACATGCTGCTTTTGGCAGAGCGCGCACGTGGACTTCTGCCTAACGACGTGCTAAGCACGCCCATGCTGCTCTTCTGAGCACCCGTACATGGATTTGTGCCAAACCACTTGTCAAGCATGCATATGCATCTTTTGGCAGACGCGCACGTTGGTTTCTGCCAAACCAAAAGGTATGCAGACACAAGCTGCTTTTGGCAGAGCGCGCACGTGGATTTCTGCCAAGCGACGTGCTAAGCACGCCCATGCTGCTCTTTTTAGCACCCGTGCATGGATTTGAGCCAAAACACTTGTTAAGCATGCACATGCATCTTTTGATAGACGCGGACGTTGTTTTCTGCAAAACCACTAGTTATGATAGCACATGCTGCTTTTGGCAGAGCCCGCACGTGTATTTCTGCCAAACGACGCGCTAAGCACGCCCATGCTGCTCTTTTTAGCACCCACACATGGATTTGTGCCAAACCACTTGTCAAGCATGCATATGCATCTTTTGGCAGACGCGGAAGTTGTTTTCTGCCAAACCACAAGTTATGCATTCACATGCTACTTTTGGCAGAGTGCGCACGCGGATTTCTGCGAAACGACGTGCTAAGCACGCCCATGCTGCTCTTTTTAGCACCCGTGCATGGATTTGTGCCAAACCACTTGTTAAGCATGCACATGCATCTTTTCATAGACGCGGACGTTGTTTTCTGCAAAACCACTAGTTATGCATGCACATGCTGCTTTTGGCAGAGCGCGCACGTGGATTTCTGCCAAACGACGTGCTAAGCACGCCCATGCTGCTCTTTTTAGCACCCGCGCATGGATTGGTGCTTAACCACTTGTTAAGCATGCACAGGCATCTCTTGGTAGACGCGGACGTTGTTTTCTGCAAAACCACAAGTTATGCATGCACATGCTGCTTTTGGCAGAGCGCGCACGTGGACTTCTGCCTAACGACGTGCTAAGCACGCCCATGCTGCTATTTTTAGCATCCGTGCATGGATTGGCGCCAAACCACTTGTTCAGCATGCTTATGCATCTTTAGGCAGACGCGGACGTTGTTTTCTGCCAAACCACAAGTTGTGCATGCACATGTTGCTTTTGGCAGAGTGCGCACGTGGATTTCTGCCAAACGTACGACGTGCTAAGCACGCCCATGCTGCTCTTTTTAGCACCCGCGCATGGATTTGTGCCAAACCATTTGTTAAGCATGCACATGCATCTTTTGCTAGACGCGGACGTTGTTTTCTGCCAAACAACATTTAATGCATGCACATCCTGCTTTTGGCAGAGCGCGCACGTGGATTTCTGCCAAACGACGTGCTAAGCACGCCCATGCTGCTATTTTTAGCATCCGTGCATGGATTGGCGCCAAACCACTTGTTCAGCATGCTTATGCATCTTTAGGCAGACGCGGACGTTGTTTTCTGCCAAACCACAAGTTGTGCATGCACATGTTGCTTTTGGCAGAGTGCGCACGTGGATTTCTGCCAAACGTACGACGTGCTAAGCACGCCCATGCTGCTCTTTTTAGCACCCGCGCATGGATTTGAGCCAAACCATTTGTTAAGCATGCACATGCATCTTTTGCTAGACGCGGACGTTGTTTTCTGCCAAACAACATTTTATGCATGCACATCCTGCTTTTGGCAGAGCGCGCACGTGGATTTCTGCCAAACGATGTGCTAAGCACGCCCATGCTGCTATTTTTAGGACCCCACATGAATTTGTGCCAAACCACTTTCTAAGCATGTATATGCATCTTTTGGCAGACGCGGACGTTGTTTTCTGCCAAAGCACAAGTTATGCATGCACATGCTGCTTTTGGCAGAGCGCGCACGTGGATTTCTGCCAAAACGACGTGCTAAGCATGCCCACGCTGCTCTTTTTAGCACCCACACTTGGATTTGTGCCAAACCACTTGTTACGCATGCACATGGATCTTTTGGTAGACGCGAACGTTGTTTTCTGCAAAACCACAAGTTATGCATGCACATGCTGCTTTTGGCAGAGCGCGCACGTGGATTTCTGCCAAACGACGTGCTAATGACGCCCATGCTGCTCTTTTTAGCACCCGCGCATGGATTGGTGCTTAACCATTTGTTAAGCGTGTACATGCATCTCATGGTAGACGCGGACGTTGTTTTCTGCCAAACCACAAGTTATGCATGCACATGCTGGTTTTCGCAGAGCGCGCACGTGGATTTCTGCCAAACGACGTGCTAAGGACGTCCATGCTGCTATTTTTAGCACCCGCACATGGATTTGTGCCAAACCACTTTCTAAGCTTGTATATGCATCTTTTGGCAGACGCGGACGTTGTTTTCTGCCAAACCACAAGTTATGCATGCACATGTTGCTTTTGGTAGAGCGCGCACGTGGATTTCTGCCAAATGACGTGCTAAGCACGCCCATGCTGCTCTTTTTAAAGCACCCGCTCATGGATTTGTGCCAAACCATTTGTTAAGCATGCACATGCATGTTTTGGTAGACGCGGACGTCCTTTTCTGCCAAACCACATTTTATACATGCACATCCTGCTTTTGGCAGAGCGTGCTCGTGGATTTCTGCCAACCGACGTGCTAAGCACGCGCATGCTGCTATTTTTAGCACCCGCACATGGATTTGTGCCAAACCACTTTCTAAGCATGTATATGCATCTTTTGGCAGACGCGGACGTTGTTTTCTGCCAAACCACAAGTTATGCATGCACATGCTGCTTTTGGCAGAGCGCGCACGTGGATTTCTGCCAAACGACGTGCTAAGCACGCCCATGCTGCTCTTTTTAGCACCCGCGCATGGATTGGTGCTTAACCACTTGTTAAGCATGAACAAGCATCTCTTGGTAGACGCGGACGTTGTTTTCTGCAAAACCACAAGTAATGCATGCACATGCTGCTTTTGGCAGAGCGCGCACGTGGACTTCTGCCTAACGACGTGCTAAGCACGCCCATGCTGCTCTTCTGAGCACCCGTACATGGATTTGTGCCAAACCACTTGTCAAGCATGCATATGCATCTTTTGGCAGACGCGCACGTTGGTTTCTGCCAAACCAAAAGGTATGCAGACACAAGCTGCTTTTGGCAGAGCGCGCACGTGGATTTCTGCCAAGCGACGTGCTAAGCACGCCCATGCTGCTCTTTTTAGCACCCGTGCATGGATTTGAGCCAAAACACTTGTTAAGCATGCACATGCATCTTTTGATAGACGCGGACGTTGTTTTCTGCAAAACCACTAGTTATGCATGCACATGCTGCTTTTGGCAGAGCCCGCACGTGGATTTCTGCCAAACGACGTGCTAAGGACGTCCATGCTGCTATTTTTAGCACCCGCACATGGATTTGTGTCAAACCACTTTCTAAGCATGTATATGCATCTTTTGGCAGACGCGGACGTTGTTTTCTGCCAAACCACAAGTTATGCATGCACATGTTGCTTTTGGTAGAGCGCGCACGTGGATTTCTGCCAAATGACGTGCTAAGCTCGCCCATGCTGCTCTTTTTAAAGCACCCGCTCATGGATTTGTGCCAAACCATTTGTTAAGCATGCACATGCATGTTTTGGTAGACGCGGACGTCCTTTTCTGCCAAACCACATTTTATACATGCACATCCTGCTTTTGGCAGAGCGTGCTCGTGGATTTCTGCCAACCGACGTGCTAAGCACGCGCATGCTGCTAATTTTAGCACTCGCACATGGATTTGTGCCAAACCACTTTCTAAGCATGTATATGCATCTTTTGGCAGACGCGGACGTTGTTTTATGCCAAACCACAAGTTATGCATGCACATGCTGCTTTTGGCAGAGCGCGCACGTGGATTTCTGCCAAACGACGTGCTAAGCACGCCCATGCTGCTCTTTTTAGCACCCGCGCATGGATTGGTGCTTAACCACTTGTTAAGCATGAACAAGCATCTCTTGGTAGACGCGGACGTTGTTTTCTGCAAAACCACAAGTTATGCATGCACATGCTGCTTTTGGCAGAGCGCGCACGTGGACTTCTGCCTAACGACGTGCTAAGCACGCCCATGCTGCTCTTCTGAGCACCCGTACATGGATTTGTGCCAAACCACTTGTCAAGCATGCATATGCATCTTTTGGCAGACGCGCACGTTGGTTTCTGCCAAACCAAAAGGTATGCAGACACAAGCTGCTTTTGGCAGAGCGCGCACGTGGATTTCTGCCAAGCGACGTGCTAAGCACGCCCATGCTGCTCTTTTTAGCACCCGTGCATGGATTTGAGCCAAAACACTTGTTAAGCATGCACATGCATCTTTTGATAGACGCGGACGTTGTTTTCTGCAAAACCACTAGTTATGCATGCACATGCTGCTTTTGGCAGAGCCCGCATGTGTATTTCTGCCAAACGACGCGCTAAGCACGCCCATGCTGCTCTTTTTAGCACCCACACATGGATTTGTGCCAAACCACTTGTCAAGCATGCATATGCATCTTTTGGCAGACGCGGAAGTTGTTTTCTGCCAAACCACAAGTTATGCATTCACATGCTACTTTTGGCAGAGTGCGCACGCGGATTTCTGCCAAACGACGTGCTAAGCACGCCCATGCTGCTCTTTTTAGCACCCGTGCATGGATTTGTGCCAAACCACTTGTTAAGCATGCACATGCATCTTTTCATAGACGCGGACGTTGTTTTCTGCAAAACCACTAGTTATGCATGCACATGCTGCTTTTGTCAGAGCCCGCACGTGGATTTCTGCCAAACGACGCGCTAAGCACGCCCATGCTGCTCTTTTTAGCACCCGCGCATGGATTTCTGCCAAACCACTTGTTGAGCATGCATATGCATCTTTTGGCAGACGCGGACGTTGTTTTCTGCCAAACCACAATTTATGCAGGCACATCCTGCTTTTGGCAGAGCGCGCACGTGGATTTCTGCCAAACGACGTGCTAAGCACGCCCATGCTGCTATTTTTAGCATCCGTGCATGGATTGGCGCCAAACCACTTGTTCAGCATGCTTATGCATCTTTAGGCAGACGCGGACGTTGTTTTCTGCCAAACCACAAGTTGTGCATGCACATGTTGCTTTTGGCAGAGTGCGCACGTGGATTTCTGCCAAACGTACGACGTGCTAAGCACGCCCATGCTGCTCTTTTTAGCACCCGCGCATGGATTTGAGCCAAACCATTTGTTAAGCATGCACATGCATCTTTTGCTAGACGCGGACGTTGTTTTCTGCCAAACAACATTTTATGCATGCACATCCTGCTTTTGGCAGAGCGCGCACGTGGATTTCTGCCAAACGATGTGCTAAGCACGCCCATGCTGCTATTTTAAGGACCCCACATGAATTTGTGCCAAACCACTTTCTAAGCATGTATATGCATCTTTTGGCAGACGCGGACGTTGTTTTCTGCCGAAGCACAAGTTATGCATGCACATGCTGCTTTTGGAAAAGCGCGCACGTGGATTTCTGCCAAACGACGTGCTAAGCACGCCCATGCTGCTCTTTTTAGCACCCGCGCATGGATTTGTTCAAACCACTTGTTAAGCATGCAGATGCATATTTTGGTAGACGCGGACGTTGTTTTCTGCAAAACCACAAGTTATGCGTGCACATGCTGCTTTTGGCAGAGCGCGCACGTGGATTTCTGCCAAAACGACGTGCTAAGCATGCCCACGCTGCTCTTTTTAGCACCCACACTTGGATTTGTGCCAAACCACTTGTTACGCATGCACATGGATCTTTTGGTAGACGCGAACGTTGTTTTCTGCCAAACCACAAGTTATGCATGCACATGCTGCTTTTGGTAGAGCGCGCACGTGGATTTCTGCCAAACGACGTGCTAATGACGCCCATGCTGCTCTTTTTAGCACCCGCGCATGGATTGGTGCTTAACCATTTGTTAAGCGTGTACATGCATCTCATGGTAGACGCGCACGTTGTTTTCTGACAAACCACAAGTTATGCATGCACATGCTGGTTTTCGCAGAGCGCGCACGTGGATTTCTGCCAAACGACGTGCTAAGGACGTCCATGCTGCTATTTTTAGCACCCGGCCGCACATGGATTTTTGCCAAACCACTTGTTAAGCATGCATATGCATCTTTTGGCAGACGCGGACGCTGTTTTCTGCCAAACCACAAGTTATGCATGCACATGCTGCTTCTGGCAGTGCGCGCTCGTGGATTTCTGCGGCACGGCGCGCTAAGCACGCCCATTCTGCTCTTTTTAGCACCTGCGCATGGATTTGTGCCAAACCATTTGTTAAGGATGCACATGCATCTTTTGGTAGACGCGGACGTTGTTTTCTGCCAAACCACAAGTTATGCATGCACATGTTGCTTTTGGTAGAGCGCGCAAGTGGATTTCTGCCAAATGACGTGCTAAGCACGCCCATGCTGCTCTTTTTAGAGCACCCGCTCATGGATTTGTGCCAAACCACTTTCTAATTATGTATATGCATCTTTTGACAGACGCGGACGTTGTTTTCTGCCAAACCACAAGTTATGCATGCACATGCTGCTTTTGGCAGAGCGCGCACGTGGATTTCTGCCAAACGACGTGCTAAGCACGCCCATGCTGCTCTTTTTAGCACCCGCGCATGTATTGGTGCTTAACCACTTGTTCAACATGCACAGGCATCTCATGGTAGACGCGTACGTTGTTTTCTGCAAAACCACAAGTTATGCATGCACATGCTGCTATTGGCAGAGCGCGCACGTGGATTTCTGCCAAACGACGTGCTAAGCACGCCCGTGCTGCTCTTCTTAGCACCCGTACATGGATTTGTGCGAAACCACTTGTCAATCATGCATATGCATCTTTTGGCAGACGCGCACGTTGGTTTCTGCCAAACCAAAAGGTATGCATACACAAGCTGCTTTTGGCAGAGCGCGCACGTGGATTTCTGCCTAGCGACGTGCTAAGCACGCCCATGCTGCTCTTTTTAGCACCCGTGCATGGATTTGTGCCAAACCACTTGTTAAGCATGCAATGCATCTTTTGATAGACGCGGACGTTGTTTTCTGCAAAACCACTGGTTATGCATGCACATGCTGCTTTTGGCAGAGCCCGCACGTGTATTTCTGCCAAACGACGCGCTAAGCACGCCCATGCTGCTCTTTTTAGCACCCGTACATGGATTGGCGCCAAACCACTTGTTCAGCATGCTTATGCATCTTTTGGCAGACGCGGACGTTGTTTTCTGCCAAACCACAAGTTGTGCATGCACATGTTGCTTTTGGTAGAGTGCGCACGTGGATTTCTGCCAAACGTACGACGTGCTAAGCACGCCCATGCTGCTCTTTTTAGCACCCGCGCATGGATTGGTGCTTAACCATTTGTTAAGCGTGTACATGCATCTCATGGTAGACGCGGACGTTGTTTTCTGCCAAACCACAAGTTATGCATGCACATGCTGGTTTTCGCAGAGCGCGCACGTGGATTTCTGCCAAACGACGTGCTAAGCATGCCCACGCTGCTCTTTTTAGCACCCACACTTGGATTTGTGCCAAACCACTTGTTACGCATGCACATGGATCTTTTGGTAGACGCGAACGTTGTTTTCTGCCAAACCACAAGTTATGCATGCACATGCTGCTTTTGGTAGAGCGCGCACGTGGATTTCTGCCAAACGACGTGCTAATGACGCCCATGCTGCTCTTTTTAGCACCCGCGCATGGATTGGTGCTTAACCATTTGTTAAGCGTGTACATGCATCTCATGGTAGACGCGGACGTTGTTTTCTGCCAAACCACAAGTTATGCATGCACATGCTGGTTTTCGCAGAGCGCGCACGTGGATTTCTGCCAAACGACGTGCTAAGGACGTCCATGCTGCTATTTTTAGCACCCGCACATGGATTTGTGCCAAACCACTTTCTAAGCATGTATATGCATCTTTTGGCAGACGCGGACGTTGTTTTCTGCCAAACCACAAGTTATGCATGCACATGTTGCTTTTGGTAGAGCGCGCACGTGGATTTCTGCCAAATGACGTGCTAAGCACGCCCATGCTGCTCTTTTTAAAGCACCCGCTCATGGATTTGTGCCAAACCATTTGTTAAGCATGCACATGCATGTTTTGGTAGACGCGGACGTCCTTTTCTGCCAAACCACATTTTATACATGCACATCCTGCTTTTGGCAGAGCGTGCTCGTGGATTTCTGCCAACCGACGTGCTAAGCACGCGCATGCTGCTATTTTTAGCACCCGCACA
Source organism: Dermacentor variabilis (assembly GCF_050947875.1). Taxonomy (NCBI): domain Eukaryota; kingdom Metazoa; phylum Arthropoda; class Arachnida; order Ixodida; family Ixodidae; genus Dermacentor; species Dermacentor variabilis. The sequence goes on along the minus strand of NC_134573.1, from coordinate 4,015,091 downwards.
TGGATTTGTGCCAAACCACTTTCTAAGCATGTATATGCATCTTTTGGCAGACGCGGACGTTGTTTTCTGCCAAACCACAAGTTATGCATGCACATGCTGCTTTTGGCAGAGCGCGCACGTGGATTTCTGCCAAACGACGTGCTAAGCACGCCCATGCTGCTCTTTTTAGCACCCGCGCATGGATTGGTGCTTAACCACTTGTTAAGCATGAACAAGCATCTCTTGGTAGACGCGGACGTTGTTTTCTGCAAAACCACAAGTTATGCATGCACATGCTGCTTTTGGCAGAGCGCGCACGTGGACTTCTGCCTAACGACGTGCTAAGCACGCCCATGCTGCTCTTCTGAGCACCCGTACATGGATTTGTGCCAAACCACTTGTCAAGCATGCATATGCATCTTTTGGCAGACGCGCACGTTGGTTTCTGCCAAACCAAAAGGTATGCAGACACGAGCTGCTTTTGGCAGAGCGCGCACGTGGATTTCTGCCAAGCGACGTGCTAAGCACGCCCATGCTGCTCTTTTTAGCACCCGTGCATGGATTTGAGCCAAAACACTTGTTAAGCATGCACATGCATCTTTTGATAGACGCGGACGTTGTTTTCTGCAAAACCACTAGTTATGCATGCACATGCTGCTTTTGGCAGAGCCCGCACGTGTATTTCTGCCAAACGACGCGCTAAGCACGCCCATGCTGCTCTTTTTAGCACCCACACATGGATTTGTGCCAAACCACTTGTCAAGCATGCAAATGCATCTTTTGGCAGACGCGGAAGTTGTTTTCTGCCAAACCACAAATTATGCATTCACATGCTACTTTTGGCAGAGTGCGCACGCGGATTTCTGCCAAACGACGTGCTAAGCACGCCCATGCTGCTCTTTTTAGCACCCGTGCATGGATTTGTGCCAAACCACTTGTTAAGCATGCACATGCATCTTTTCATAGACGCGGACGTTGTTTTCTGCAAAACCACTAGTTATGCATGCACATGCTGCTTTTGTCAGAGCCCGCACGTGGATTTCTGCCAAACGACGCGCTAAGCACGCCCATGCTGCTCTTTTTAGCACCCGCGCATGGATTTCTGCCAAACCACTTGTTGAGCATGCATATGCATCTTTTGGCAGACGCGGACGTTGTTTTCTGCCAAACCACAATTTATGCAGGCACATCCTGCTTTTGGCAGAGCGCGCACGTGGATTTCTGCCAAACGACGTGCTAAGCACGCCCATGCTGCTATTTTTAGCATCCGTGCATGGATTGGCGCCAAACCACTTGTTCAGCATGCTTATGCATCTTTAGGCAGACGCGGACGTTGTTTTCTGCCAAACCACAAGTTGTGCATGCACATGTTGCTTTTGGCAGAGTGCGCACGTGGATTTCTGCCAAACGTACGACGTGCTAAGCACGCCCATGCTGCTCTTTTTAGCACCCGCGCATGGATTTGAGCCAAACCATTTGTTAAGCATGCACATGCATCTTTTGCTAGACGCGGACGTTGTTTTCTGCCAAACAACATTTTATGCATGCACATCCTGCTTTTGGCAGAGCGCGCACGTGGATTTCTGCCAAACGATGTGCTAAGCACGCCCATGCTGCTATTTTAAGGACCCCACATGAATTTGTGCCAAACCACTTTCTAAGCATGTATATGCATCTTTTGGCAGACGCGGACGTTGTTTTCTGCCGAAGCACAAGTTATGCATGCACATGCTGCTTTTGGAAAAGCGCGCACGTGGATTTCTGCCAAACGACGTGCTAAGCACGCCCATGCTGCTCTTTTTAGCACCCGCGCATGGATTTGTTCAAACCACTTGTTAAGCATGCAGATGCATATTTTGGTAGACGCGGACGTTGTTTTCTGCAAAACCACAAGTTATGCGTGCAAATGCTGCTTTTGGCAGAGCGCGCACGTGGATTTCTGCCAAAACGACGTGCTAAGCATGCCCACGCTGCTCTTTTTAGCACCCACACTTGGATTTGTGCCAAACCACTTGTTACGCATGCACATGGATCTTTTGGTAGACGCGAACGTTGTTTTCTGCCAAACCACAAGTTATGCATGCACATGCTGCGTTTGGTAGAGCGCGCACGTGGATTTCTGCCAAACGACGTGCTAATGACGCCCATGCTGCTCTTTTTAGCACCCGCGCATGGATTGGTGCTTAACCATTTGTTAAGCGTGTACATGCATCTCATGGTAGACGCGCACGTTGTTTTCTGACAAACCACAAGTTATGCATGCACATGCTGGTTTTCGCAGAGCGCGCACGTGGATTTGTGCCAAACGACGTGCTAAGGACGTCCATGCTGCTATTTTTAGCACCCGGCCGCACATGGATTTTTGCCAAACCACTTGTTAAGCATGCATATGCATCTTTTGGCAGACGCGGACGCTGTTTTCTGCCAAACCACAAGTTATGCATGCACATGCTGCTTCTGGCAGTGCGCGCTCGTGGATTTCTGCGGCACGGCGCGCTAAGCACGCCCATTCTGCTCTTTTTAGCACCTGCGCATGGATTTGTGCCAAACCATTTGTTAAGGATGCACATGCATCTTTTGGTAGACGCGGACGTTGTTTTCTGCCAAACCACAAGTTATGCATGCACATGTTGCTTTTGGTAGAGCGCGCAAGTGGATTTCTGCCAAATGACGTGCTAAGCACGCCCATGCTGCTCTTTTTAGAGCACCCGCTCATGGATTTGTGCCAAACCACTTTCTAATTATGTATATGCATCTTTTGACAGACGCGGACGTTGTTTTCTGCCAAACCACAAGTTATGCATGCACATGCTGCTTTTGGCAGAGCGCGCACGTGGATTTCTGCCAAACGACGTGCTAAGCACGCCCATGCTGCTCTTTTTAGCACCCGCGCATGTATTGGTGCTTAACCACTTGTTCAACATGCACAGGCATCTCATGGTAGACGCGTACGTTGTTTTCTGCAAAACCACAAGTTATGCATGCCCATGCTGCTATTGGCAGAGCGCGCACGTGGATTTCTGCCAAACGACGTGCTAAGCACGCCCGTGCTGCTCTTCTTAGCACCCGTACATGGATTTGTGCGAAACCACTTGTCAATCATGCATATGCATCTTTTGGCAGACGCGCACGTTGGTTTCTGCCAAACCAAAAGGTATGCATACACAAGCTGCTTTTGGCAGAGCGCGCACGTGGATTTCTGCCTAGCGACGTGCTAAGCACGCCCATGCTGCTCTTTTTAGCACCCGTGCATGGATTTGTGCCAAACCACTTGTTAAGCATGCACATGCATCTTTTGATAGACGCGGACGTTGTTTTCTGCAAAACCACTGGTTATGCATGCACATGCTGCTTTTGGCAGAGCCCGCACGTGTATTTCTGCCAAACGACGCGCTAAGCACGCCCATGCTGCTCTTTTTAGCACCCGTACATGGATTGGCGCCAAACCACTTGTTCAGCATGCTTATGCATCTTTTGGCAGACGCGGACGTTGTTTTCTGCCAAACCACAAGTTGTGCATGCACATGTTGCTTTTGGTAGAGTGCGCACGTGGATTTCTGCCAAACGTACGACGTGCTAAGCACGCCCATGCTGCTCTTTTTAGCACCCGCGCATGGATTTGTGCCAAACCATTTGTTAAGCATGCACATGCATCTTTTGCTAGACGCGGACGTTGTTTTCTGCCAAACAACATTTAATGCATGCACATCCTGCTTTTGGCAGAGCGCGCACGTGGATTTCTGCCAAACGACGTGCTAAGGACGCCCATGCTGCTATTTTTAGCACCCGCACATGGATTTGTGCCAAACCACTTTCTAAGCATGTATATGCATCTTTTGGCAGACGCGGACGTTGTTTTCTGCCAAACCACAAGTTATGCATGCACATGTTGCTTTTGGTAGAGCGCGCACGTGGATTTCTGCCAAATGACGTGCTAAGCACGCCCATGCTGCTCTTTTTAAAGCACCCGCTCATGGATTTGTGCCAAACCATTTGTTAAGCATGCACATGCATCTTTTGGTAGACGCGGACGTTCTTTTCTGCCAAACAACATTTTATACATGCACATCCTGCTTTTGGCAGAGCGCGCTCGTGGATTTCTGCCAACGGACGTGCTAAGCACGCGCATGCTGCTATTTTTAGCACCCGCCCATGGATTTGTGCCAAACCACTTTCTAAGCATGTATATGCATCTTTTGGCAGACGCGGACGTTGTTTTCTGCCAAACCACAAGTTATGCATGCACATGCTGCTTTTGGAAGAGCGCGCACGTGGATTTCTGCCAAACGACGTGCTAAGCACGCCCATGCTGCTCTTTTTAGCACCCGCGCATGGATTGGTGCTTAACCACTTGTTAATCATGCACAGGCATCTCTTGGTAGACGCGGACGTTGTTTTCTGCAAAACCACAAGTTATGCATGCACATGCTGCTTTTAGCAGAGCGCGCACGTGGACTTCTGCCAAACGACGTGCTAAGCACGCCCATGCTGCTCTTCTTAGCACCCGTACATGGATTTGTGCCAAACCACTTGTCAAGCATGCATATGCATCTTTTGGCAGACGCGCACGTTGGTTTCTGCCAAACCAAAAGGTATGCATACATAAGCTGCTTTTGGCAGAGCGCGCACGTGGATTTCTGCCAAGCGACGTGCTAAGCACGCCCATGCTGCTCTTTTTAGCACCCGTGCATGGATTTGAGCCAAAACACTTGTTAAGCATGCACATGCATCTTTTGATAGACGCGGACGTTGTTTTCTGCAAAACCACTAGTTATGCATGCACATGCTGCTTTTGGCAGAGCCCGCACGTGTATTTCTGCCAAACGACGCGCTAAGCACGCCCATGCTGCTCTTTTTAGCACCCACACATGGATTTGTGCCAAACCACTTGTCAAGCATGCATATGCATCTTTTGGCAGACGCGGAAGTTGTTTTCTGCCAAGCCACAAGTTATGCATTCACATGCTGCTTTTGGCAGAGTGCGCACGCGGATTTCTGCCAAACGACGTGCTAAGCACGCCCATGCTGCTCTTTTAACACCCGTGCATGGATTTGTGCCAAACCACTTGTTAAGCATGCACATGCATCTTTTCATAGACGCGGACGTTGTTTTCTGCAAAACCACTAGTTATGCATGCACATGCTGCTTTTGGCAGAGCCCGCACGTGGATTTCTGCCAAACGACGCGCTAAGCACGCCCATGCTGCTCTTTTTAGCACCCACACATGGATTTGTGCCAAACCACTTGTTGAGCATGCATATGCATCTTTTGGCAGACGCGGACGTTGTTTTCTGCCAAACCACAATTTATGCAGGCACATCCTGCTTTTGGCAGAGCGCGCACGTGGATTTCTGCCAAACGACGTGCTAAGCACGCCCATGCTGCTATTTTTAGCATCCGTGCATGGACTGGCGCCAAACCACTTGTCCAGCATGCTTATGCATCTTTAGGCAGACGCGGACGTTGTTTTCTGCCAAACCACATTTTATACATGCACATCCTGCTTTTGGCAGAGTGCGCACGTGGATTTCTGCCAAACGTACGACGTGCTAAGCACGCCCATGCTGCTCTTTTTAGCACCCGCGCATGGATTTGTGCCAAACCATTTGTTAAGCATGCACATGCATCTTTTGCTAGACGCGGACGTTGTTTTCTGCCAAACAACATTTTATGCATGCACATCCTGCTTTTGGCAGAGCCCGCACGTGTATTTCTGCCAAACGACGCGCTAAGCACGCCCATGCTGCTCTTTTTAGCACCCGCACATGGATTTGTGCCAAACCACTTAAGCATGCATATGCATCTTTTGGCAGACGCGGAAGTTGTTTTCTGCCAAACCACAAGTTATGCATTCACATGCTGCTTTTGGCAGAGCGCGCACGTGGATTTCTGCCAAACGACGTGCTAAGCACGCCCATGCTGCTCTTTTTAGCACCCGTGCATGGATTTGTGCCAAACCACTTGCTAAGCATGCACATGCATCTTTTCATAGACGCGGACGTTGTTTACTGCAAAACCACTAGTTATGCATGCACATGCTGCTTTTGGCAGAGCCCGCACCTGGATTTCTGCCAAGCGACGCGCTAAGCACGCCCATGCTGCTCTTTTTAGCACCCGCGCATGGATTTGTGCCAAACCACTTGTTGGGCATGCATATGCATCTTTTGGCAGACGCGGACGTTGTTTTCTGCCAAACCACAATTTATGCACGCACATCCTGCTTTTGGCAGAGCGCGCACGTGGATTTCTGCCAAACGACGTGCTAAGCACGCCCATGCTGCTGTTTTTAGCATCCGTACATGGATTGGCGCCAAACCACTTGTTCAGCATGCTTATGCATCTTTTGGCAGACGCGGACGTTGTTTTCTGCCAAACCACAAGTTGTGTATGCACATGTTGCTTTTGGTAGAGTGTGCACGTGGATTTCTGCCAAACGTACGACGTACTAAGCACGCCCATGCTGCTCTTTTTAGCACCCGCGCATGGATTTGTGCCAAACCATTTGTTAAGCATGCACATGCATCTTTTGCTAGACGCGGACGTTGTTTTCTGCCAAACAACATTTAATGCATGCACATCCTGCTTTTGGCAGAGCGCGCACGTGGATTTCTGCCAAACGACGTGCTAAGCACGCCCATGCTGCTATTTTTAGCACCCGCACATGGATTTGCGCCAAACCACTTTCTAAGCATGTATATGCATCTTTTGGCAGACGCGGACGTTGTTTTCTGCCAAACCACAAGTTATGCATGCACATGTTGCTTTTGGTAGAGCGCGCACGTGGATTTCTGCCAAATGACGTGCTAAGCACGCCCATGCTGCTCTTTTTAAAGCACCCGCTCATGGATTTGTGCCAAACCATTTGTTAAGCATGCACATCCATCTTTTGGTAGACGCGGACGTTCTTTTCTGCCAAACAACATTTTATACATGCACATCCTGCTTTTGGCAGAGCGCGCTCGTGGATTTCTGCCAACCGACGTGCTAAGCACGCGCATGCTGCTATTTTTAGCACCCGCACATGGATTTGTGCCAAACCTCTTTCTAAGCATGTATATGCATCTTTTGGCAGACGCGGACGTTGTTTTCTGCCAAACCACAAGTTATGCATGCACATGCTGCTTTTGGCAGAGCGCGCACGTGGACTTCTGCCAAACGACGTGCTAAGCACGCCCATGCTGCTCTTCTTAGCACCCGCGCATTGATTGGTGCTTAACCACTTGTTAAGCATGCACAGGCATCTCTTGGTAGACGCGGACGTTGTTTTCTGCAAAATCACAAGTTATGCATGCACATGCTGCTTTTGGCAGAGCGCGCACGTGGACTTCTGCCAAACGACGTGCTAAGCACGCCCATGCTGCTCTTCTTAGCACCCGTACATGGATTTGTGCCAAACCACTTGTCAAGCATGCATATGCATCTTTTGGCAGACGCGCACGTTGGTTTCTGCCAAACCAAAAGGTATGCATACACAAGCTGCTTTTGGCAGAGCGCGCACGTGGATTTCTGCCATGCGACGTGCTAAGCACGCCCATGCTGCTCTTTTTAGCACCCGTGCATGGATTTGAGCCAAAACACTTGTTAAGCATGCACATGCATCTTTTGATAGACGCGGACGTTGTTTTCTGCAAAACCACTAGTTATGCATGCACATGCTGCTTTTGGCAGAGCCCGCACGTGTATTTCTGCCAAACGACGCGCTAACACGCCCATGCTGCTCTTTTTAGCACCCACACATGGATTTGTGCCAAACCACTTGTCAAGCATGCATATGCATCTTTTGGCAGACGCGGAAGTTGTTTTCTGCCAAACCACAAGTTATGCATTCACATGCTGCTTTTGGCAGAGTGCGCACGCGGATTTCTGCCAAACGACGTGCTAAGCACGCCCATGCTGCTCTTTTTAGCACCCGTGCATGGATTTGTGCCAAACCACTTGTTAAGCATGCACATGCATCTTTTCATGGACGCGGACGTTGTTTTCTGCAAAACCACTAGTTATGCATGCACATGCTGCTTTTGGCAGAGCCCGCACGTGGATTTCTGCCAAACGACGCGCTAAGCACGCCCATGCTGCTCTTTTTAGCACCCGCGCATGGATTTGTGCCAAACCACTTGTTGGGCATGCATATGCATCTTTTGGCAGACGCGGACGTTGTTTTCTGCCAAACCACAAGTTGTGCATGCACATGTTGCTTTTGGCAGAGTGCGCACGTGGATTTCTGCCAAACGTACGACGTGCTAAGCAAGCCCATGCTGCTCTTTTTAGCACCCGCGCATGGATTGGTGCTTAACCATTTGTTAAGCGTGTACATGCATCTCATGGTAGACGCGGACGTTGTTTTCTGCCAAACCACAAGTTATGCATGCACATGCTGCTTTTCGCAGAGCGCGCACGTGGATTTATGCCAAACGACGTGCTAAGCACGCCCATGCTATTCTTTTTAGCACCCGCGCATGGATTTGTTCAAATACCTTGTCAAGCATGCACATACATCATTTGGTAGACGCGGACGTTGTTTTCTGCCAAACCACAAGTTATGCATGCACATGCTGCTTTTGGCAGAGTGCGCACGTGGATTTCTGCCAAACGACGTGCTGCCCATGCTGCTCTTTTTAGCACCCGCGCATGGATTGGTGCTTAACCACTTCTTAAGCATGCACAGGCATCTCTTAATAGACGCGGATATTGTTTTCTGCAAAACCACAAGTTATGCATGCACATGCTTCTTTTGGCAGAGCGCGCACGTGGATTTCTGCCAAACGACGTGCTAAGCACGCCCATGCTGCACTTTTTAGCACCCGTGCATGGATTTGTGCCAAACCACTTGTTAAGCATGCACATGCATCTTTTGATAGACGCGGACGTTGTTTTCTGCAAAACCACTAGTTATGCATGAACATGCTGCTTTTGGCAGAGCCCGCACGTGGATTTCTGCCAAACGACGCGCTAAGCACGCCCATGCTGCTCTTTTTAGCACCCGTACATGGATTTGTGCCAAACCACTTTTCAAGCATGCATATGCATCTTTTGGCAGACGCGGACGTTGTTTTCTGCCAAACCACAAGTTATGCATTCACATGCTGCTTTTGGCAGAGCGCGCACGTGGATTTCTGCCAAACGACGTGCTAAGCACGCCCATGCTGCTCTTTTTAGCACCCGCGCATGGATACGTTCAAGCCACTTGTTAAGCATGCACATGCATCTTTTGATAGACGCGGACGTTGTTTTCTGCAAAACCACTAGTTATGCATGCACATGCTGCTTTTGGCAGAGCCCGCACGTGGATTTCTGCCAAACGACGCATAAGCACGCCCATGCTGCTCTTTTTAGCACCCGCGCATGGATTTGTGCCAAACCACTTGTTGAGCATGCATATGCATCTTTTGGCAGACGCGGACGTTGTTTTCTGCCAAACCACAATTTATGCACGCACATGCAGCTTTTGGCAGAGCGCGCACGTGGATTTCTGCCAAACGACGTGCTAAGCACGCCCATGCTGCTCTTTTTAGCACCCGCGCATGGATTGGTGCTTAACCACTTGTTAAGCATGCACAGGCATCTGTTGGTAGACGCGGACGTTGTTTTCTGCCAAACCACAAGTTATGCATGCACATGCTGCTTTTGGCAGAGCGCGCACGTGGACTTCTGCCAAACGACGTGCTAAGCACGCCCATGCTGCTCTTCTTAGCACCCGTATATGGATTTGTGCCAAACCACTTGTCAAGCATGCATATGCCTCTTTTGGCAGACGCGCACATTGGTTTCTGCCAAACCAAAAGGTATGCATACACAAGCTGCTTTTGGCAGAGCGCGCACGTGGATTTCTGCCAAGCGACGTGCTAAGCACGCCCATGCTGCTCTTTTTAGCACCCGTGCATGGATTTGAGCCAAAACACTTGTTAAGCATGCACATGCATCTTTTGATAGACGCGGACGTTGTTTTCTGCAAAACCACTAGTTATGCATGCACATGCTGCTTTTGGCAGAGCCCGCACGTGTATTTCTGCCAAACGACGCGCTAAGCACGCCCATGCTGCTCTTATTAGCACCCACACATGGATTTGTGCCAAACCACTTGTCAAGCATGCATATGCATCTTTTGGCAGACGCGGAAGTTGTTTTCTGCCAAACCACAAGTTATGCATTCACATGCTGCTTTTGGCAGAGTGCGCACGCGGATTTCTGCCAAACGACGTGCTAAGCACGCCCATGCTGCTCTTTTAACACCCGTGCATGGATTTGTGCCAAACCACTTGTTAAGCATGCACATGCATCTTTTCATAGACGCGGACGTTGTTTTCTGCAAAACCACTAGTTATGCATGCACATGCTGCTTTTGGCAGAGCCCGCACGTGGATTTCTGCCAAACGACGCGCTAAGCACGCCCATGCTGCTCTTTTTAGCACCCACACATGGATTTGTGCCAAACCACTTGTTGAGCATGCATATGCATCTTTTGGCAGACGCGGACGTTGTTTTCTGCCAAACCGCAATTTATGCAGGCACATCCTGCTTTTGGCAGAGCGCGCACGTGGATTTCTGCCAAACGACGTGCTAAGCACGCCCATGCTGCTATTTTTAGCATCCGTGCATGGACTGGCGCCAAACCACTTGTTCAGCATGCTTATGCATCTTTAGGCAGACGCGGACGTTGTTTTCTGCCAAACCACATTTTATACATGCACATCCTGCTTTTGGCAGAGTGCGCACGTGGATTTCTGCCAAACGTACGACGTGCTAAGCACGCCCATGCTGCTCTTTTTAGCACCCGCGCATGGATTTGTGCCAAACCATTTGTTAAGCATGCACATGCATCTTTTGCTAGACGCGGACGTTGTTTTCTGCCAAACAACATTTTATGCATGCACATCCTGCTTTTGGCAGAGCCCGCACGTGTATTTCTGCCAAACGACGCGCTAAGCACGCCCATGCTGCTCTTTTTAGCACCCGCACATGGATTTGTGCCAAACCACTTGTCAAGCATGCATATGCATCTTTTGGCAGACGCGGAAGTTGTTTTCTGCCAAACCACAAGTTATGCATTCACATGCTGCTTTTGGCAGAGCGCGCACGTGGATTTCTGCCAAACGACGTGCTAAGCACGCCCATGCTGCTCTTTTTAGCACCCGTGCATGGATTTGTGCCAAACCACTTGCTAAGCATGCACATGCATCTTTTCATAGACGCGGACGTTGTTTACTGCAAAACCACTAGTTATGCATGCACATGCTGCTTTTGGCAGAGCCCGCACCTGGATTTCTGCCAAGCGACGCGCTAAGCACGCCCATGCTGCTCTTTTTAGCACCCGCGCATGGATTTGTGCCAAACCACTTGTTGGGCATGCATATGCATCTTTTGGCAGACGCGGACGTTGTTTTCTGCCAAACCACAATTTATGCACGCACATCCTGCTTTTGGCAGAGCGCGCACGTGGATTTCTGCCAAACGACGTGCTAAGCACGCCAATGCTGCTGTTTTTAGCATCCGTACATGGATTGGCGCCAAACCACTTGTTCAGCATGCTTATGCATCTTTTGGCAGACGCGGACGTTGTTTTCTGCCAAACCACAAGTTGTGTATGCACATGTTGCTTTTGGTAGAGTGTGCACGTGGATTTCTGCCAAACGTACGACGTACTAAGCACGCCCATGCTGCTCTTTTTAGCACCCGCGCATGGATCTGTGCCAAACCATTTGTTAAGCATGCACATGCATCTTTTGCTAGACGCGGACGTTGTTTTCTGCCAAACAACATTTAATGCATGCACATCCTGCTTTTGGCAGAGCGCGCACGTGGATTTCTGCCAAACGACGTGCTAAGCACGCCCATGCTGCTATTTTTAGCACCCGCACATGGATTTGTGCCAAACCACTTTCTAAGCATGTATATGCATCTTTTGGCAGACGCGGACGTTGTTTTCTGCCAAACCACAAGTTATGCATGCACATGTTGCTTTTGGTAGAGCGCGCACGTGGATTTCTGCCAAATGACGTGCTAAGCACGCCCATGCTGCTCTTTTTAAAGCACCCGCTCATGGATTTGTGCCAAACCATTTGTTAAGCATGCACATCCATCTTTTGGTAGACGCGGACGTTCTTTTCTGCCAAACAACATTTTATACATGCACATCCTGCTTTTGGCAGAGCGCGCTCGTGGATTTCTGCCAACCGACGTGCTAAGCACGCGCATGCTGCTATTTTTAGCACCCGCACATGGATTTGTGCCAAACCTCTTTCTAAGCATGTATATGCATCTTTTGGCAGACGCGGACGTTGTTTTCTGCCAAACCACAAGTTATGCATGCACATGCTGCTTTTGGCAGAGCGCGCACGTGGACTTCTGCCAAACGACGTGCTAAGCACGCCCATGCTGCTCTTCTTAGCACCCGCGCATTGATTGGTGCTTAACCACTTGTTAAGCATGCACAGGCATCTCTTGGTAGACGCGGACGTTGTTTTCTGCAAAATCACAAGTTATGCATGCACATGCTGCTTTTGGCAGAGCGCGCACGTGGACTTCTGCCAAACGACGTGCTAAGCACGCCCATGCTGCTCTTCTTAGCACCCGTACATGGATTTGTGCCAAACCACTTGTCAAGCATGCATATGCATCTTTTGGCAGACGCGCACGTTGGTTTCTGCCAAACCAAAAGGTATGCATACACAAGCTGCTTTTGGCAGAGCGCGCACGTGGATTTCTGCCATGCGACGTGCTAAGCACGCCCATGCTGCTCTTTTTAGCACCCGTGCATGGATTTGAGCCAAAACACTTGTTAAGCATGCACATGCATCTTTTGATAGACGCGGACGTTGTTTTCTGCAAAACCACTAGTTATGCATGCACATGCTGCTTTTGGCAGAGCCCGCACGTGTATTTCTGCCAAACGACGCGCTAACACGCCCATGCTGCTCTTTTTAGCACCCACACATGGATTTGTGCCAAACCACTTGTCAAGCATGCATATGCATCTTTTGGCAGACGCGGAAGTTGTTTTCTGCCAAACCACAAGTTATGCATTCACATGCTGCTTTTGGCAGAGTGCGCACGCGGATTTCTGCCAAACGACGTGCTAAGCACGCCCATGCTGCTCTTTTTAGCACCCGTGCATGGATTTGTGCCAAACCACTTGTTAAGCATGCACATGCATCTTTTCATGGACGCGGACGTTGTTTTCTGCAAAACCACTAGTTATGCATGCACATGCTGCTTTTGGCAGAGCCCGCACGTGGATTTCTGCCAAACGACGCGCTAAGCACGCCCATGCTGCTCTTTTTAGCACCCGCGCATGGATTTGTGCCAAACCACTTGTTGGGCATGCATATGCATCTTTTGGCAGACGCGGACGTTGTTTTCTGCCAAACCACAAGTTGTGCATGCACATATTGCTTTTGGCAGAGTGCGCACGTGGATTTCTGCCAAACGTACGACGTGCTAAGCAAACCCATGCTGCTCTTTTTAGCACCCGCGCATGGATTGGTGCTTAACCATTTGTTAAGCGTGTACATGCATCTCATGGTAGACGCGGACGTTGTTTTCTGCCAAACCACAAGTTATGCATGCACATGCTGCTTTTCGCAGAGCGCGCACGTGGATTTATGCCAAACGACGTGCTAAGCACGCCCATGCTATTCTTTTTAGCACCCGCGCATGGATTTGTTCAAATACCTTGTCAAGCATGCACATACATCATTTGGTAGACGCGGACGTTGTTTTCTGCCAAACCACAAGTTATGCATGCACATGCTGCTTTTGGCAGAGTGCGCACGTGGATTTCTGCCAAACGACGTGCTGCCCATGCTGCTCTTTTTAGCACCCGCGCATGGATTGGTGCTTAACCACTTCTTAAGCATGCACAGGCATCTCTTAATAGACGCGGATATTGTTTTCTGCAAAACCACAAGTTATGCATGCACATGCTTCTTTTGGCAGAGCGCGCACGTGGATTTCTGCCAAACGACGTGCTAAGCACGCCCATGCTGCACTTTTTAGCACCCGTGCATGGATTTGTGCCAAACCACTTGTTAAGCATGCACATGCATCTTTTGATAGACGCGGACGTTGTTTTCTGCAAAACCACTAGTTATGCATGAACATGCTGCTTTTGGCAGAGCCCGCACGTGGATTTCTGCCAAACGACGCGCTAAGCACGCCCATGCTGCTCTTTTTAGCACCCGTACATGGATTTGTGCCAAACCACTTTTCAAGCATGCATATGCATCTTTTGGCAGACGCGGACGTTGTTTTCTGCCAAACCACAAGTTATGCATTCACATGCTGCTTTTGGCAGAGCGCGCACGTGGATTTCTGCCAAACGACGTGCTAAGCACGCCCATGCTGCTCTTTTTAGCACCCGCGCATGGATACGTTCAAACCACTTGTTAAGCATGCACATGCATCTTTTGATAGACGCGGACGTTGTTTTCTGCAAAACCACTAGTTATGCATGCACATGCTGCTTTTGGCAGAGCCCGCACGTGGATTTCTGCCAAACGACGCATAAGCACGCCCATGCTGCTCTTTTTAGCACCCGCGCATGGATTTGTGCCAAACCACTTGTTGAGCATGCATATGCATCTTTTGGCAGACGCGGACGTTGTTTTCTGCCAAACCACAATTTATGCACGCACATGCAGCTTTTGGCAGAGCGCGCACGTGGATTTCTGCCAAACGACGTGCTAAGCACGCCCATGCTGCTCTTTTTAGCACCCGCGCATGGATTGGTGCTTAACCACTTGTTAAGCATGCACAGGCATCTGTTGGTAGACGCGGACGTTGTTTTCTGCCAAACCACAAGTTATGCATGCACATGCTGCTTTTGGCAGAGCGCGCACGTGGACTTCTGCCAAACGACGTGCTAAGCACGCCCATGCTGCTCTTCTTAGCACCCGTATATGGATTTGTGCCAAACCACTTGTCAAGCATGCATATGCCTCTTTTGGCAGACGCGCACATTGGTTTCTGCCAAACCAAAAGGTATGCATACACAAGCTGCTTTTGGCAGAGCGCGCACGTGGATTTCTGCCAAGCGACGTGCTAAGCACGCCCATGCTGCTATTTTTAGCATCCGTGCATGGATTGGCGCCAAACCACTTGTTCAGCATGCTTATGCATCTTTAGGCAGACGCGGACGTTGTTTTCTGCAAAACCACAAGTTATGCGTGCACATGCTGCTTTTGGCAGAGCGCGCACGTGGATTTCTGCCAAAACGACGTGCTAAGCATGCCCACGCTGCTCTTTTTAGCACCCACACTTGGATTTGTGCCAAACCACTTGTTACGCATGCACATGCATCTTTTGGTAGACGCGAACGTTGTTTTCTGCAAAACCACTAGTTATGCATGCACATGCTGCTTTTGGCAGAGCCCGCACGTGGATTTCTGCCAAACGACGCGTTAAGCACGCCCATGCTGCTCTTTTTAGCACCCGCGCAGGGATTTGTTCAAACCACTTGTTAAGCATGCACATGCATATTTTGGTAGACGCGGACGTTGTTTTCTGCAAAACCACAAGTTATGCATGCACATGCTGCTTTTGGCAGAGCGCGCACATGGATTTCTGCCAAACGACGTGCTAAGCACGCCCATGCTGCTATTTTTAGCATCCGTGCATTGATTGGCGCCAAACCACTTGTTCAGCATGCTTATGCATCTTTAGGCAGACGCGGACGTTGTTTTCTGCCAAACCACAAGTTGTGTATGCACATGTTGCTTTTGGTAGAGTGCGCACGTGGATTTCTGCCAAACGTACGACGTGCTAAGCACGCCCATGCTGCTCTTTTTAGCACCCACGCATGGATTTGTGCCAAACCATTTGTTAAGCATGCACATGCATCTTTTGCTAGACGCGGACGTTGTTTTCTGCCAAACAACATTTTATGCATGCACATCATGCTTTTGGCAGAGCGCGCACGTGGATTTCTGCCAAACGATGTGCTAAGCACGCCCATGCTGCTATTTTTAGGACCCGCACATGAATTTGTGCCAAACCACTTTCTAAGCATGTCTATGCATCTTTTTGCAGACGCGGACGTTGTTTTCTGCCAAAGCACAAGTTATGCATGCACATGCTGCTTTTGGAAAAGCGCGCACGTGGATTTCTGCCAAACGACGTGCTAAGCACGCCCATGCTGCTGTTTTTAGCACCCGCGCATGAATTTGTTCAAACCACTTGTTAAGCATGCAGATGCATATTTTGGTAGACGCGGACGTTGTTTTCTGCAAAACCACAAGTTATGCGTGCACATGCTGCTTTTGGCAGAGTGCGCACGTGGATTTCTGCCAAAACGACGTGCTAAGCATGCCCACGCTGCTCTTTTTAGCACCCACACTTGGATTTGTGCCAAACCACTTGTTACGCATGCACAAGCATCTTTTGGTAGACGCGGACGTTGTTTTCTGCCAAACCACAAGTTATGCATGCACATGCTGCTTTTGGTAGAGCGCGCGCGTGGATTTCTGCCAAACGACGTGCTAATGACGCCCACGCTGCTCTTTTTAGCCCTCGCGCATGGATTGGTGCTTAACCATTTGTTAAGCGTGTACATGCATCTCATGGTAGACGCGGACGTTGTTTTCTGCCAAACCACAAGTTATGCATGCACATGCTGCTTTTCGCAGAGTGCGCACGTGGATTTCTGCCAAAACGACGTGCTAAGCATGCCCACGCTGCTCTTTTTAGCACCCACACTTGGATTTGTGCCAAACCACTTGTTAAGCATGCACATGCATCATTTGGTAGACGCGGACGTTGTTTTCTGCAAAACCACAAGTTATGCATGCACATGCTGCTTTTGGCAAAGCGCGCACGGGGATTTCTGCCAAACAAGGTGCTGCCCATGCTGCTCTTTTTAGCACCCGCGCATGGATTGGTGCTTAACCACTTGTTAAGCATGCACATGCATCTCTTGGTAGACGCGGACGTTGTTTTCTGCCAAACAACAAGTTATGCATGCACATGCTGCTTTTGACAGAGTGTGCACGTGGATTTCTGCCAAACGACGTGCTGCCCATTCTGCTCTTTTTAGCACCCGCGCATGGATTGGTGCTTAACCACTTCTTAAGCATGCACAGGCATCTCTTGGTAGACGGGATATTGTTTTCTGCAAAAGCACAAGTTAAGCATGCACATGTTTCTTTTGGCAGAGCGCGCACGTGGATTTCTGCCAAACGACGTGCTAAGCACGCCCATGCTGCACTTTTTAGCACCCGTGCATGGATTTGTGCCAAACCACTTGTTAAGCATGCACATGCATCTTTTGATAGACGCGGACGTTGTTTTCTGCAAAACCACTAGTTATGCATGCACATGCTGCTTTTGGCAGAGCCCGCACGTGGATTTCTGCCAAACGACGCGCTAAGCACGCCCATACTGCTCTTTTTAGCACCCGCACATGGATTTGTGCCAAACCACTTTTCAAGCATGCATATGTATCTTTTGGCAGACGCGGACGTTGTTTTCTGCCAAACCACAAGTTATGCATTCACATGCTGCTTTTGGCAGAGCGCGCACGTGGATTTCTGCCAAACGACGTGCTAAGCACGCCCATGCTGCTCTTTTTAGCACCCGCGGATGGATTTGTTCAAACCACTTGATAAGCATGCACATGCATATTTTGGTAGACGCGGACGTTGTTTTCTGCAAAACCACAAGTTATGCATTCACATGCTGCTTTTGGCAGAGCGCGCACGTGGATTTCTGCCAAACGACGTGCTAAGCACGCCCATGCTGCTCTTCTTAGCAGCCGCACATGGATTTGTGCCAAACCACTTGTCAAGCATGCATATGCATCTTTTGCCAGACGCGGACGTTGTTTTCTGCCAGACCACAAGTTATGCATACACAAGCTGCTTTTGGCAGAGCGCGCACGTGGATTTCTGCCAAGCGACGTGCTAAGCACGCCCATGCTGCTCTTTTCAGCACCCGTGCCTGGATTTGTGCCAAACCACTTGTTAAGCATGCACATGCATCTTTTGATAGACGCGGACGTTGTTTTCTGCAAAACCACTAGTTATGAATGCACATGCTGCTTTTGGCAGAGCCCGCACTTGGATTTTTGCCAAACGACGCGCTAAGCACGCCCATGCTGCTCTTTTTAGCACCCGCACATGGGTTTCTGCCAAAGCACTTGTCAAGCATGCATATGCATCTTTTGGCCGACGCGGACGTTGTTTTCTGCAAAACCACTAGTTATGCATGCACTTGCTGCTTTTGGCAGAGCCCGCACGTGGATTTCTGCCACACGACGCGCTAAGCACGCCCATGCTGCTCTTTTTAGCACCCGTGCATGGATTTGTGCCAAACCACTTGTTAAGCATGCACATGCATCTTTTCATAGACGCGGACGTTGTTTTCTGCAAAACCACTAGTCATGCATGTACATGCTGCTTTTGGCAGAGCCCGCACGTGGATTTCTGCCAAACGATGCGCTAAGCACGCCCATGCTGCTCTTTTTAGCACCCGCGCATGGATTTCTGCCAAACCACTTGTTGAGTATGCATATGCATCTTTTGGCAGGCGCGGACGTTGTTTTCTGCCAAACCACAATTTATGCACGCACATCCTGCTTTTGGCAGAGCGCGCACGTGGATTTCTGCCAAACGACGTGCTAAGCACGCCCATGCTGCTATTTTTAGCATCCGTGCATGGATTGGCGCCAAACCACTTGTTCAGCATGCTTATGCATCTTTAGGCAGACGCGGACGTTGTTTTCTGCCAAACCACAAGTTGTGCATGCACATATTGCTTTTGGTAGAGTGCGCACGTGGATTTCTGCCAAACGTACGACGTGCTAAGCACGCCCATGCTGCTCTTTTTAGCACCCGCGCATGGATTTGTGCCAAACCATTTGTTAAGCATGCACATGCATCTTTTGCTAGACGCGGACGTTGTTTTCTGCCAAACATTTTATGCATGCACATCCTGCTTTTGGCAGAGCGCGCACGTGGATTTCTGCCAAACGATGTGCTAAGCACGCCCATGCTGCTATTTTTAGGACCCGCGCATGAATTTGTGCCAAACCACTTTCTAAGCATGTATCTGCATCTTTTGGCAGACGCGGACGTTGTTTTCTGCCAAAGCAGAAGTTATGCATGCACATGCTGCTTTTGGAAAAGCGCACACGTGGATTTCTGCCAAACGACGTGCTAAGCACGCCCATGCTGCTCTTTTTAGCACCCGCGCATGGATTTGTTCAAACCACTTGTTAACCATGCAGATGCATATTTTGGTAGACGCGGACGTTGTTTTCTGCAAAACCACAAGTTATGCGTGCATATGCTGCTTTTGGCAGAGCGCGCACGTGGATTTCTGCCAAAACGACGTGCTAAGCATGCCCACGCTGCTCTTTTTAGCACCCACACTTGGATTTGTGCCAAACCACTTGTTACGCATGCACATGCATCTTTTGGTAGACGCGGACGTTGTTTTCTGCCAAACCACAAGTTATGCATGCACATGCTGCTTTTGGTAGAGCGCGCATGTGGATTTCTGCCAAACGACGCGCTAAGCACGCCCATGCTGCTCTTTTTAGCACCCGCACATGGATTTGTGCCAAACCACTTTTCAAGCATGCATATGCATCTTTTGGCAGACGCGGACGTTGTTTTCTGCCAAACCACAAGTTATGCATTCACATGCTGCTTTTGGCAGAGCGCGCACGTGGATTTCTGCCAAACGACGTGCTAAGCACGCCCACGCTGCTCTTTTTAGCACCCGCGCATGGATTTGTTCAAACCACTTGTTAAGCATGCACATACATATTTTGGTAGGCGCGGACGTTGTTTTCTGCAAAACCACAAGTTATGCATTCACATGCTGCTTTTGGCAGAGCGCGCACGTGGATTTCTGCCAAACGACGTGCTAAGCACGCCCATGCTGCTCTTTTTAGCACCCGCGCATGGATTTGTGCCAAACCACCTGTTAAGCATGCACATGCATATTTTTGTAGACGCGGACGTTGTTTTCTGCAAAACCACAAGTTATGCAAGCACATGCTGCTTTTGGCAGAGCGCACACGTGGATTTCTGCCAAACGACGTGCTAAGCACGCCCATGCTGCTCTTCTTAGCACCCGCACATGGATTTGTGCCAAACCACTTGTCAAGCATGCATATGCATCTTTAGCCAGACGCGGACGTTGTTTTCTGCCAAACCACAAGTTATGCATACACAAGCTGCTTTTGGCAGAGCGCGCACGTGGATTTCTGCCAAGCGACGTGCTAAGCACGCCCATGCTGCTCTTTTCACCTCCCGTGCATGGATTTGTGCCAAACCACCTGTTAAGCATGCACATGCATCTTTTGATAGACGCGGACGTTGTTTTCTGCAAAACCACAAGATATGCATGCACATGCTTCTTTTGGCAGAGCGCGCACGTGGATTTCTGCCAAACGACGTGCTAAGCACGCCCATGCTGTACTTTTTAGCACCCGTGCATGGATTTGTGCCAAACCACTTGTTAAGCATGCACATGCATATTTTGATAGACGCGGACGTTGTTTTCTGCAAAACCACTAGTTATGCATGCACATGCTGCTTTTGGCAGAGCCCGCACGTGGATTTCTGCCAAACGACGCGCTAAGCACGCCCATGCTGCTCTTTTTAGCACCCGCACATGGATTTGTGCCAAATCACTTTTCAAGCATGCATATGCATCTTTTGGCAGACGCGGACGTTGTTTTCTGCCAATCCACAAGTTATGCATTCACATGCTGCTTTTGGCAGAGCGCGCACGTGGATTTCTGCCAAACGACGTGCTAAGCACGCCCATGCTGCTCTTTTTAGCACCCGCGCATGGATTTGTTCAAACCACTTGTTAAGCATGCACATGCATATTTTGGTAGACGCGGACGTTGTTTTCTGCAAAACCACAAGTTATGCATGCACATGCTGCTTTTGGCAGAGCGCGCACGTGGATTTCTGCCAAACGACGTGCTAAGCACGCCCATGCTGCTCTTCTTAGCATCCGCACATGGATTTGTGCCAAACCACTTGTCAAGCATGCATATGCATCTTTTGCCAGACGCGGACGTTGTTTTCTGCCAAACCACAAGTTATGCATACACAAGCTGCTTTTGGCAGAGCGCGCACGTGGATTTCTGCCAAGCGACGTGCTAAGCACGCCCATGCTGCTCTTTTCAGCACCCGTGCATGGATTTGTGCCAAACCACTTGTTAAGCAGGCACATGCATCTTTTGATAGACGCGGACGTTGTTTTCTGCAAAACCACTAGTTATCCATGCACATGCTGCTTTTGGCAGAGACCGCACGTGGATTTCTGCCAAAACGACGTGCTAAGCATGCCCACGCTGCTCTTTTTAGCACCCACACTTGGATTTGTGCCAAACCACTTGTTACGCATGCACAAGCATCTTTTGGTAGACGCGGACGTTGTTTTCTGCCAAACCACAAGTTATGCATGCACATGCTGCTTTTGGTAGAGCGCGCGCGTGGATTTCTGCCAAACGACGTGCTAATGACGCCCACGCTGCTCTTTTTAGCCCTCGCGCATGGATTGGTGCTTAACCATTTGTTAAGCGTGTACATGCATCTCATGGTAGACGCGGACGTTGTTTTCTGCCAAACCACAAGTTATGCATGCACATGCTGCTTTTCGCAGAGTGCGCACGTGGATTTCTGCCAAAACGACGTGCTAAGCATGCCCACGCTGCTCTTTTTAGCACCCACACTTGGATTTGTGCCAAACCACTTGTTAAGCATGCACATGCATCATTTGGTAGACGCGGACGTTGTTTTCTGCAAAACCACAAGTTATGCATGCACATGCTGCTTTTGGCAAAGCGCGCACGGGGATTTCTGCCAAACAAGGTGCTGCCCATGCTGCTCTTTTTAGCACCCGCGCATGGATTGGTGCTTAACCACTTGTTAAGCATGCACATGCATCTTTTGATAGACGCGGACGTTGTTTTCTGCAAAACCACTAGTTATGCATGCACATGCTGCTTTTGGCAGAGCCCGCACGTGGATTTCTGCCAAACGACGCGCTAAGCACGCCCATACTGCTCTTTTTAGCACCCGCACATGGATTTGTGCCAAACCACTTTTCAAGCATGCATATGTATCTTTTGGCAGACGCGGACGTTGTTTTCTGCCAAACCACAAGTTATGCATTCACATGCTGCTTTTGGCAGAGCGCGCACGTGGATTTCTGCCAAACGACGTGCTAAGCACGCCCATGCTGCTTTTTTAGCACCCGCGGATGGATTTGTTCAAACCACTTGATAAGCATGCACATGCATATTTTGGTAGACGCGGACGTTGTTTTCTGCAAAACCACAAGTTATGCATTCACATGCTGCTTTTGGCAGAGCGCGCACGTGGATTTCTGCCAAACGACGTGCTAAGCACGCCCATGCTGCTCTTCTTAGCAGCCGCACATGGATTTGTGCCAAACCACTTGTCAAGCATGCATATGCATCTTTTGCCAGACGCGGACGTTGTTTTCTGCCAGACCACAAGTTATGCATACACAAGCTGCTTTTGGCAGAGCGCGCACGTGGATTTCTGCCAAGCGACGTGCTAAGCACGCCCATGCTGCTCTTTTCAGCACCCGTGCCTGGATTTGTGCCAAACCACTTGTTAAGCATGCACATGCATCTTTTGATAGACGCGGACGTTGTTTTCTGCAAAACCACTAGTTATGAATGCACATGCTGCTTTTGGCAGAGCCCGCACTTGGATTTTTGTCAAACGACGCGCTAAGCACGCCCATGCTGCTCTTTTTAGCACCCGCACATGGGTTTCTGCCAAAGCACTTGTCAAGCATGCATATGCATCTTTTGGCCGACGCGGACGTTGTTTTCTGCAAAACCACTAGTTATGCATGCACTTGCTGCTTTTGGCAGAGCCCGCACGTGGATTTCTGCCACACGACGCGCTAAGCACGCCCATGCTGCTCTTTTTAGCACCCGTGCATGGATTTGTGCCAAACCACTTGTTAAGCATGCACATGCATCTTTTCATAGACGCGGACGTTGTTTTCTGCAAAACCACTAGTCATGCATGTACATGCTGCTTTTGGCAGAGCCCGCACGTGGATTTCTGCCAAACGATGCGCTAAGCACGCCCATGCTGCTCTTTTTAGCACCCGCGCATGGATTTCTGCCAAACCACTTGTTGAGTATGCATATGCATCTTTTGGCAGGCGCGGACGTTGTTTTCTGCCAAACCACAATTTATGCACGCACATCCTGCTTTTGGCAGAGCGCGCACGTGGATTTCTGCCAAACGACGTGCTAAGCACGCCCATGCTGCTATTTTTAGCATCCGTGCATGGATTGGCGCCAAACCACTTGTTCAGCATGCTTATGCATCTTTAGGCAGACGCGGACGTTGTTTTCTGCCAAACCACAAGTTGTGCATGCACATATTGCTTTTGGTAGAGTGCGCACGTGGATTTCTGCCAAACGTACGACGTGCTAAGCACGCCCATGCTGCTCTTTTTAGCACCCGCGCATGGATTTGTGCCAAACCATTTGTTAAGCATGCACATGCATCTTTTGCTAGACGCGGACGTTGTTTTCTGCCAAACATTTTATGCATGCACATCCTGCTTTTGGCAGAGCGCGCACGTGGATTTCTGCCAAACGATGTGCTAAGCACGCCCATGCTGCTATTTTTAGGACCCGCGCATGAATTTGTGCCAAACCACTTTCTAAGCATGTATCTGCATCTTTTGGCAGACGCGGACGTTGTTTTCTGCCAAAGCAGAAGTTATGCATGCACATGCTGCTTTTGGAAAAGCGCACACGTGGATTTCTGCCAAACGACGTGCTAAGCACGCCCATGCTGCTCTTTTTAGCACCCGCGCATGGATTTGTTCAAACCACTTGTTAACCATGCAGATGCATATTTTGGTAGACGCGGACGTTGTTTTCTGCAAAACCACAAGTTATGCGTGCATATGCTGCTTTTGGCAGAGCGCGCACGTGGATTTCTGCCAAAACGACGTGCTAAGCATGCCCACGCTGCTCTTTTTAGCACCCACACTTGGATTTGTGCCAAACCACTTGTTACGCATGCACATGCATCTTTTGGTAGACGCGGACGTTGTTTTCTGCCAAACCACAAGTTATGCATGCACATGCTGCTTTTGGTAGAGCGCGCATGTGGATTTCTGCCAAACGACGCGCTAAGCACGCCCATGCTGCTCTTTTTAGCACCCGCACATGGATTTGTGCCAAACCACTTTTCAAGCATGCATATGCATCTTTTGGCAGACGCGGACGTTGTTTTCTGCCAAACCACAAGTTATGCATTCACATGCTGCTTTTGGCAGAGCGCGCACGTGGATTTCTGCCAAACGACGTGCTAAGCACGCCCACGCTGCTCTTTTTAGCACCCGCGCATGGATTTGTTCAAACCACTTGTTAAGCATGCACATACATATTTTGGTAGGCGCGGACGTTGTTTTCTGCAAAACCACAAGTTATGCATTCACATGCTGCTTTTGGCAGAGCGCGCACGTGGATTTCTGCCAAACGACGTGCTAAGCACGCCCATGCTGCTCTTTTTAGCACCCGCGCATGGATTTGTGCCAAACCACCTGTTAAGCATGCACATGCATATTTTTGTAGACGCGGACGTTGTTTTCTGCAAAACCACAAGTTATGCAAGCACATGCTGCTTTTGGCAGAGCGCACACGTGGATTTCTGCCAAACGACGTGCTAAGCACGCCCATGCTGCTCTTCTTAGCACCCGCACATGGATTTGTGCCAAACCACTTGTCAAGCATGCATATGCATCTTTAGCCAGACGCGGACGTTGTTTTCTGCCAAACCACAAGTTATGCATACACAAGCTGCTTTTGGCAGAGCGCGCACGTGGATTTCTGCCAAGCGACGTGCTAAGCACGCCCATGCTGCTCTTTTCACCTCCCGTGCATGGATTTGTGCCAAACCACCTGTTAAGCATGCACATGCATCTTTTGATAGACGCGGACGTTGTTTTCTGCAAAACCACAAGATATGCATGCACATGCTTCTTTTGGCAGAGCGCGCACGTGGATTTCTGCCAAACGACGTGCTAAGCACGCCCATGCTGTACTTTTTAGCACCCGTGCATGGATTTGTGCCAAACCACTTGTTAAGCATGCACATGCATATTTTGATAGACGCGGACGTTGTTTTCTGCAAAACCACTAGTTATGCATGCACATGCTGCTTTTGGCAGAGCCCGCACGTGGATTTCTGCCAAACGACGCGCTAAGCACGCCCATGCTGCTCTTTTTAGCACCCGCACATGGATTTGTGCCAAATCACTTTTCAAGCATGCATATGCATCTTTTGGCAGACGCGGACGTTGTTTTCTGCCAATCCACAAGTTATGCATTCACATGCTGCTTTTGGCAGAGCGCGCACGTGGATTTCTGCCAAACGACGTGCTAAGCACGCCCATGCTGCTCTTTTTAGCACCCGCGCATGGATTTGTTCAAACCACTTGTTAAGCATGCACATGCATATTTTGGTAGACGCGGACGTTGTTTTCTGCAAAACCACAAGTTATGCATGCACATGCTGCTTTTGGCAGAGCGCGCACGTGGATTTCTGCCAAACGACGTGCTAAGCACGCCCATGCTGCTCTTCTTAGCATCCGCACATGGATTTGTGCCAAACCACTTGTCAAGCATGCATATGCATCTTTTGCCAGACGCGGACGTTGTTTTCTGCCAAACCACAAGTTATGCATACACAAGCTGCTTTTGGCAGAGCGCGCACGTGGATTTCTGCCAAGCGACGTGCTAAGCACGCCCATGCTGCTCTTTTCAGCACCCGTGCATGGATTTGTGCCAAACCACTTGTTAAGCAGGCACATGCATCTTTTGATAGACGCGGACGTTGTTTTCTGCAAAACCACTAGTTATCCATGCACATGCTGCTTTTGGCAGAGACCGCACGTGGATTTCTGCCAAAACGACGTGCTAAGCATGCCCACGCTGCTCTTTTTAGCACCCACACTTGGATTTGTGCCAAACCACTTGTTACGCATGCACAAGCATCTTTTGGTAGACGCGGACGTTGTTTTCTGCCAAACCACAAGTTATGCATGCACATGCTGCTTTTGGTAGAGCGCGCGCGTGGATTTCTGCCAAACGACGTGCTAATGACGCCCACGCTGCTCTTTTTAGCCCTCGCGCATGGATTGGTGCTTAACCATTTGTTAAGCGTGTACATGCATCTCATGGTAGACGCGGACGTTGTTTTCTGCCAAACCACAAGTTATGCATGCACATGCTGCTTTTCGCAGAGTGCGCACGTGGATTTCTGCCAAAACGACGTGCTAAGCATGCCCACGCTGCTCTTTTTAGCACCCACACTTGGATTTGTGCCAAACCACTTGTTAAGCATGCACATGCATCATTTGGTAGACGCGGACGTTGTTTTCTGCAAAACCACAAGTTATGCATGCACATGCTGCTTTTGGCAAAGCGCGCACGGGGATTTCTGCCAAACAAGGTGCTGCCCATGCTGCTCTTTTTAGCACCCGCGCATGGATTGGTGCTTAACCACTT